>NC_136516.1:33203394-33210894 GCF_053919585.1 Euprymna scolopes
ATCTCACTGCTGATGCAATTCTCTACTTATATAAGAGCTAGGTACATCTAAGAATGAAATACTGCTGCCACATCTGGGCAGGAGCTGCTAGAAAGACCTTATCCTGCCTTGACAGAATTCAAAATAGACTTTGTAGCCCCCGTGAGGGGGGAATGCCTTATTCTCTTCCCTGTAGCCTCTTTCCCATAGAAGAGACGTTACGAGCATATCTCTGCTTTATTGTTAGTTTCATGGCTAGTGCTCGGCTAAGCTCCAATCTATGATCCCCCTCACCAAAATTTAATGAGAAATACTCGTCTAACTGAAACCATTATCAATATCGTCACCGAAAAAAATATTGTGACTCTCTCACGTGACGAGTGAATATTATTGTCTAAAATAGAGGTTACGGAAGGGAACTTTCTTTCCCTCCCCCTTTTATCTATCTTATCTATCTATTTCGACCACGTCGTCTCGTTCTGAAAGAATCCCAATAATAAGAAATTGTGATTTTTTATTTATTTATTTTTGTTTTTAAGAATTTGGTAAAAAGTTGAAACGGCCACTCCAAGAATGGACCTTTTGCAAAATTTAACGGAAAATAATGTGTTACATTATGCACTGACAAAATTTCTTACAAATTTACCCTGGACCCTTTTTTTTAGAAGGGAATATTCACCGGTTACGTGAGAGAGATGGCCGCAAAGTGGGTGTTCAGTTTAGTAGAACGTTATAATTGAAAACTGATTCTCGATGATAAGTTATAAAAAATATTTTTTTCATTTTTTTTTTTTAAATCTGAAAATTAAGTTTGTAATCGCTGAGATTAACGCGAAAAAAAAAAAAAAAAAAGCAAAAATGAAAGTGTAAATTTTGGATTTTAAGGGGTGGGGTAATCTCCTAAACGTCCGCGAAATTGGATTTCCGAAAGAATTCAAACGTGTAAAATTATGACAATCAATTATGAATGCTGTTTTACCGGTTCATCTGACGTGATGACGTTGAAATAGATGAAAGATAGACTTTAAGAAAAGGCGATGTGGGAGTATCCTTGCAGCAGAGGGTGTGGTTTATGCGTTGACAGAAAGTTGGTTTTTTTTCTTTTTTAGTGTTTTGTGTGTAGACATTACTTCTGTTTATTTTGAAACGCTCGATTACAGACTCAAAGTTGTTTTCGGCACGCCAAACGTTTTGGCTCCCGAACATAGCTGACTCGTAAATTTCTTAATTTCATCCTTTCTTTCTTCGAACCGCTTTTTCTTTTTGAGTTTTTGAGTACAATTGTCGAGGTGTGGCCGTGACGTTTGCTTGAAGTCTCCGACATTCTGCCGCCAGTCGCTTGTAAACCTTTTCACGTCTCCCTACTGTGATAAGAAAAAAAGAATCTTCGCTTTGATTCTTGTCAGATAATTAATTAAACTTGGCAAATTCAAATTTAGGAAGAGGGGACGGATTTACGATTTCGCATGTCGACTATAAAATACAAGATGGTTGAGAAAGGGTGTGATGAAACTGAGAAGCGATTCCGACGAACGCTAAAACGCAAATTCCTCTAACTGCTTACCCTCTTTCCCTGTTTGCTTCGTTGGAATTCGCCTTCCTCGTCACTCCTCAAAGGAAGGCAGTTTTCACAGAAACATGAACTCAAAATATTTTCCAGCCAATGAAAATCTTTTCAAACCGGAAAAAGTAACACATATATGTGAAAATAGTAAGTCAACGTGAAATTTAAAGCAAACAGTTGTTCAATGTTAAGATTCTTTCCAACTCAAACAAAAAAAAACAACAACTTTACAATGACAACTTTTAAAGGTTTTCGGGGTATGCTGAAAGCGAATATAACATTTGAAAATGGCGCAGAGAAATAGTTTTCATGATATGAAGAAATTGTGGGTTTGTATTACTGTACACATAGATTCGAAAAAGTTGTCAAAAAAACAAATATATAACAAATAAATGTTATCAAAGGCAAGATAAGTTACTTTTTACCAAACTGGATACATTTTTTTGTTTTTATTCAATGTAACATGTTTATTCAGCTCGAAAAACATGCAGTGTTTACCGATACATTGGAAAATTCAAAATGGCGCCCGACACTCTCTTTAACATGGTAAGTTTGGGAAAAGGTGTTATAAATAATAAACTAGATAAAATACTATTTAAAAAACACCGAATATATGTCAACTTATGTCACGGTAATATATAATGAGCGAATTTCTAACAGTATTTTGTCTAGTTTATTATTTATAACATCTTTTCCTGAACTTACCGTGTTAAAGAGAGTGTCGGGCGCCATTTTGAATTTTCCAATACATCGGTAAACACTGTATGCTTTTCGAGCTGAATAAACATGTTACATTGAATAAAAACACGAAAAATATATCCAGTTAGGTAGAAAAGTAACTTATCTTGCCTTTGATAACATTTATTTGTCATATATTTGTTTTTTGACAACTTTTTCGAATCTATGTGTACAGTAATACAAACCCGAAATTGCTTGTTCAAAAAGTGGGGATCACTTTTCTATATAAATTTGACGAAAAATGAGCACCCACTTTCTGGTGTCCTTGTGATATTTTTTTTTTTTTTTTTTGAGCTGCCTGAAAACGTTTTTGGTAAATTTTTACTTACGTTCCACCTTAACAATCACCTTTAAAATGATGACTTAGATCAGTTTTCGAGTATGCTGAAAACGAATATCGCATTTAAATTTGCCGCAAGCAAGTAGTTTTCCGGATATTAAGCAATGTAGTTCCTTTATGTTATCAGTGATGGGCATTTCTGTATGCGCAAAATATGCAGAAAACTACTTGTTTGCAGAAAATTTAAATGCGATATTCGTTTTTTCAGCATACCCGAAAACCTTTGAAAGTCAAAAAGCTTTCATGCAGTCCCCCCCCCACCACCAAAAAAAAAAAATGAAAACAAAAAAAAATAATCACTAGGTGGCCAGAAAGTAGGTGATTATTTTACGTTAAGTTTATATAGAAAAGTGATCCCCATTTTTGAAAAAAAATATTTCTTCATATCGTGAAAACTATTTCTCTGCACCACTTTTAAATGTTATATTCGTTTTTAGCACTCCCGAAAACATTAAAAAAAAAATTGTCATTGTAAAGGTTTCTTCTCTTTTCTTTTTTTTTTTTAGTTGGACAGAATATTGTGGTTTGTATAACTATACACAAAAGTTGTCAAAAACAAATAAATGTTATCAAAGGCAAGAAAAGTTACTTTTCTACCTAACTGGATAATTTTTTAGTGTTTTTATTTAATGTAACATGTTTATTCAGCTCGAAAAACATACAGTGTTTGCCGATGTATTGGAAAATTAAAAATAGCACCGGACTCTCTGTTGAACACGGTAAGTTTGGGAAAATGAGTTATTAATAAAAAAAAACTATACAAAATACTGTTAGAAACTAGCTCAATATGTTACAGTGACATAGGCTGACATATATTCGGTGGGGGTTTTGTTCACAGACCAATATTAACTCCTTTTATAAAAGAACAAGGTCGATAGCCATTAGTCGCGTGCTCTCGCGTAACGAATGAATGCGTGCATGTAGGATTGACATGAGATTCTTAAAGATAAACTAAAATGACCGAAAAATGGGCTGAAATGACTTAAATAAATAAAAAGTAAATGACTTAGAATGACTTTAATGAACTTAAGGATGGATTGAATTAGCTTAAGAATGACTTGAATGCTTAAAAATTACTGGAATCCTTCAAAAACAACTTGAATGATCTGGAGAATGACTTGAATGGCTTTGAGACTGATTGGTTGTAAAATGGGTGATCATTTTTACATTAAATTAATACAGAAATGTGATCCCCCACTTTATATCACAAAGTTACAATCATAAGTACAGCATGTAGTAAGAACAGATACTACACTTTGAGGTATTTATTTGCTCCACCACTGAGGAAATTGGGCACAAGGCCGATTTTAAAGTGAGGAGTGAGAGGGAAATGGGGACCAACTCCCCGGGGAGTAGAGGAGCTGGATAGTGACAATTGGTGTGAAGGGTTGCCCCTTCATTGACCAAGGTCTTATATGTGGGGTCGCCCCCACATATGGTCTTTGCTTGCAGTATCTGCCGGAACAGATGGTATTTATTTGCTCCCCCACCGAGCAAATTAGGCACAAGGCCAATTTTTAATGTGAGGAGTGAAGGGAGGGGAAGGGAAAGGGGGGACCAGCTCCCGAGAGGTGGGAAATGGGAGCTGGTTAAAGGTCAGGCATGTGGGGTTGCCCCCACATCTGGTCTTTGCTAGTCATAGCTAGTCATAGCTTGCAGTATCTGCCGGAACAGATACTACACTTTGATCTTGGCCAAAAAGCCAAGAAAAGGGTATTTATTTGTTCCCCCACCGAGCAAATTAGGCACAAGGCCGATTTTTAATGTGAGGTGTGAAGAGGAAATGGGGACCAACTCCCTGGGGAGTAGGGGAGCTGGATAGTGACAATTGGTATGAAGGGTTTCTCCCACATTGACCAAGGTCTTATATGTGCGGTTGGTATTTATTTGCTCCTCCACCGAGCAAATTAAGCACAAGGCCGATTTTTAATGTGAGGAGTGAAGGGGAAATAGGGACCAACTCGCCGGGGAGTAGGGGAGCTGGATAGTGACAATTGGTATGAAGGGTTGCACTTGCATTGACCAAGGTCTTATATGTGGGGTTGCTCCCATATTTGGTCTTTGCTTGCAGTATCTGCCGGAACAGATACTACACTTTGAGATATTAAATCCTTTATTCATGTTAAAAATACAGTGAACATCAACAATGGACAAAAAACTTAGGCACATGGCCAACTCAAAAGGGGAATTGTGGGAGTCGTTGGTCATCCTTGTCACTCCAGAACTAAACAAAATCAAAAGTTTCCCCCAGCTAGTATCTTCTTTCACCATAATACCGCATTCACCTTTTCATACTGGGGGACGTCATACTTGACTCCCAATTTTTAAAACATTTTTTTTTATCTTGGCCAAAAAGCCAAGAAAAGCTTAAAAAGCTAAGAACAAGCTATTAACAACAGACCTTTGATCTTAACCAAAAAGGCCAAGCACAAAAGTGTTACGGACGGACCGACGGAGTGACTTGTAGAGTCGCTTGCACGCGACTAAAAACCTCAATTCATTCCTTCTTATTTAATTTTTTTACTTAGCCTTAAAGAAGTGGTCGACGAATGGACAGGTCTTGAGGAAATTTCTCTTAGATTTCTACATTTTTCTGTATATCTGGATCGGCTTCTTCATCGCCGCAAGCTGCTCGAAACTCTGTTCCAATCCTGAAACACGTGATAATTTCTTATGTAGCCATCGTCACTTGCTTCTAATTTTTTTTTTTTTTTTTTGGTCTAGAGAGCTGCAATCTGCATTCTGAATCTTCGCATAAATCACGCCAGATGCAATGAGTCCATATCCGTTCGCTGCCAGACCATCCCGACATATACTTAATGTAACCCTTCCTCAATTCATACTAGTAAACATAATCTCTACCTACCGACGTAGGGCCCCAATGTATAATAATAGTTCTTAGCGATACCTAAAGACGTCAAAATACATTTTCTGAAACCAGGAGAAGCGCCACAAATTCTATAAAATTATTGATAATAATCAATCTTGGCATCGTCTATGAAGCCGAATACTGACATTTTCATGCGGGCTTCGGGTTGGCCATCCTTGTTCTAAGCTGTTTTTATTTTATTTATTTTTTAGCCTCCCCCCCCCCCTCCCGAAAAAATATGTCGTCGATTTAAAATCCTTTCCATTTTCAAGGACATTTTTTTCAGACATTTTTTTTATTTGCTGGTGTTAAACGTATTAATTTCATTGTTAAACAATCGGTTTTATGTTCTTCGAGAAGTTATAACAATCTGAAACCGACATATAAATAAATTCCAACGGCCGATTTTTTTCTTTTACGTTTTAAATTTCTTTCTTTCTTTCTTTTCTTTTGCGTTTTAAATTTCTTTCTTTCTTTTCTTTTACGTTTTAAATTTCTTTCTTTCTTTCTTTTCTTTTACGTTTTAAATTTCTTTCTTTCTTTCTTTCTTTTCTTTTACGTTTTAAATTTCTTTCTTTCTTTTCTTTTACGTTTTAAATTTCTTTCTTTCTTTCTTTTCTTTTATGTTTTAAATTTCTTTCTTTCTTTCTTTTCTTTTACGTTTTAAATTTCTTTCTTTCTTTCTTTTACGTTTTGAATTTCTTCTTCTTCTTTTTTTTTTCCTCTCTTATAAATAAGAACCCGGGTTGACTCTTTTTAGACTTCTTAGACATTTTCTGATCGTTTGGAATAAAACACATTTTTTTTTATATAAAAAAGAAAAAAAAAACAAAAAACCTGGCATTCCTCAGGAGGGGAGGGGGTAGTATTAAAAATCGGATCCAAACTTATCTCATTTTACTTCATTTTTTTTTTTACTTCTAAATAAGGACAGTAGAAACTGGACCTTGGGTTGAATTTCGTCAGCCTCTCATAACTCTTGCTTCTCTTATTTTATGCACCAGTCCTCGCATTCCTTGAACCATTTTTCTGACAAAAAAGGGAGAATAACTCTTTTTTTTTATATCGAAATTTATCCATCTAACACTTGTTGTTGGCCTTTTTTTTTTTTTGCCTTTAAAATAGTATTTTTAGTTCCTTACTTTAAGTGGCTTCATGCGTTGTCTGGAGCGATTTCCATAATATATAGAATAACAGTGATAACATATTTTTTATAGTTTGTTGATCTAACGAAACAGATCTGTAACACATACTCTTATGAGACAATAAAAGAACATGTGTTTTCAATAATTGCGAATTGAACTTTATATCCATCTATTACGTTGTTTGTATGAATACGTTCTATAACTTCGTACATGTTAAACAGTTGGGTTTAATATTTTATCTGCATATTCGTGTACCTGTAAATGCGTGTATGTATATACGTCGTATCATTTAGTTGTGTGTCTATTTTTTTTTTTTTACATAGGCATCACCACATTATCAAGGCCAAGAGGCCACTCAAGGATAAGGGTTAAAGAGTGTACAGTCGAAATTGGACAATATAGCAATCATTAGTAATGAAAATTTGGTAAATTTCATAATTTATATGGAACGGCTCATCAAGAACTTATTTACGTTAGACTTGAAGACAACCATATTGTAGTCAGCCGGAAAGCAGGAAAATGGAAGACAACTCCACATGCGTGCAGTTCTAAGAAAGAAGCTTTGTTCATGGAATCTATGTTTAGGTTTAGGACCAGATAAAGAGTGGGGGAATTATTGATAGTGTTTACAGCTAGACGAGTGTTTCTTGTGAAAGTTTTGCGAGGGGGGACAATAGATTGAAGCTCAGTCGAACACTTTCCATGAAAATAACGATACATCAGAGACAAACTCGCAACATCTCTTCTGTGGGATAGAGGTTGCAAGGAAGAGAAAAGGACATTTCCTACGAGGCTACAAAGTCTATTTTGAACTCTATCAAGTGTCTAGTGTGTATATTTTAACATTTATGCAACAGTTCGAACA
>NC_136516.1:33240894-33245894 GCF_053919585.1 Euprymna scolopes
ATTCCACTACAGATTGGAGGTCTTCCTCTAGTGTTTCTGCCATTTCTTTAGAAATGTGTTCATTCGTCTTCCTGTCGTGTCTGCCATAGAGTGTAGTGTCATCAGCATATATACCCATCTCAGAGGCAATGTTGTCGGGGAGGTCATTTATGAATATCAGGAACAATAGAGGTCCAAGGATAGAACCCTGGGGCACTCCCGCATTTATATCATATTGTTTAGATGTGCGACCGTCGAGGACTACCTGGATTTTTCTCTTATCTAAGAAGGATTTAATTATGTTAAGTATTCTACCAGTGATACCGTATGATCTGATTTTACTGAGGAGACCCTCATGCCATACCCTGTCAAAAGCCTTAGATATATCTAGAGCTACCGCTCTGCCTTCCCCCGCTTTGTCCAGTGATTGGTATATACGTTCAGAGATCACGGTGAGGATGTCTGCTGTGGAACGGGCTTGTCTAAATCCATATTGTTTGTCAGTCAGTAGTTTAGCATCTGTAAGATGATGGATTAGAGCGTGGTTAATTATGGTCTCAAATATTTTGGCAAAAGGTGGAAGGAGGCTAATGGGGCGATAATTTGATGGGTCTGTCCTTTCACCAGAATTCTTGAATACTGGTACAACAGAAGCAGTTTTCCAACAGCCCGGAAAGCAAGCTTCATTAAGACATTTGTTGTAGAGTTTGGAGAGAACTGGAGCTACTTCGGCTGAGCACTTTTTTAATAGCACAGCTGGGATAAGATCGGGTCCACATGCTTTTGAGGTGTCAAGGTTTTTTATGATAGCATGCACCTGAGCAGGGGTGGTTTTCAGATCGTCTAGTGTGGCGTCTGTCCGCATAGGAAAGTCAGGTAGGGGGTGGTTGGAAGGGTCCAGTGTGGAGTTTGAGGCAAACCGACTGGCAAGCATGTTAGCCTTGTCGGTTGCTGAGGAGACAACCTCGTGATTGTTGGTTAGTGGGGGAATTGTCGATTGCCCATTATTTACTACACTGTTGTAGATTTTCCAGAAGTCTCGAGTTCCTAGTTTTTGTGCTTCGATGCGCTTTTTAGTGGTTTCCGTAAATTCTCTCTTAGCTGTCGCTATTTCTTTCTTAACGTTATTTCTAGCTTCTATATACTTCAGTCTGTTTGAACTGGACTTATGTCGGTTAAACCTACGGTATGCATGCTGCTTTTGAGTAATGGCAGTTGCACAAGTCGACGTAAACCATTGGGGAGAGTGGGGCTTACTATAAAATTTCCGCATGGGAACATGCGCTTCGATTGCAGTTTTGAACCAGTCAGTGGTCTCGTTTGCACACTGTTCAGCAGGGAGAGAGAAAATATTTTTCCATGGAGCATCTCTAATTAGTTCCCTGATGGCTTCCCAGTCAGCCTTATTATAATATCTCGTTGTTTTGAGCACTGGCTCTTCAGTTTTGGGTCTAGAGTTTAGGGCGATTTCAACCATTATCACTGCATGATCAGCATTCCCGAGTGGGCTGTGGGCCTTCGCTATGCAGTCATCGGGAACTGTGGTCAAAAACAGATCTAGAAGTGATGCGTGTTGTTCTTCCTGGTCAGGGAAACGGGTTGGAAACGTAACAATTTGTGATAGGGAGTGAGATATAGCGAAGCTATGGGTTGTGCTGCCCGCTGCATCTGTGTGAGCAGAGAATCCAAGCCAGTTTTTGTGGTGGACATTAAAGTCACCAAACACATGTATTTGTGCGCTAGTGTCGAGGGACAGTGCCGTGTCTATGCTGTCAGATACTTTGTTTATTATGGAGCAGTCCTGAGTCGAGGGAGAGCGGTAGAGAAAATAATAGTAGCTAATACTGTGTTGCACGTTTAGTCTAAAGCACATAAAGGCTTGATCATCTGTTTCTAGGTTTGTTTCTCTAGTCAAGGGAAGGGTATTACGAATGTAAACTCCAAGTCCGTGCATATGTCTGTCAGAGTCCTTACGGCAGAGTGGGAGATATCCAGGCATGTTAAAGTGGTTAGAGGGAATGGAGGAGTGTAGGTTAGTCTCACTTAGTGCTAAGATATCCGGGGTATTTGTTAAGAGAAATGCTTCAACATCAGCTAAGTTAGTTCTAAGCCCACGGATATTTGTGAATGAGAGCCTCAAGGGAGGAGGCAAGTTGAATTTGTTTGTCCCTAATCCTGGTTTAAGCTTATTTATGTATATATATGTATGTATATATATGTATGTATATGTATATATATGTATATATATGTATATATATATGTATATGTATATGTGTATATATGCATATATTTATGTATATGTATGTATATATATGTATATGTATATATATGTATATATATATGTGTATATATGTATGTATGTATATATATATGTATATGTATGTGTGTATATATATGTTTATATATGTATTTATAGATATATGTATATATATGTGTATATATATATGTGTATATATGTATGTATATATGTATATATATGTATGTATATATATGGGTGTATATATATGTATGTATGTATATATATTTATTTATATACGTATGTATATATATTTATATATATATTTATGTATATATAAATGTATATATATGTATGTATATATATGTATGTATATATGTATGTATATATACATGTATATTTATCCATATATATGAATATAGTTATATGCATGTATATATATGTATATATATATTTATATGTTTGTATATCTATATGTATATGTATGTATGAATATATATATGTATATGTATATATATATGTAATTATATGCATGTATATATATGTATATATATGTATATATATATATGTATATATGTATTAGTATTTGTATACGTACGTATATGTATATGTATGTATATGTATGTATATATATGTATATGATTATGTATATGTATGCATATATGTATATGTATGTATATATATTTGTGTGTATATGTATGTATGTATATATATAAAAGTATATATGTATGTATATATGTATGTATATATTGATGTATATATATATGTATGTATATATGTATGTATATATTGATGTATATATATATGTATGTATAAATGTATGTGTATATATGTATGTATATATGGATGTATATATAGATGTATGTATATATGGATGTATATAGAGATGTATGTATATGTGGATGTATATATGTGGATGTATATATATATATGCATATGTTAATGTATATATATGGATGTATATATATATATGTATGTATATATGGATGTATATATATTTTGCTGTATATATGGATGTATATATGTACTGATGTATAGAAATATATATATATATATATATATATATATATATATATATGGTTTTATATATGGATTAATCTATGGATGTATATATATATTGATGTATATATTTTAAATGTATACATGTATATATGGATGTATATATACGTATTTATATGCATATGTATGTATACATATATGTACGTATATGTGTATATATATGCATATATATGTATATAGATATGTATATATATGTATGTATATATACATGTATATATATGTATATATATGCATACATATGTATATATATATATTTATATAGGTATATATACATATATATATGTATATGTATATATATGTGTGTATATATGTATATGTATATATATGTGTGTATATATGTATATGTATATATATGTGTGTATATATGTATTTGTATATATATGTGTGTGTATATGTATATATATATTTGTGTGTATATGTATATGCATATATATGTGTGTATATATGTATATGCATATATATGTGTGTATATATGTATATGTATATATATGTGTGTATATATGTATGTATGTGTGTGTATATATGTATATAGGTGTGTATGTATATATATATATATGTGTGTGTAGATATGTATATGGATATACATGTGTGTATATATGTATATGTATATATATATGTGTGTATATGTATATCTATATATATCGGTGCATATATGTATATGTATATATATATGTGTGTATATATGTATATGTATGTATATTTGTGTGGATAATGTATATGTATATATATGTGTGTATATATGTATGTATATATATGTGTGTATATATATATATATGTGTGTATATATGTATATGTCTATATGTGTGTGTATATATGTATATATATATGTGTCTATATATGTATATGTATATGTATGTGTGTATATATGTATATGTATATATATGTTTGTATGTATATGTATATATAAGTTTGTATGTATATGTATATATATGCCTGTGTATATATATATATATGTATATGTGTGTATATATGTATATGTATATATATGTGTGCGTATATGTATATATAGGTGTGTATATGTGTATATGTATATATATATGTGTGTATGTGTATATGTATATATATGTATGTATATGTATATATATGTGTGTATATATGTATATGCATATATATATGTGTGTATATGTTTATATGTATATATATATGTGTATATATGTATATGTATATATATATGTGTGTATATTAGTATATATATGTGTGTGAATGTATGTGTATATGTATCTGTGTAATTATGTATATATGTGTGTATATATGTATATATAGTTGTGTATTTGTATATGTATGCGTGTGTATGTATATGCATATGTGTGTTGATGTGAATATATATATGTGTGTATATATGTATATACATATATGTGTATGTATATGTGTATATAAATATGTGTGTATATATGTATATGTATATGTATGTTTGTATATATATGTATGTTTGTATATATGTATATGTATATGTATGTTTGTATATATGTATATGTATATGTATGTTTGTATATATGTATATATATATATTTGTATATATGTATATGTATATATGTGTGTGTATATGCATATGTATAAATGTGCGTATACATGTATATGTATATATGTGTGTATATATGCATATGTGTGTGTATATGTATATGTGCATATATATGTATAAGTATATATTTGTATGTATATATATATATGTATATATATATGTGCATATATATATGTATATATATGTGTGGAGATATAGGTATATATA
>NC_136516.1:33250894-33305894 GCF_053919585.1 Euprymna scolopes
AAAATAGGGAAAAGGAAATTTGGTAACAAAACGTTTTAATGCGAGATCTAAGAATATAAATGTTATTTTCTTGTTAGTAAAAATGGTTATTTTACAAACACGTGTCTTTTGTAAAGAAGTGTCAGTAAATGGTCACGAGACTTTGAAATGTGTATTTCAATATGTTCACAGCGTGAATAGTCATATGTAAGTAATATATATATGGCATTGTGCTTGTGTGTGTGTTGGTTTACTTTGTTCTTGTTAGTGTGTGTATAGATATGCACGAGTTAATGAAGATGGATACGTGATTCATTAAATCCTTTGGTTTGCAACCCCCCCCCTGCCGGCTGGTGAAATCTGGAGAAAACTGATTTTGCTGATCAAGTCTCATAAGAAATTTTAATTCGCCCTAGCTTACTACTTTCACGTGTATGTGTCACTTTCTGGAGCTTGAGACGATTTTTATTGGTTGGAAAATATTTTAAGTTCACACGTTCATGTCAGAACTTTCTTACCTGGAGAAATGGGGAGGAAACTGAATTCCACCGAAGCGGAGACAGAAAGATTGTAGTAATTAGAGCCACTTGGTTTTTAGTGTTCGCATGAATTGGTTCTCCACTTTTTTTTTTCAGTCTTACTATAAGTTTTACCAAAAACGACGCCCATCTTCCTCCCTCGCCTCTGTAACCTTGAAAGTAATAATCACTGTTAAATGTAAGGCGTATGACATACTGTAGAAAAAAATATAGTTCACGGAAAAGCAATAATAATGTAATGTGGATGGGTGTTTATTTAAAAAAAAAAATTAAAATATTACTCCTTCCACTTACCTCCCCTTTGTTTTCTCTGTTTTGTTTTTTTACTTTTTATTTTTTATTTTTTTATTTTTTATCTCTGTACTTGCTTTGAGGGTTGGGCAATAGGGAAAGGCCATGAATCTTTTATGACCGCGGATATCTATAAAAACATCTTAATAAATGAATACTACCAAAAAAAAAATAACAAAAAGCAGTGTTTTTGTCACGCCATGATTTAGTTTTCTCACTTGTTGATAACAAGCCGACTCCATCTGGTAGCCATTTTCAGTGCATTTATCTGCGTGTTTTCTTAGCGTTCTTCAACTCGCTTGGCCGTAAATCTCACGATAACGTGAACGCATGATAGTTCTCGTCTTGACAATTATTTTCACGACGTTTCCGCCGATATATTCTCTAACCTTCTTCAGGTGCATCTTTTTTTCCAACTGTGAAACCTTGTTGTCACCTTTAGGGGCATTTGGATTACTTGGACTATTGTATTTGAGCAAAAGAAATATGTAGTAACAGCAACGCATATCAAGAGGAGATAGACAGTTTAAGAGAAACCCTTTACCGAAGCAACTTATCCAAACAATATGACACCCGCTCCAAGAAATCTGAACCAGACACCAAAGGACACTACCCAAAAACTCACCCGAAGAAGATCGGAGATTACATTAACTAAAACGTTGTGAAAATTACACTCAAGGTCGGAACAATAGTCAGAAGAATCCATATAACATGAAGTATTGCTGTTTCACAAGAACTGTTGAGATAAACTTTGTTTATGGATTTGGGAGAGTGATCATCTCTATATATAATAAAAGAGGCGCAGTTTTCCCCCTCTGGACTAAAATGCCGTAGGTTTACAACAGATGGCATATAGAAATTTGTTAGGTTTACACTATTAGCCATTACCTTATTAGCTATGGAACGACATTATAATGATGAAATAATTTGTTCGTACTGTTCAGGCTAGTGTTCCATGTTATTATGAGAGAGTAGAGATTCTGATATCATTTAGAAGAGGTTTAAAGAAAGCGATAAACATTGGAGTAAGGTTATGAGTACATTTTATTAAGGGGAAAGCTATTTACCGGAAGACCTCGGGCAAACCGGAAGTTCCAGTCAAAATGTCTTTTGTATATTATAACACTATCATGGATACCCTGCGTTGTTCAGTTGGATATGGTTTGGACAAAAGAGACTATACTAAGAGTATTGAGAACTTTCATCGATACCCCATCACA
Organism: Euprymna scolopes; assembly: GCF_053919585.1. Taxonomy (NCBI): domain Eukaryota; kingdom Metazoa; phylum Mollusca; class Cephalopoda; order Sepiida; family Sepiolidae; genus Euprymna; species Euprymna scolopes. The sequence goes on from NC_136516.1 coordinate 33,252,924, forward strand.
AAATAACGGAATCACCCCAAAAAGAAGAGGAACCTCCCCGCCAGATATTTCGGCAGAAGGGATACGAAGAGAAGTAGCTATTCTTCGGACCCCCTCTCTATAAAAAAAAATTAATTAATCAAAACAACTTTTCTTTCAATCAAAATAGCAGCGATTGCGCGTGCAGCCAAAAAAAAAAAAAAATGAGCCGCAGCAGCTGAGCTCGAACATGAAACGCGAAAAGAAGGGGGGAAGTTATTGGGTAACGTGCTAGCTGTCACAGCCACGACAGCTTATGACTCTGCAAAATAACGTTTGTAAACATATTTTCAGTTTGTTACGTGTGCGTGACTTGCGAAAATCTTGTTACAAAAAGTGATCTCCTTTGTAAGAAATAGTCCAGTTGACCACCACAGAATTAATCTTTTTTTTTTTTCTGAAGGAGATGGATGTGTAAAGTGAAGGCGAGAATGGGCCGGCTGTAACTAGCGTGTGATCGAAAGAAAGAGAAACACAGGCCACGTTAGATGGACATGTGACGGCAAGAGACTTTTAAGCTGGTGTAGAGACGGGAGAGTAACAGTAATATATGCTTGTTAAAAAAAAAAAAAGAAAATGCCGAGCCGGATTTATTTGTATTTGTTTCTTTGTTTCTTTTCGACGGTGATAGACGGTGTGAGGGTCCGAGAGAGGTTTGAACTGTAACGAACACGGTTCGAGCAACGTCTCTTCTGTGAAAAAAAGAAGTGTAAAGAACCAAAAAAGATCACGCCCCCACTAGATTTCGAAGTCTATTTTGTACTCAATGCAACTTAGGGTGCTTTGTGTGAGACACCTCCCCAGATATAAAAGCAATATTCCATCTTGAGGTGTATCTGATTCTTATATATACAGAAAATTGCACCAAGTGTCATGTAGTTTCTGGAGTGATAGGATGATCCAAACATTTTGCAGTGATCCTAGCAACAGATTGAATATAAGCTTTTCATTTTAGACCTAGATTAAAAAATTTATACAGCACAATCACGTTGACACACCAGTTCTCGCCGGATGGTCACCGAAGTTAAGCAACATTAAGCCTGTCAAGGACCAGATGGGTGATCATTTGGGAAGGCGAGGCGCTGTATGTACCGCGAGATAAAATACCAGGTTAAAAAAAACTGGCACGGTCTATCATTCTCTCGAGGGTAAATGAGACTCTCTTAAGCCGTGGTAGGCATCCTGTCTAGTGATGGTGTTATGATAGAAAATACCCTTAGTAGCCCTGGTGAAGGATCAAGTATTCACCTACCGTACATACGAACGTGTGTCACCTTTTTCAAATTATATTCGATCGGGATATCCTATTTATTAAAAAGGAAGATAGAAAGAGGTAACATACTACAAATATTAAATCTTTATATATATATATATATATATATATATATATATATATATATATATATATATATATATATATATATATATATATATATATACTAGCATTTCAGCCCGGCGTTGCCTGGGTGTTTGGAGGTGTATGTTGAGCAAAAAAAAAAAAAAAAAAAAAAAACGGTCAATTTTTTTTAACTTTGACCCCTATTATGAACCCTTAACATATATTGTTTTGGGTTCAAATCGAGTTATTAATTTAGATCCATGTCCAATGAACCTACATCTAAAATTTCAAGTGTTTATACCCAAAATTGGCGGAGGAGTTTGGTTGAGTTCTCAAAGGTCAAATCGTTGCACTTTAACCCCTTAACAGACAAATTTCTGGCCGAAAACCGATTACAAAGATTTTCCCAAATCTCAGTACCTTGTATATCAAATTTCGAGTCCGTAGACTGAAAATTGACAGAGTTATTGCGTAGGAAAATGTACACACAGACACGTTCACATTTTTATATATACTAGCATTTCGGCCCGGCGTCCCCCGGCGTTTGGAGGCATATTTTGAGCAAAAAAACAAAAAACAAAAAAAATGGTCAATTTTTTAAAACTTTGACCCCTATTATGCCCCCTAAACATTTATTGTTTTGGGTTCAAATCAAGTTATTAAGTTAGATCCATATCCAAGGAGCTATATCTAAAATTTCAAGTGTTTACACCCAAAATTGTCAGAGAGGTTTGGTAGAGTTCTCAAAGGTCAAATCGTTGAACGTTGACCCCTTAACAGCTACATTTCTAGCCGAAAATCAATCACATCGATTTTCCCTAATCTCAGTACCCTGTATATCAAATTTCGAGTATGTAGACTTAAAATTGACAGAGTTATTGCGTAGGGACACACAGATACACACAGACAGACAGACACTTTCACTTTTATAGATATACTAGCCTGGGTGCCCGGCGTTGCCCTGGTATTTGAATGTGTATGCTGAGCAAAAAAAAAAAAATATCGGTCAATTTTTTTAACTTTAACCCCTATTATGACTCCTTAACATTTATTGTTTTTGGCTCAAATCAAGTTATTAAGTTAGATCCATGTCCAAGGAACCTATATCTAAAATTTCAAGGTTTCAGACCCAAAATTGTGGGAGGAGTTTTTTAGAGTTCTCAAAGGTAAAATCGTTTAACTTTGACCCCTTAACAGCCAAATTTCTGGCCGCAAACCGATCACATCGATTTTTCCTAATCTCAGTGCCCTGTATATCAAATTTCGAGTCTGTAGACTAAAAATTGACAGAGTTATTGCGTAGGGAAATGTACACACACAGACACACACAGACAGACACTTTCACTTTTATAAATATAAAGATAGATAGATATATAAATGATGACGCTTTTGGGCCGTACGTGAAACTAAAATATACCTTCTTGGTCTTCTAGCTAGGGTCCAAGTATAGTATCTGTTCTGTCTAAAGATGGTGTAATAATATCATGGGGATTCCGTTAACGTAGGGCGTCCATACAATGGAAATATATCACCGACTCCTATAAGGATATTTCCTTATAGGAGTCGGTGATATATTTCCATTGTATGGACGCCCTACGTTAACGGAATCCCCATGATAAACCGTAATAACCAGATATTTTCTGACATAACATTAACCAGATTACCTGGATAAATACTTGTGCAGTTTTATCGAAAGAGCTACAATAATATCGCGGAGTTTCCATTCACACTGAACGTCCACAGAATGCCCAGCAGCAACATATTACACATGAAAGATACCGCCGTGGAATTTTCACGGGTCCCGCTAGTATATATAATAATAGTAACTATAAAAAGAAGTCTATTTAATGATTGTTACAGACAGAACGTGTCCAATATGAAAAGGGAATTTATTGATTCTATAGGAATATTAGTGCGAACATTGACGGAGCATAATTTTTATTTTTCGTAATTTTTTGTCAATGTAATACAATTGACAGACAAGATATCGTGTTGGTGTGTGTGTGGCCATTCGCGTTTAAGCGTTACTTTTTTTTTTTTTTTGCATTAATCTTTTTTGAATTGTATTGTAATTAAAAACACTTTTAGTCAATTAATGAATTGATTAACTCTTCTGCTTAATTAAACCCCATAAAAGTCCGATTAACCAAAAACTTGAAGAAATGGATGAGAATTAGCACGCGACAGCTGGGTTAAGAACAAAGATTTACTTTTTTTTTACAGTTGGAAAGAAGCAAATGCCCGTAATTATTGATGTGATTAAAATCCCAGCATCTAACACGTTCGATCAATTTCGTTGCAAATCCGAATTTTCTAATCACATCTATTTATTTCTTCATTGAATTATATTAAAAAAAAATAACTATTTTGGGATCAAATAGATTTCAAAATCCCCAGAAAATAATCTATAATATAAATCTCACCTATCTGTTTAAATGTATGTATGTATGTATGTATGTATTTATGAATGAATGAATGTATGTCTGCCAAAAACTTTCGACAGAGGCGACGGATTTTCACGAGATCGATATCATTTTGAAGCGCGACCCTTCGGACGACGAATATAGAAAAAATTGGCCAAAAAATTAATTCGTTCACCCTCAACTGGGCGCTTTTCTACACTGACGTTCTCTTTTTTTTCGCCGATATTTTCGAAATTCATCGCCTCTTTTCGATTGTTTAGCCTTAATTTAAATCTACTTCACTTCCGGTTTGGCGATGGGCAAACGCGTCAGGTTTTTTTTTTTTTTTTTTTTTGGGAACAACTAACACCTTTACACACAGCTCCACTTTCTTTTCCGCCTTCGCGTCACGGGTTCGAGCCTGCTTGCCTACTACAATTTATTTTTTTGCTTAACACACACCTAAAAATACCCGGGCAACGCCGGGCATCTAGGCTAGTAAAAACCAAAGAGCCTTTTTTTTTTAAAGTAGATACAGTTTGATTTTTGACGCACGTGGAATCTGTAGACAATCCATACTCCTTTTTTTTTTTATTGATATTCATATTAAAAACCCTTTTTTTTATTGATATTCATATTAAAAACCCTTTTTTTTTTATTGATATTCATATTAAAAACCCTTTTTTTATTGATATTCATATTAAAAACCCTTTTTTATTGATATTCATATTAAAAACCCTTTTTTTTATTGATATTCATATTAAAAACCCTTTTTTATTGATATTCATATTAAAACCCCTTTTTTTATTGATATTCATATTAAAAACCCTTTTTTATTGATATTCATATTAAAAACCCTTTTTTATTGATATTCATATTAAAAACCCTTTTTTATTGATATTCATATTAAAAACCCTTTTTTATTATTGATATTCATATTAAAACCCCTTTTTTTTATTGATATTCATATTAAAAACCCTTTTTTTTATTGATATTCATATTAAAAACCCTTTTTTATTGATATTCATATTAAAAACCCTTTTTTATTGATATTCATATTAAAACCCCTTTTTTTATTGATATTCATATTAAAAACCCTTTTTTTTATTGATATTCATATTAAAAACCCTTTTTTATTGATATTCATATTAAAAACCCTTTTTTTATTGATATTCATATTAAAAACCCTTTTTTTTATTGATATTCATATTAAAAACCCTTTTTTTTATTGATATTCATATTAAAAACCCTTTTTTTTATTGATATTCATATTAAAAACCCTTTTTTTTATTGATATTCATATTAAAAACCCTTTTTTATTGATATTCATATTAAAAACCCTTTTTTTATTGATATTCATATTAAAAACCCTTTTTCATTGATATTCATATTAAAAACCCCTTTTCATTGATATTCATATTAAAAACCCTTTTTTATTGATATTCATATTAAAAACCCTTTTTTTTATTGATATTCATATTAAAAACCCTTTTTTATTGATATTCATATTAAAAACCCTTTTTTATTGATATTCATATTAAAAACCCTTTTTTCTATTGATATTCATATTAAAAACCCTTTTTTTTTTTATTGATATTCATATTAAAAACCCTTTTTTCTATTGGTATTTTTTGCTTTCCCACTAAAGCAAAATGTGACACAATGTCGTTTTTAATGTGGGTGAAAACCAGCTCCTCAAAAGAACGGCAAAAAGGGGCACTCTGGTAGTAGCCAAAAATAGCAATTGTCTCAATATAGAGGGTTTCCCTTCCATTGATCAAAGATAAAATCAGAACAGATACTACACTTTGAGATATTAAATCTTTTATTCAGGTAAAAAAATGAACATGAACAAAAAAATTAGGCACAAGGCCAACTCAAAAGGGGGGGGGTGACAATTGGGGTCGTTGGTCATCCTTGTCACTCTAGAACTAAACAAAAGTTTCTCTTAGCTAGAATTTTCTTTCACCATAATACCGCATTCGCCCTTTCGTACTTGAGGAAGTCCTACTTAGCACCCACTTTAAAAAAAAAAAAAAACATTTTTATTAGCGTGTAAAAAAAAAAAAAAAAAGATAACAATAAAGGTCTTGGATCCCAGCCTGAAGGCCAAGGACCTTTTTTTTTTTTACTTGCCTTCCCACGAGGGCAGAGTTAGACACAACATCGGTTTTTAATGTGGGGGGGGGCAGCTTCCCAAAAGGGACACTCTGGCAAATAATAAAAATAAAAAATGTACCTGTCATGAAGGATTTCTCCTCCATTAACCCAGACTAAAAAGTGTAGTGCAGCATCGAAACAGATACTACACTTTAATCTTGGCCCGAAGGCAAAGAAAGAAAAAAGGCAAACTTTTTTTTCTCTTTTTTGTTTTTTGGTTACTTGCTTCCCTACGAGGGCAGAGTTAGACTCAAGGTCGGTTTTTAATGTGGGGAATAAACAGCTCCCCAAAAAGGGAAACTGTGGTTAGTAACAAAAATAAAAGAATGTATCAGTCACGAAGGATTTCTCCTCCATTAACCGAAACTAAAAAAAGTGTAATGCAGCATCAGAACAGATACTACACTTTGAGTTATCTATTTTTTATTTACTCTGAAAAATTGACAACAAAACAATGGTAAACAAGAAATTAGGCACAAGGCCCCTCAAAAATTGGGGGTCAGTCTGTGGTCATCCTCGTCACTACCTTTGCTAGAAGGCCAAGAAAGAAAAAAAGGCAACTCTTTTTTTCTCTTGATATTTAAGCTATTCGAGTAGAAGGCTTTACGTCATCCGCGGATCTCCACAGTGTAAGGGTAGTATTTTTCTGCTTGTCGGGTTTGTCTGTGGTATTGTCGTCGAGGGGGTACTAGTGCTCGGAGTTCGTCAGAGCACTTACCATTGAAATACTTGTAAAACAGACACAAGGATGCCACTTTTCGGCAATGGGGCAGAAGATGGTTGATAGTTAAGGACCTATTAGGTTGGCGACTCCTTTTGAATCCTGTCTAGGAACGAGAGACTGGTGACAGATGAACCAGCTCAGATGTAGCAACAATACTTCACCGTGGCCTTTTAGAGATATAGGATACTCTTAGGTGTGAGTAGCCATTTAGCACGGTAGAGAGAGTCCTCTTTCCTCGCAGCTGCCTTGGCAGTTGCCTTGGGTTTTCATTACAAAGTCGATTTTTAATATAATGAAAGATTTATTTTAAGAAAAAGTGGGAGATATATTAAAGATTTCATTTTTAAGGCAGGCGCGGGCTTTTTTGAAAAAAAATATTACGTTATAAAACTTTATAATAAACAAGCGCAGAGATCGTGTCTATCGTTCTAAATTTTTATTTTCTCCAAAGAAATTTGGAGAAAAAAAATTGATCTCCTTTTTAGGGGAAGCTAGACGCGAGATCAAGTGCTGTTTGAAAAGCCACTCTGCCCCCTCCTTTCTGCCTCCACCCTCAATATGGTCGTAAGAAATTGAAATTTTACAAAACTCTCTGGCTTACATATGGTTTAAACCTATAGAAAAAACCCTGGACAAATCTGTCAGTATTTCCCGGTGTGGCCACCTCAGAGGATTAGCCAAACAATTACTCAAAGAGAAGGTAAAGCCTGGGAAGATGGGCTTTCTAAGACTGAATAGAACTATACTGCAGCTCGACATCAACAAAGTAAATAAAGAGTAGAAATAAACTGACAGAAAGGATTGATTATCAAGTTATCAAAGCTATTACAATGATTATCTATTTATGTTAACTCTACGATAAAAGATTCAAATATTAATTTACTTGTCCGTACGTCCAGTATCACAAAAAAAAACAACATCGCAAACATTAATTAATGAGAAACGAATTACCACCCTTAATAGTCGCTCTTTATTAGTTAAAATCATTAAAACAATTTTCTCTCCAAAAATTAAAAAAAAAAAATAAAAATGGTTGTCTGTTTACGGTTTCAAATTGTCTATTTTATTTTATAATTAAAAAAGAACGTCACGTTGAAAGGAGACTGTAATTTGTTTTTTTTTTTGTTTTTTTTTTATTATAGATTCTTTTTAAAAAATTTTTTTAAATGTGCGAGTGAATTGTTACCTGTTCCTTAATACTTAAAAAAAAAAATTCAGAAAAATACAAAAGAAAACAATGTGTTGAATTTCCATTGAAAAAAAATCTAAATCTTTTTAATCAATTCTTTTTAGCTATAAAAGGTAAAAAAATAATTTGCTAAAAAACTTGGGAGGATGTACCCTCTAAGACTGAATAGAACTATACCACAGCCCGATATCAACAAAGTCCGTTTTCGGCAGACTGTATCCTCGACGTGTCAAAAATAAATCGACTCAGCTTAAATCATGAATCAAGTAAAAATATATCAACAAAGTCAATGTCTGATTTTGTCAAGGAAGTGAGCGAGGCCAATGCACAAGACAAAAACTGAAAATAAAGACTTGCGGACAACGTCGGGTCAGTTTAGCTGTTTTGTTAGACGGTGCATCAATAGGTGTGTCAGAATTTTGGTGGGGATTTTTGACACCTCTAACACGAAACTACGAATAAAATATTTAAAAAATTCGTAATTTCTCTTTTAAAAGTGGGTTGTTTATTTTCTTTATGGAATATACTTTCAAAATAAACTATTAAAGTTTTTTGAAAAATAATAGAAATATTATTTTTTATTTAAAATAAAAAAAACAATGTTTACAAAGCGCCTACGCGCGCTCATGCAGCCATTTTTTCTACGTAATGAAATGAATTGAATTTTACGAGTTAAATTTTTTTCAATTTTTTCACTTTAAAAATCTATCGAAATTTTTCTATTGGTTCAATTTTTACGATATTTTCAGGTTCAATGTGCAATTTAATACTCATTCGATTAAACCGAATATAATATTCTAGGCAAACGTTTTTTTTTAATTCACACCCTCCCCTATTTTGAAATGTCTATTAAAATGAAAATAAATAATTTTCTCACCTAAGTTTTATATATCATAAATTGAAGATAAAAAAATCAATAAATAAAATAATCTAATTTAAAAAAAAAAAAGAAGATTAGTTATTTGCAAATTTAACTGTAAAGTCCAAAGTTTAAACCCTTTTTTTAAAAAAAAGCACGTTGATTTTTTTTTTAATTGAAAACTCATGTTCTGGTTAGATTCTCTAGTAAATATCGGACGCTGACGACAATTTTTTTTATATTTTTTCAATGTTTTTTTGTTTGTTTAGATATTTAAAAAAAATTACTCCATAAAGAAGAAATAAAATATATTCAATCAAAAACTCATGTATTTCTTTAAGAGAATAAAAAAAAATGGAAAATTGGTCGAGTGGATTGCGTTTAAACGGCAAAAACTGATAAGTGAAATATGATCATTTTTCAACTACGGTGACCCATAGTTCACGCATAAGACATGACGGCTCACGCGTATGTGTTGTATTTCACAACTGAAAGAAAGACAAGAAACACCGGTTTGTTAACACCGGGTTATTGCTTACATAATGCCGGTCTTTTACAATGGTTGCTTAAAAAATTCTTTTATTTACAAAGTACATGGAATATAAAATATAAATATCGACAAATTCTCATAAATGAAGAATGGAAGCACCCATTGATTAGTATTTTGTATAGGTAAGTGATTATTTTGAATTTATATATATTTATTATATTTAGATTAAGTTAAATTCGTTGAATTTCGTGAAATATGTTTTAAAGAAAACCGATTAAAAAAATTGTTGTATATTTTTCGATTAAACCTTTTATTATTTTAAAATTTGGTCTTTGCTCATTTTATTGAAAAAAAAATTAGTTTAAATTACATTATTCATATTATTATAAGATAGAAAGTCTAATTAATCACTCCTTTTTAATGGCGACTTCTGACACTCCTAGTGCATCAACACATTACGGTCATTTAATGAGAACCGCATTTCCAAACGAACATTATTTTTTTGAAAACGAATTTGAAAATTAATACAGTGTAACCCGGATATAAGATACTTCTTATCCGGTCTAATACAGCTCTTATATCCGGGTTAAACTTTATATATATATATATATATATATATATATGGGTTTCTTATATCCGGGTTACTCTGTACATTAACAAAGGCTCTAATTTGAGACCAGAAAATCTCTTTTATATCCCTGTTTCTTGTATTCGGGCCTCTTATATCCAGGTTACTTTGTATTTAATCCATAAATGACATGTGTATATCCATGACAAGGGAGATGACAACGTCAGTTTTTTTTTGCAATTATTGTGGGGAGGTGTCGATGTCCTACATACAGCGCCTGGAATTGCTAAATTGGTCACCCATTTTAGTACCTATTTACAATGCCTCCCCACGGGACAGAGTTAGACACCAGGGTCGTTTTTTAACGTGGAGAAAAGGTACAAAAATAAAAATTGTCTCAGTCGTGAAGGATTTCTCCTCCACCGAAAGAGAACAAGAAATAGAAGTGCAGCATCTGAAGAACAGATGGTATTTATTTGCTCCCCCACCGAGCAAATTAGGCACAAGGCCGATTTTTAATGTGAGGAGTGAAGGGAGGGGGAAGGGAAAAAGGGGACCAGCTCCCGAGAGGAGGGAAATGGGAGCTGGTTAATGGTCAGGCATGTGGGGTTGCCCCCACATCTGGTCTTTGCTAGTCATAGCTTGCAGCATCTGCCGGAACAGATGGTATTTATTTGCTCCCCCACCGAGCAAATTAGGCACAAGGCCGATTTTTAATGTGAGGAGTGAAGGGAGGGGGAAGGGAAAAGGGGACCAGCTCCCGAGAGGTGGGAAATGGGAGCTGGTTAAAGGTCAGGCATGTGGGGTTGCCCCCACATCTGGTCTTTGCTAGTCATAGCTAGTCATAGCTTGCAGTATCTGCCGGAACAGATACTACACTTTGATCTTGTCCCGAAGGCCAAGCCCATTTTAGTAATGACCAGGCTCAACGTAGCTTAACTTCGGTGATCTGCCGGGAACCGGTTTGTTAACGTGATTATGCTGTATATGGTTAAAAATAATTAAAATCGAATATACGTATTTGAAGTTTTAAGGGGTTTTTTTTTGTCCTCCTATATCCTTTAGAGGTGGAATATAGATATTTGGTTGATGGAAAGATTCGGGACGACTTCCATTGTCTTCTGAAAATTTTAAACATATGATTTAAAAAAAAAAAAAAAAAAACTCAACAGAGGATATATTCAAAGCTTTAAGGTAGGTTCTGCCTCCGTGGCTCTGTTAGGGTGCAATTAGAGATTCGGAACCATTCCCCTTATTTTTCCCCGAAAATTTAATATATAAACGGCTATATGTATGTCTGTCCATCTCCATAATTTCAAACTCTATCTCCCTCAAAACTAAAAGTCGCAGGACAGCGCTAGAGGGCCTCAAATGTTCGGATTTTTTACAGGTCGTTCTTTTATGGGCCTTTAGCCACTTAAAATTATTTTAAGGGGTCAAAATTAAAAAAGATCGTTATACATTTTGCAAATTCATCTTAGTTTATTTTAAATTTTTAATCGGGTTTATATGCGTGTCACGTTGGTACAGTGGCAACGTCACCAGCTTTGAATGCTACAGTTTCGATTGTAACTGATGGCACTTAAATACTTTTTTTTTACTTCTGAAATAACGACTCTATAATAATATATACGAAATCTGGACAAATTAAAATATCATATTTAAGCGTATTTTACGCCTCCCCCGTTAGTTGTACATATGAATGCACTTTTAGTTTTTATGTAGATTTCTTAACCTTCTTTTACATAGAGAACGCACACTTTCACACACAGACATTGATATCTCTATATTTATAACTAGCAGGGCCCGTTAACCGGCGTTGCCCGGTGGAAGCCTGCGCCCCCACCCCTTGCAAAAATGTAAACTACGGTTGTTGTTAGTAGCCATTGCCGTCCCTGAACAGTTGCGGACACTTTTTGCAGATAGGCTATCGTGACGTGCACTAAAAGTGACCCTCGTCAAAATTCACACTCGTTAATTTAATCACTACTTACTGGCGTAGGGTCACTACTACGTAATACAAAAGTCTGAAAAATTTTCCAAATAAATCTTGCTACCACCGCGGATTAAATAAAGGGTTCCAGTCGAAATTTTCGAGTTCGTTAGAAAGATTCCTGGGTTTGACAAATCACAACCGAAGAAGGCCTGAGGTTAAATCGGCAGAAACATCAGTGAGAATAACACTCAAGTTGAGAACATTAGTCCAAAGAATCCTCGTTAATACGAATAAAAAAATTGTCTACATCCTCAAATGTACATGGCATCAAACAAGAATCGGATTTTTACTGTACATGGTGGAACGATAAAATTATCGCCATAGAAAAGATAACATGATTCCATTTCCGTTTGATGAAAAGCGGTTTTCATATTTTTCTTTTGTTTTTGCAGACCATCTACTAGTTGGCCAGTTGTGTACAATTCCCAATAGCAATAGGAGTCAGCTATCATGTCTGAAAGTGGTGTGGTTTCAAACGAGGGCCACATCATGACACCTCACATCTTTGAAGTCGGCTTGAAAGTCAACATCAAAGTGTACCTGGATGTGCTGAAGAGTGTTGTGACCCCCTGGTGCAATCAGGTGGCCCCTGGCAGACCCTGGGTGTGACAGTAGGACTTGGTGCCAGCCCATAAGTCCAAAGAGACCTAGGCTTGACTTCAGGATTGCTACGATTTTGTATCCTTTTCTCACTGCCTCCCCCTCCATCCCCGACCTGAACCCGCTGGGATACTTCGTTTGGTCATACGTCGAGAACATCACCAACATGACCTCCCACAACACCAAAGCCAGCCTGATCGCCGCCATCTGCCGAGCTCCCGCCGGCGTTTATGGAAGACATGCTTCCAGTTTCGGAACCGTGTCGATGTGGTGGTTGAGGCTGAAGGCAGCTACATTGAATAGATGTCAGCTCTATTACATAATCAAGTTACCTGAATTCATTTTATTCAATAAAAGTTTTTAAATGAAGCTGCCGTGTTGTTTTCTTTAAGGCGATAACTTTATCGTTCCACTCTGGGGTTTTTTTTCCGATGATTTTTATCTCAAATGTTCTCGTGTCTGATTCCAATTAATTACAGCTTTGCAATAGAGCAGCTGTTTCTCGTGCACTGTTGGAACCAATTCTTTCCTTATTTTATCGCGATGTTAAAAGACAGTTTTATCAGCTTAATGGGTAGAATCGTACGTTTTTGATTTTTATTGCTGATTCGTTTTCAATTTTATTTCGATAGTAATTCTGCACTCATGTTATAAACAGATAAATCGTTATACATCCATACGAATCCTGAGTTTATTTATTTATTATTATTTTTTTTTTTTTTTTGTTATGCGAAAATAAACGTTGGCATAAAAAAAAGCAACGACAATGACATAGGTATACGTAGCCGGCGTTATCCAGGAGTATATTTTCTCGGTTTTAGTTTTAATTTTTTAAACGATGTTTTTTTTTTTTTTTTTTTTTTACCAAATATTCATTTTTTCCAATCACACGCAAGTAACTCTGTACTGACGAATAAAGCATTATGTCCCTTAAGATGGTGACATTTTAAAAATAATTTCTTTATGATCTAGAAGTGTTTTGTTGCTTTTAGTTTTGTTGATTTATGCCATGATCTTTTTCTTGGACACAATATTTTGTTTTTGTTCAAATCAAAAGTACTTCTCTATGAACGAATACACAGTTGTGTCCTTTTTCTTTCTAAGATGACGACTATTTAAACAAAATTTCTTTGTGATTTTAGCGTCGTAGTATTTAGACTTTCAATTTATTTGCTTTTTATTACCATTTTTAAACGATACCGCTTTCTGTTCCTACTGATACGAGGGCTTAATTTATCTTCCCTTAAATACAAGGAGAGGTTTTATCTGTCATTCCAAATGGATTTTCTTTCATAAAAATCTATAATAACAGAGAACTTTCCCAGAACTTTCCAGAACCTTCAGAGAGAATGAAAGAATGAAAGGGAGATAATTTGTGGGAGTTTATTGAAAGAAGACAAGTACTGTACATTGTTATTACATATGTGTATGTTATGTTTATGGGGCCAAAAAATAAGACTGAAATTAAGTATTAAGATTTTTTTTTAATTCAATTTATAACATTATATAATCAATTCTTAATGGTGCCATATTTTAAGTTAAAAATTTATTATATTTTTTACTAGAATATCTTGCCCTTTACTTTTCCAGTTTTAACAACTAGTCCTTTACTTTTCCATGTTTAAGCTTAACCATATTACTTTTCATGCTCGGATTTTTCTATTGTAATATATATATATATGTGTGTGTGTGTGTGTGTGTGTGTGTGTGTGTGTGTGTGTGTGTGTGTGTGTGTGTGTGTGTGTGTTATTTGTTTTTGTTTTTGCGAGACGTTTTGAATGAATTCAATTATTTACAAAAGTGCATTTTTTTTTTACCTAAATGCGAGTTTGGAATAATTTTCCCTTTAACCAATTTGGTACCCCCACATAGGGAGCGGTATATATATTGTTTTTAAAATATAATTATCCACTGACACGTGTTTCGTCGTCTACGACTCATCAGAGTAGCTGAATCTGGCGAGATTCGAAACAGAGAATTTTCCCAGAACTTTCCAGAACCTTCAGGGAGAATGAAAGAATAAAAGGGAGATAATTGGTGGGAGTTTATTGAAAGCATATATATATATATATGTTTAAAGAAAAAATAGAAAAAACCGAATGAAATTATTAAAAAATCAACGTTTCGTCCTTGACTTAGAGGACATCTTCAGGATAATTGAAATAAAAATGTGATAAAAGAAAAAGTCATAGATCGTGCGAAAGAAGACAGTTTTTTAAAATCCAACCCATGTCGGGAAAGGACGAATATGTGTGCGTATGGGAAGGTTGTTTGATGTCTATATATACAATTTTAAAATGCATTTAAAAGAAATATGTACATTTTTTTTTTTTTTTTTTTTTTTTTTTTTTCTCTTCTGCGAAACTACTCATTTTCCTGAAACATTCAAAGAAAAACGGCTAGCCAGGATCCACCCTGATACCTTGCTCTTTGATTATTATTTTCCCTATGCTAGGGGTTAAATGGTAGAAGCCTTTTCTTTGCGTAATAGTATTAGTATTCAAAATTAGTGCTGATTCTAAAAGTCTTCTTTTAGCTCTATCTATCACGTATTTAATAATTTTCGCTTGATCTAAATTAAATGAGTGATCGTGTTCTGCACAATGGCAAAAAAGTGCATTTAGGGCGTTACCATTCCTCATATCTCTTCTGTGCTCGTTAAGTCTTAATTTCAATTTTCGTTGTGTTTCACCTATGTACGCTTGTTGACAGTTGTTACATGGGATGGAATATATACCGGCATCGGATGTGAGGGTTTTGGGAGAGTGCTTGGTAGTTTTTAATGTCTGTTTTATGGTTGAGGAAGTTGTTTGTATCAGGTGAAAACCAAGTCTATTAAGAGTGTCGTAGATTTTTGTGTTTTTGGTGTGGGTGGGAATGAAAAGATGTCTGTTTAATAGTGAGGTATCTGTTTTATTTTTCTGTGTGTTTATGTTATAGTGTATTTTCGTAGCTTTTTTCTTTGCGTAAGAAATGAAATAGGATGGATATTGTAGTTTTCTTAAAACATTCGTAATATATTGAAATTCATCATTAAGATATTGGGGACTGCATATTCTAAAGGCACGTAAGAAAAAACCTATAATCATGCCCGTCTTTATTTTATCATTGTGGTGTGAGTAGTAATGAATATAGTCGTTTTTGTGTGTGGTCTTTCTATGTACTTTGAAACTCAGATCAGTTTCTGATCTGATGAGGAATATGTCTAGAAAAGCTAGGGAGTGGTCTTGTTCGGATTCATGTGTAAAATTTATAGATGGTTCCACTGAATTTAATTTATTTCTAATTTGTTCTATTTGTGTGTTTTTAGGGAGAAAAATAAGAATGTCATCTATATATCTAAAATATGTGGAGTTTTTAGGAAGTCTGTGTTTAAAAGAGTTGGTTTCTAAGAATTCTAAGAATAAGCAGGCTAGTACACCACTAAGGGGGTTACCCATAGGGAGTCCAAATTTCTGTCTATAGTAAGAATTATTAAATTGAAAGTAGGTTCTATCAGTGATGAGTTTTATAATTTGTATTAGTGTATCTGAGGAAAAAGGTAGGTCGGCTTTAATTTTGATTAAGTGCTTGTGGAGTAGATTAAGGCATTTTTTGATTGGAATATTGGTGTACAGGGAAATTATGTCTAAACTATGCATGGTTTTATTTTGCATGTCCATATTTTTTATTCTATTTAGGAGGTCACCAGAGTTTTTGATATGTGAAGTGCTGATGGTGCCCATTAGTGGAGTTAAAATTTGGGCAATAGCTCGTGCTAATTTATGGGTGACGCTTCCAATGTTTGATATTATAGGTCTCATAGGGACGTTCTCTTTATGTATTTTTGGGAGGCCGTATAATATAGGAATAGTGGGGTGGTATTCTATGTTATTTATCCATTTTTTATCATTTCCGATAAGTTTCTTTACGGATTTATTAAAAGTATCGAAATCTTTTTCTATTGATTTTAAATCTATCGGAGTGTATATATCTCCGTCTGCCAATAGTGTGTGCATTTTCTTTAGATATAGGTCTTTATCTATTATAACTATACCCCCTCCTTTATCGGCTTGTGAAATAATAATGTCTTTATTTTTTGTTAAAAGTTTTAAGGCATCAATGTATCTTTTTGGTAGTGCTAATTCTTGAGGTTGGGTAGTTGTTAAAGCTATTATCCCTTGTATGAAGCCTTTAGTAAAATCAGAGTCCTCTTGTCTATAATTTTTTAGGGTTGTGTTAGTAGTGATTTTCGAATGCTTGCCGGTAGCGAATTTAAGACCGAAACTGAGAGCTTCAGTTTCAATGTCCGAGAGTGGTTTAGAAGTAAGGTTTAGAATAAGGTCTGGACGTCCCAAAGTTTTCCATTTGCTGTTTTTTATCAATTTCGCAAGTTTGTTATTCAATTTAAAGTTATGGCGTGTGTTAAATTTTTTGATAGATCTGTAAATGTTCTTAATTGATCTGGGTGTTTTCTTGTAATTTTGTTGATAATCAGCAATTAATATCCTGGCTTTCCGAAAAAGATGAGAGCTTTGGTGCTTTAAATATATTATAGATGACAGAAGATATTTCTCAATGTAATCCGGGAAAATATGGTCTGATGTTTTAAAAGATTTAGGTATGCATGCAGGTATGACTTTTTCTTCAATACATTTTTCCAGAAAAATTCTCCTGTTGTTGTGAGAATTTGCTGCGATTAAGATGCTCTTATATGTTCGCAGAGACGATCGGTTTTCCATTTCGACAGAATGTATAAGGAATGAAAAAATGTACCAGCGGTGGTTGACGTTATGTTTAAAGAAAAAATAGAAAAAACCGAATGAAATTATTAAAAAATCAACGTTTCGTCCTTGACTTAGAGGACATCTTCAGGATAATTGAAATAAAAATGTGATAAAAGAAAAAGTCATAGATCGTGCGAAAGAAGACAGTTTTTTAAAATCCAACCCATGTCGGGAAAGGACGAATATGTGTGCGTATGGGAAGGTTGTTTGATGTCTATATATACAATTTTAAAATGCATTTAAAAGAAATATGTACATTTTTTTTTTTTTTTTTTTTTTTTTTTTTTATATATATATATATATATATATATATATATATATATATATATATATATATATTATAAAACCACCAATTATTTTATTTTCAGGTTACCGTAAAACCCATGTAATATATACATATATTTTCACAAACGTAAAACATACACTTTTGGAATGATCTATAGATTTTAATTTTGCTGTCAATTTAAAATCAATAAAAAATATATAATTTTTAACGTTAATGATAGCAATGGAAAATTAAGTTCTAAAAATACCCCCCCCCCCAAAAAAAAAAGGAATCGCTTTTGGTATCGAGAAATAAGCACTAATTTTTCTAATACCGATACCCAAAAAGTTCCGATTTTTTTTTTTCGATTCCTGATTCCGCTTCTGATTAATCCCCCCATCACTCAAACATTGGATGGTACTAGGCTGATGAATATTGGATGTTTTAAACGAAATCAAAATTTGACTTTGTGACTTGGCGAACGGTCAGGCGGTTGACAGCTTACTGGATTAATTTAGGTGTGAACATATTTTGTTTAAGACAACCAATCACGAAAATGTTAGAACAGGAAATGCGAGACAGTTTTCTGATTAAATTCTTGGTTTTGGCGAACCTTGTTTATAAAGTTTTAAAGTTAAGGAAACCAATCCTGTCCATTCCAGAACCGGAAATGCGAAAAGATGACGTTAGTGTGATTCCCAATTCCCATCTATCCAGCCTGACACTAAATTCCTCTTTGAATTATTTAGTTAACCTGAAACTAAATACAAAACCATTAAACAAAAATAACAAGAAAAAAACTTTTTGGTCCCCCGACAAAAAGATGTTGGGCCTATAAATTCAGCTCTGTTCGTTCGTTTGTCCGTTCGTCTGTCCGCACTTTTCTCAATAACTACGCCTTGGAATTTTGGGAAATTTGGCACAAACATTAAACATGATATGAGTAAAAAAAAGTAACGGAATGGATTTTCCAGGAAAACTCCGGTTTCTCCCCTAGGAGTGCCTTTCAGGTTAAGATGGCTAAAATTGACATTTTTGGTGCGGAACTCAAATTTACATATGTTAAGACCTAAAGCTGCACCGTTTGTTCATTTTCACCAGGATTTGACGCCTCCTGGGGACTTTTGGGGCTAAATAGGGGGGGGGGTTGCCTGTAAAATAGCAAAAATTGAAAAATTGAAACTTGGCAGGTGTAAGTCGACTTAAAGTGCGATTTTACGCACCGGCAAATATACATTTATTCGTTTAACTACATTTTTTTAAAAGTTTTGATATCTAGAAAGCTAAATGTTTTTGTTTCAATTCTAGCTGAAAGCACCCAAGTCATATATTTTTAAAAACTTTTGGAATCACTACTATATAATAGGTACGATATAATAATCAACAGAAAATTGGCTTTATAATAATAAATGCGAAATCTGCATAAATTAAAATATATTTAAACGTATTTTACAACCGGGCAACGCTGGATGACATGCTAGTATCACTATAAAGCCAATGCTCGTGTGCGCTAACCATTGGATTTTCAACCTTGGAGTTAGTATCTTAAAGAATTTATAACCGAAGCAGGAAGTTTCATGGGAATATAAAATGCACAAGTGGTTCTCAGTTGCATGTATATCCCCGTTAGCAGAGATGATGGCGCTAGGTTTTTACAGTTCTTGTAGGGAGGTGTCAATGTCCTCCTATATACAGCACATGGTATTCCCAAACGGTCACCCATCTGGTACTGATTAGGCTCAGTATTGCTTAACTTCGGAGACCTTACAAGAGCCAGTATCCACGTGATTGTGCCGTTATTTAAGCGCAGATTAAGTTTTTTTTAAACTATAGAATGAAAACTATCGTAGGAAGTGAAACCGCTTTTTAGTTGAGAGTTTTTTAAAATTTATTCTTTAAGCTTTCAAATTACGCCTCATCTACGGTTAGAGAGACGATTGGGGAGGGGGAATGATCAAACACATTTGCAGTGTTTACTTCTCCCGATTTCCTTTTATTGATTACTAGCAGGGGTGCCCGGCGTTGCCCGGGTGTTTGTGGGGGGGTGTATGTAGGAGAGGGTGACCCTGTTTTAATATTATAAAAAAAAAACCCGATGTTAAGAAAAATTGGAAAAACCAATACAAAGCAAAACAGCGAACAAACGTAAAAAAGGGGGGGGGGGAAAGATGTAAAAGAGGGGAAAATGTTTATGTAGAAAGATAGGCTTGAACCCAAAACATCGAGGCTAAGGCAAAAAAAAAAAATGCTCGACACGTTACCCCTACGTTAAAGAGACACACTTAATAACGGATAAAATTAAACCTTTAATACACTTGCAGGTGGTTGAAACTAACGCGAACGTTTTGGAGGTCAAACATGACGTCATTGTCGTAGTAGCAGGAGCAACGAAAATGAAAGAACGATTTTTTCGGCACCTTTACCTGTAGAAAACTGATGATTTTAGGGTGAAGGAATTAATGTTTCTGGCCAATTTTTCGATATTTGTCAGGCGAAGGTTGGAACTTTAAAATGATACATATCTGGTGAAAATCCGTGACCCGTGTGGAACGTTTTTGTTAGACATACAAACACACATACATATTTTCGCTTTATATATATATATATATATATATATATATATATATATATATATATACTAGCGCGGGGTACCCGGCGTTGCCCGGGTGTTTGGAGGTGTGGGGGGGTAGATCAAAACAACCCTGTTTAAAAAACAAACAAAAAGAAAACGTTGGCCGGGTGTTTGAAGGTGCAAAGAAAAAAAAGTTTTAGTAGAAAGGTAGGCTTGAACTTCGAACCTTTGACGCGGAGGTGGAAAGGAAATGGAAAAGAAACCGGGATTAGATGAATAGATAAGTTTGTTAAGTTGACGTTTATAAACCGAAACTAGCAGGTGCGAGAACCTTAGGTCGCGTGATATTTGATCTAGTTTTGCGCTGGAACCCAGTTTCTGTTTTCCCCGCTACGCGGCGATCAAAAAATATCTCGAAAATAGCTTGTAAAAGTCGGGTAAATTAAAGATAGCTGAGACTCGAGTTCCTTAGTCGTAGATATTATTATTTAGACAGCATATAAAAAGTTTTAAGATGGAGCGAGTAACCGAGAATCACGGCGAAAAAAGCCTTTTGTAGACATACACAAAAAGCGAACACACATACATACATACATACATACATACATACATACATTTTCGCTTTTATATATATAGACTAGCGGGGGGGTATCCGGCGTTGCCCGAGTGTTTAGAGGTGTGTGTGGTCGGGCGGGGTGGAGGGTGTTAATGAAAACCTAAGAATAAGCGAAGTAAAAAAAGAAAACAGAAAAACGAACGTTAAAACTTATCTGAAAAATAAAGCGGGTGGGTACTCGGGCGGTGGGGGTGGTAATCAAAACATCGAAAAAAAAACACAAAAAAAACTAACGTAAGGCAAACGAACGATGTTAAATGTAAAAATCGAAAAAACAAAAACAAAAAAGAAAACAAAAACCGAACGTTAAAACTGCTTTAAAAAATCTGAAAAATAACCCCCCCCCAAAAAAACACGGAAAAAATGGCTTAAATAAGCCTGTTTCGATATTAAAATTTAAAAAATCGGTGGGTACCCGGGTGTTTTTGGGTGTGTGTGGTCGGTCGGGGTGGGGGTGTTAATGAAAACCTAAGAATAAGCGGAGTAAAAACATACAGAAAAACGAACGTTACGTGAAAAATGGCTTAAATAATCCTGCTTCAATATTAAAATTTTAAAAATCGAAAAAAAAAAGACATCTCACACCACGATTCGAACCCAAAAGGTTTAGATAATGACCCAACGCTCTAACCAACTGACCTAACACGACCTACATGAAATTGTGTCAGTTCTTCAAATATTTAAACTAAACCAGGTTATGACGTCGTCTGACGCATGCGTAGAACTGATCTCGTCATGAGAGGACGGTTTTTGTTGACCCCCTCCTGTAGAAAAGTGCCGATTTCAGGGTGAAAAATGAACGTTTTAGGCCAATTTTTCGATATTTGTCGGGCGAAGGATGGAGCTTTCATATGAGACCAAATTTGTGAATTTTTGTTCTGTCTGTCTGGCGAAAGTTTTTAGCAGACACACAAACACACACATACATACATACATATTCGCTTTTATATATATATATATATATAGATAGACTAGCAGGGGGGTACCCGACGTTGCCCGTGTGTTTCGAGGTGTGTGTGTTTATAAGAATAAGCGAAGTAAATATTAAAAAAAACACAAAAAAACTAAGAAAGGCAAACGAACGATGTTAAATGTAAAAATGGGGAAAACAAAAAAGAAAACACGAAAAAGAAAACAGAAAAACGAACGTTAAAACTTCTTAAAAAATCTGAAAAATACCTCCCCAAAAAAAACACATGAAAAATGGCTTAAATAACCCCGGGGATACCCAGCGTTACCCGGGTTTTTTTTGGGGGGGGCGAGGGGAGTGTTAATGAAAACTTAAGAATAATCGAAGTAAAAAAAACAAATAACAGAAACCCCAAAAAAACACGTGAAAAATGGCTTAAATAACCCTGCTTCAATATTAAAATTTAAAAAATCGAAAAAAAACAAGGAAGACATCTCACACCACGATTCGAAACCCAAAACCTTCAGATAATGCGGCCTCTCTCTAAGCAACTGAGCTAAGACGACTTGGCCAAAATTGTGTCGCTTTTTCAAATATTTAAAGTAAATCAGGTTACGACGTCGTATGACGCATGCGTAGAAGCGAACTCGCCATGAGAGGAAGGTTTTTTGCTTACCCCCCTCCCCTGTAGTAAACTACTGATTTCAGGGTGAAGGAATTTTAACGTTTTTGGTTAATTTTTCAATATTTGTCGGGCGAAGTTTGGAAGTTTAAAATGATACCGATCTGGCGAAAATCCGTGACCTGTGTCGAAAGTTTTTGCGAGACATACAAACACACATACATACATACAAACAAACACACATGCATACATACAAACACACATTTTCGTTTATATATATATATAGATTATTATTTTATGTTTTTTTTTTTTTGGTCCCCCAACAAAATGGAAGTTGACCTGTAAATTCACCCTTGTCCGTTCGTCCGTTTGGCTGTCCGCACTTTTCTCAATAACCACACCTTGGAATTTTTGGAAATTTGGCACAAACATTAAACATGGTAGGAGTAAAAAAAGTGACAGAGCGGATTTTCCGGGAAAACTCCGGTGGCCCCCTAGGAGTGCCTTTCGGGTTAAAATGGCTAAAATTGACACTTTTGTGCTTATTGAAAAAAATTGATGTCCTGGATTTTCATAAAACTTTCTAAAAAATTGTAACTAACTGATTTCTATATAATTTTGTTTGTCTATACTTCGCAATTATTCTTAGGTTATGCCCCAGGGGCTCTTTTAGGGCTAATAAAACACTCCATTTTTGGAACTATTTTACCATATTTGTCCCAAATTTTATGTGTATGTCTATTTAGCACTTTTGTATGGTCTCGAACTCAAATTTAAATATGTTAAGGCCTCAGGAACTTTGGGGGGCTAAATGGGGGGGGCAAATGATGGACTTAGTCATTTCTTTTTTTGCATAGTGCAGAACTCAAATTTACATATGTCAAGGCTTAAACTGCACCGTTTGTTCATTTTCATCAGAATTTGATGCCCCCTGGTGACTTTTGGGGCTAAGTGGGGCTTGGGGCAAATGCTGAACTTAGTCATTTTTCTTTATGCCTCATTCACTGTACACTCACGGGGGACCCTGCATGCTTCACTTGTTTTTTTGTAAATGTGTTGTTGTTTTTTTTTTTTTAATAGTATGACTTCTTAACTAAATATTACAGAATAGACGAGAGTTGAACTCGGCATACCCACTTCAGACTTCAAGTTCATAAGCATGACGTCATATTTCACTGTTTAGCTTTGTGGTAAATAATTTATAGCTATACTAGCAGGAAGACCTGACGTTGTCCGGGATTGAACGATGATCAACGAATGTTTCACACTCCCATATCTTTATTGTAATTGAAATCGCTGAAATCGACCATTTTTCAATCAAATCGATTGATTGCCTGCTCTTGTTGGGGATCCATCACGGTGCACCAAAAGGAAACCTCATATGCTTTCCCGCATACATTGTAGTCTACATTGCAATGTAAAATACCTACTGTTGGTTTATAAAATTATCATATATATATATATATATATATATATATATATATATATATATATATATATATATATAGTCTAGGCGCACGGCGTTGCCCGGGTGTTTTGAGGTGTGTGTTGAGCAAAAAAGAACAAAAAATTAAATAAATAAAAATTAAAAATGGTAGTAGGCAGGCAGACTCGAACCCGTACCGCGAAAGAGGAAAAGAACGGGAAAAAAGTGACGTCTTTGCTGTTGCGGTCCATCACCAAACCGTTTAAATTAAATTAAATGTTTAAATTACGGCTAGTCAATCGAAAAGAGCGGATGACTTTCGAAAATATCGGCGAAAAAGCGACTCCCTCATTGTAGAAAAGTGCCCAGTTGAGGGTGAAGGAATTAATGTTTTTAGCCAATTTTTCGATATTTGTTGTCCGAAGAATCGAGCTTCAAAACGATACCGATGTTGCGAAAATCCGTCGCCTTTGCCGAAAGATTTGGACAGACATGCATGAATACATACATACATACATACATACATTTAAACAGAGAGGCGAGATTTATATTATAGATAGCTTGAATTAAAGTTGAAAATGCAAAAGTTACGTATCATGCTTTAGTTCTGCTATATAAACAGAAACATTAATGTCGGACGCGCCCCTGTCATGTCAAAGAATCTTTTGTTGATTTCATATGCCTGGCCTTACTTGTGATGTTAGGCTGTGTACGGTGTTAACTTTGGTTAAAAATCTTTTTTCTTTTATCAGATTTATCCGATTATCGATTCTTATCAAAGATATTCCAATGCAAAAAGAGCACTGCCAGATACATGAAGTACATTTGTGTTAAATTTCCTAAAAATTGGCCCAGCCGTTTTGAAGTCCATAAGGACCAAACACACAGACAGAGTTCTTTTATATAATAGTAAATTTCAGCTTACGCTTCGTCTTTGGTTGGCGTGAAATATGAATTCAACACCTTTTCACAAGAATGACTACAAAAGTTGGATTTGGCAGACCCACTTCATAGTCCAATTTAATAACCATAAATGCCCCCTTCCCTGTTTAGCTTAGTAGCAAAGAATTTATAGCTAAATAAATATTTACTTTGCTATTTGAATCCAGATTAAGTCAAAGAAATGTAGAATTAATTGTGGTTAGTGGAACTTAATTTTTTTAAAGTTGGGAGTTGAAACTTGATTTTTTTTTCTTTTGCAGAATTCAACGATTATTTTTTTAAATTTAGAATTGAATGATAACTTTTTTTTTTTTTTTTTGCAGAATAGAACGATTTTTTTTTTAATTTAAAATTGAACGATATATATATATATATATTTTTTTTTTTTTTGCTATTTCAGTTATTAAACCCTTTCAGCTTACGCCTCACCTGTGGTTGGAGCGAAATATAAATTCAACATCTTTTCACGAGAATGATTGCAAAAGTGAATTTTACAGCACAATCAGTAGCGGTGAACTTGGTCTGCCAACATCAGAGACAAAAATCAATAACCACTATCCCCTTCCCTTCTTTTCTATATAGCTTATTGGCCAAAAAAGAAGAACATTTATTTTTACAAAATTCAAACAGATTACTGACTTTGCTATTTAAGCCAATCTTCTTCTATATCTATAGTATAAATCTCAAACGTCTGTTAGTATGTATGTGTGTATGTCTCGCTAAAACTTTCGACACACGCGACCAACACTGTCAAAATTGGTATCGTTTGAAGGTTCGGTCTCTCGCTCGACAAATATTTAAAAATTAGCCCAAAATTCATTCTTTCACCGTCAACTGGGCTGTTTTTACAAGGTGCGGTAACTTTTTTCGTCGACATTTTTGCAAAGTCATCATACGCCTTGCAATGACTAAGCTTAATTTGAACGACGGCGACGTCGTATGTCACGGTGGGCGCGGCGACTAATCCATTCGCTTTTTTTTACACTTCTTTTTCTTCTTATCGTTACAGGTTTGAGCCTGCCTGCTTACTACTTTTTTTTACGCTCGCACGGGTACTCGCTGCTATTTTAATTTTTTTAGGAGTTGGTTATTTTCGTTTCTTTGTCTGTTTCATTGAAACATCTCTTTAGGGTTCTCGGCTCAATACCATAAAGTCTCTCCACACCCGGGTAACACCGGGTGTCCCCGCTAGTATGAAATAAAATGACTTGTTTGCAATTAGGATTTACTATGTTTTCACTTTATAAGTAGATCATGGTAACAGTTGCACAAGCAAATCGAAATTGATTTACTGGACACAGGACTGTATATTTGACCAACGAGATTTGTTTGTAGCATCTGATATTACAGACGTTGACAAAATTCGTATTAGACAACCCACCAGTTTATTGTTTAGTTTATTTTTTTGTTTTGTTTTTATGTTTTTGTTGAATCTATATTGAACATAAAATGTCCAGTAAAACTTGGTTTCAGCCGATTTTAATTTAAAATCTAAATAATCAATAGTTTAAGTGACATTAGATCAAACGTTATACTATTATTTGATCATTATATCATATTGGACATCACCCCTCCCCCTTTTAACTATCTCTTAAACTGAATCAGTAAATGATTTATATCTATAAAAAAGCCGTTTAAATAATTATGTACGGAGAAGAGTTATCTCCCTTTGGAATTCTTTTTCTAAACCAGAGCTATTATTCCCCCTTGGGTTTAAATGTACAAATATCGCGAAGACAAGAATTTGCTCGAGAATTAAGACGAGATTTCGTTCTAAGTTGCTAGATAGACATCACCTTGTAGACGTTACGTCTAATAGAAAGACTCGTCTTTAAATTAACTTTTTATATGAATAACCTGTGAATTTCTAAAAATGTTTTGTGAACAATGTATTTCTGTATGTAATTTTATGTCTTATTTCAGTTGCTGTATTTGTAGTTTTTTTTATTTTATTGAAAACACATTAATGAATGCCTTTTTATTATCATATAATTTGATTTTAAATCTTAATAGTTCCGTTTTAACTGCTTCTGGAGTTTGTCGTAGGCAAACTATTAATAAATGAAATGTCTATGTTCTTTTGTGTACGTAATTAGTGTAATACACAGCGAGTCTTAGCAACATCCAACATACTCAGATAATTGATTTAAGTGTTATTTTGCGATCAGGTGATCGTTGGTGATGAGCTGATCCTGACAAATGGCAACGGATAGGAAAAGTTGGAAGTCATGCACGAAACTCTAAGCTCAAACGTGAGACAAGAAAAGGTGAAGTGAAAAACAAATAAATAAATAATAATAATAATAATAATAATAATAATAATAATAATAATAATAATAATAATCGTGTGATTCTCAACTACCAATAACGAACGATACACTACATGAAAGCTCTTTGTTCAAAACTCCCCAGCTTAACATTAACAG
Source organism: Euprymna scolopes (assembly GCF_053919585.1). Lineage (NCBI taxonomy): Eukaryota > Metazoa > Mollusca > Cephalopoda > Sepiida > Sepiolidae > Euprymna > Euprymna scolopes. The sequence continues at coordinate 33,279,814 of NC_136516.1, forward strand.
GTAACATAAATTGAAATGAATACATTGAGATCATTGCCAAGGTTACTGTAAAGAGGGTGGGCTCTCTCTCTCTACCATGCTGGCGAAAATCCGTGACCTGTGTCGAAAGTTTTTGTGAGACATACAAACACACACACATACATACATACATACATACATACATACATATATACACACATTTCGCTTATATATATATATATATATATATATATATACATATATATATATATATATATATATATATATATATATATATATATATATATATATATATATAAGTATATCGCTTCATGGGACAACACTGAAAAATGATTTTTTGACACAATGAAAAGTAATCTGGCTGCAGCATATATAACAGAGTTAATTTATTTTCCCCTCAAAATAACTCAAAATACAGTCATTAAAAGCTAAATCTCTGGCAACAAAAGTGAGTTTGTGTGGCCACCATCATTATCCAAAACTGCCTTTTACTCTTCTGAGCATGGAGTTTACCAGAGCTTCACATGTAGCCACTGGAATGCTCTCCCACTCTTCAATTACAACGTCGCGGAGCTGGTGGATATTTGAGACTTTGCACACCTCCACCTTCTGCTTGAGGATGCCCCAAATATGTTTAATTGGGTTCAAGTGTGGAGATATGCTTGGTCAGTCCATCACCTTTACCCTCAGCCTCTTCAGTAAAGCAGTGGCTGTCTTGGATGGGGGTTTTGGGTCATTGTCATGCTGGAACACTGGTCTGCGACCCAGTTTCTGGGGGGAAGGGATCATGCTCTGCTGCAGTATTTGACAGTACATCTTGGAGTTCATGTTTCCCTCAATGAAAGGTAACTCTCCAATACCTGCAGCACTCATGCAGCCCCAGACCATGGCATTCCCACCGTCATGTTTGACCGTATGCATGAGACACTTATCTTTGTACTTCTCACCTAGTCGCCGCCACACATACTTAAGGTCATCAAAACTGAACAAATTAAATTTCGTCTCATCTAACCATAGGACATGGTTCCAGTAATCTATGGGCTTTGTTGGCATGTCTTCAGCAAACTGTTTGCGGGCGTTCTTGTGTATTGCCTTCAGAAGAGGCTTTCTCTTGGGGTGACACTCATACACACCAATTTGAGGAGTAAATGTCAACTTCAATCTAATATAAATGTGAATATTTTTTCTAACCAAATAAAAAAAAGCTTAATATGACGACAATGGGACGTAGAGCTTGACACAAAAAGTTTAAAGATTAAAGTTTGCATGTAAAATTTATTTTTCGGCATAATACCTCAAACAAAAATAATTAATAATATCAAGAATGAGCGTTCAATAGAAACGTTGTTTAATTTGAATAAAATAAAATACGCATCAAGTGCGCTTGAAAGCCAAATCACAACGTAATATTAGGAAAATAAACAAATATTTTACTTGTTTGAAATTTATCACAAATATATTTCAGAGGTATACTCCATCTTCAGTGTGTTGTTTTGTTTCTTTTTTCTTTTTATTTTTTATTATATATATATATATATATATATATATATATATATATATATATATATAGATCGATTAACATGATAGTTAAAAAAAATTTTTTTAATGAAAATAAAGGTTAGCTAATCAGGTTTCCTTCTAAGCTCAACAAAGCTAAATCGAGGAAAATTACGATTACAAAAAAATGTCTTGAATATGACGAGGGAGAAAGAAAAACTAAATTAAAAAAAATAAAACGAAAAATAAGCAGGGAAAATGACATAGAAATCAAATTAAGTTCGAAGAGATATTCTTTTTGCTTGCAAAGAGAATGTCTCAAGGATTTAATAAAAATAGTTTCTCTAATTTTTAGATGAAAGGGTGAATACAGCTTACTCAATATCATAAACATGTCATGAAATTCGTGGCTCACGCATGGTTATTTATTAGGTGCTCGCAAATCGAAGAACCAAATGTATTACTCAGAACATCGGAAGGTGAAAAATTTGCTTAACGAATCTTTGATGGTTCGTGCTGTTTTAAGCGAAAATCCAATCTTTGCGATGTCCGCCACATATAGTGCGCGCTGCAAAAACATTTGAATAAATAAATAATAGAATTACTGTGGCGAGGGGGGGGAGAAAATTTTTGCAAATGGACGACAACATAGGTCTGATTAAAAAAACCAACGCGTGGCTTCGATGCAGAATAACACCGTTGTACAGACAAAGAAATTCTTTTTTATTACATTTTCAACCCAAATAAGGCATATTGCCACATTGTTGAAAGGGGCTACTGTCAGGGACATGGCCATCAGGGGTACTGTGTAGGGAGTTGGGCAGCAAGATGTCGGTTGCTTAGCAAATCGGCCACTGATATTGCCTAGCCAAGGTAGACGAAGGTAAACCGGGCATCTATTAACTGCAGTTTCTTTAGATTTGTGAAAATTGGAAACTTTCTTATTAATAGTAGATTCAACAATATCTAAAGGGTAGTCATTGCTGCAAAGGGTCTTAGTAATAAATTTAAGCTCGTCATTCAGATTGGCTTCGAAACAAATCATCAAGGCCCTATGTCTTAGTCTTTATTAAATTAAATTTTTGATTTGTAAGACAAAATGAGTCCCAACGCGTATAGAGAACGGTAAATGTTGGTTTACGATAAACGGAAGCAAGAAAACACGAAGATGTCTTGGAAACAAGGGCATCTAAAAAAGGAAGAGTAGAATTTGTTTCTTTGTCTACCGTAAACTTAAGGGCTTGATGAACGTTATTGAGGAACAAAAAAAGCGTCCGCTTTCGTCTTGTTGTCAAATAAGCAAAAGGTGTCATCAACGTAACGAAAGCAAACCAGATAATAGACCCTATCTATTCAGACCACACCATCTGTCCGTCATAACATAACAGACCACCCCATCTGTCTGTTTGTACATAATATCTATTATGTACAAACAGACAGATGGTGTTGCCATGGGTCCTCCATTGGGTTCAGCGTTGGCTAATATCTTTTCATGAACAGGGTCTATTATCCAGCTGTAAAACACCCTCAAATATGATATTTTGATTAATGAAGATTTATTATTATTCTAGCCTGGGTGCCCGGCGTTACCCGGCGTTGCCCGGCGTTGCCCGGCGTTGCCCGGCGTTGCCCGGCGTTGTTCGGGTGTTTGGAGGTGTGTGTTGAGCAGAAAACAAAGTGGTAGTAGGCAGGCAGGCTTGAACCCGTACCGCGAATGAGGAAAAGAACGTGAAAAAAAACGTGACGTCTTTGCTAATGCGCCCATCGCTAAACCGGAAGTGACGTAGGTTTCAATTAAGCCTAGAGAATCAAAAAGAGGTGATGGCTTTCGAAAATATCGGCGAAAAAAGCGACCTCTCCCTGTAGAAAAGTTTCCAGTTAAGAGTGAAGGAATTAATGTTTTTGGCCAATCTTTCGATATTTGTCGTCTGAAAGGTCGAGCTTCAAAATGATAATCGTGAAAATCCGTCGCCTCTGTCGAACGTTTTAGGCATACATACATACATACATACATACATACATACATACATTTAAAGAGACAGGTGAGATTTATATTATAGATTATATTGGACTCAATATATAGTAATGATGTAAAAAAAAGTTAAAAATAATTAAATAAAAGTGACTCATGCGCCATAACCGAGAATCGAAACCAAAACGTTTAGCTTACAATTTATGTTTTCCTCTGCTGTTAATGACTGACCTATGAAGACATGTTTGCTGCAAGGCTAAAAATTAAAGCATAAACCAATAGCTACTACGTTATGTATGCATATTCGTAATGCCGGCGTCCGACCATCACCTGGCAAATTTCATTAAAATTCCATGAACAGAGGTTTCTTTACTGGAACTGTGGAACGCAATAACGTGTATCTGCTTCCCAGCTAACGCTAACACAGTAGTCTTCAAATCTAATGTTAATAAATTCCTATTGAGTCCTCCATTTAAATAGTGTACCCAAGTTTCCCTTGTGACTGATCTTGTTGTTTCACCATCTACGTAACACCTAAGCCTTATTCTTGGGTGGCTTCTGGGCCTTGACAAGTGGTGATTCTTAAGTAAAAATATATATTAATTAAAAATATTATATTTATCAAAAATAAATAATAAAATAAAAACAATATATTACATATTCATTTTTTTTTTTTTTAGATATTTGAAAACTGTTTTTTTTTGGAGGGGGGGGGCAATATGGAGTCCATATGACAAAAGACTAAACGGATCCTTATTTGTCAAAAATTGGTCATTGCTTGACTCGTTTCCAGGAAGTGCACCCTCCTTATTATTGCTTTCTCTTTCTAGATCGGTGAAGGTTTATTACCAAGCGCCTGAGGTGCCCCCAACAGGTAATGTTGACGAATCTATTCTCGGCTATTATTGTACCTGTCAAAGTGCTCTTCCGCCGGAGGAGCTAGCCTCACACCCGCATTAAATGGCCTTGTACCACATGTTGGTAAACAAGTAAAAACCAACAACAAAAATGAAGTCATTTATTACATAAACAACGTTTTGTTTAGAGAAGTTGTCCATCTTCATAAGTTTCCTCATCTGTGAACCCATCCCAATCTCCTTCTATCATCCTGAATACATGAAAAAACATAAAATTGTCATCAAATAATTTGTTCTGGGAGTGGAAATGTGTCAACCTAAAAATATAAGTTGTCTTTAAACCATTCCATCCAATGCTTCCAGATGTTCTTGGAATAAACTCAAAGAAACCGGATCCTAGTACTCTCTCTCTCTCTCTCTCTCTCTCTCTCTCTCTCTCTCTCTCTCTCTCTCTCCGTGTGGGTGTATGTGTGGTGTGTGTGTGTGTCCATATATATATATGTATATATATATATATATATATATAAATTTGAGGTTTTTCTCGCCCTGACATTGATATTAAAAGCCTACTTTTTCTTTTTAAAAATTATTAAAATGAACTTCTCAGTCATAGATATGCGAGCGACATGAAGGTTAACTAATTTTCATATTCCTTTGAAAAACGAGTCTTCATTAATTACTTATCTTATTCATTTTTATGGTTTCTTATATTAGGTGATTAGTTTTCATCTATTATATGCTTATGTCTTTCATTCATAGTTTCTACATTCTGCATAATTGCATAGAATTTAGGATGAAAATATTTTAGCACATTGGCATGTTTTTATCTATCTATCTATCTATCTATCTATCTATCTATCTATCTATATATATATATATATATATATATATATATATATATATATATATATATATATATACTAGCAAAAGTACCCATCGTTGACTGGGTTCAAAAACAGCCTACAGAAAATGGACTCTGATTTATGAAAGTATGATAGGTTATGAAAAGGAAGGGTTGTAAAGAGATAGCTTCGAATTTGGGGCTATCAAAACCAAAGCAAAATATGATCAAGTAAAAATAAAAAAGATAAACACCATAATTTATTATACCATACCTGTTGACCCTGAAACACTTATCACAATATTCTGTGGATCTATATTAAAAAACCTTGTTAAACTTTGTGACATATTTCCGTTCTATGAAAGTCAGGCGCGAACGAACATCCCATAATTTTATTATACCATATTTCTTCAAACTGAAACATAATTATAAAAGTATATTTCCGCAGATAGATATGAAAAGTCTTTATTAAAGTTTGTGCCTATTTCCATTCTATGGAGGCCAGGCGCGAACGCAGCCCCTAAAATTTCATTATACCATCCCTATTTAAGTTAAAACATACTTATCAAAGTATTATTATGTACAACTATATAAAAACACTTGTAAACGTTTTTTTCTTTAATTTTTAAATTTTTTATTTCCATACTTTGTGAACCAGGCGCGAACGCTGACCCCACAATTTTAATGAACCACCGTTCTGCCAGATCAAACATACCCATTACTGTGTCTCGATACATCTTCTATCATTATATGTAATCAGTTTTTTAAAATAGTCAACCATATAGGAGCCTATTCGTGACCACACACACACACACACACACACACACACACACACACATTCAGCTTTATATTATAGATATATATTATTTGAGGGTAAACAGTTACATATGGTCGCTACAAATAGCCATCTGTTTCAGTCAAAGAGACTTCATCAGGCGACCCAGAATCTCTCGGCGCCAAAAAGAAAAATGGGAAAGATTATAAAGCCATATATATATATATATATATATATATATATATATATATATATATATATATATATATATATATATATATATATAAAGTGACCTTATCTGGGTGTGCGAAACGTCTCTCCTAAACTTCTCTCTGAATGTTTGGTCTGCGGGCTTGAAACTTGATATATAGGGTATTTTGGACCTCGGGAACTCTTCCAACTTGGTTTCTAGCCGGTAAAATAGTCGCTAAGGGGTCAAAATTGGGGGGGGGTGTAAACATTGGTTTTGGTGTGGCGCTAATTGACTATACCCGCTTTATTTTCTGCGCATGCACTAATTAAAAATTAAGCAACGTTATTTTTTGCAGGTTTTAGATATAATTTTCCGATGCCAAAAACGATTCCTTTAATTATCTATTTTTACTTGATTTTCGTTTGAGAAAAATCTTCCACCGCTGGTAGTAATAATAAAATAATAAACATTTATTGATTTTAAACTACCAGTAAAGCTTAAATCCATAGATCACCCCCCCCCTACATATGTGAGCCCATCCCAAGTGTATTTTATACGTTTGAAAACATATATACACATTTAACGTGTGTTTTTACGGTAATCGGGACAAAATAACCATTTCATAGTTAAATACAGAAGGATTTATAAAAAATCGGAATCAGAATTGGGAATTTAATACGGAATCGGTAATTGTATCGGACTCGGGAAAAATATTGGAATCGTCTTCCGTCTTGATTCATATGAATTTACTTGATAATTACTTTACTTGAGAGAGGGGGAAGATAAAATGATCAGAATATTTTGGGAGGTGGAAGTGATGAAGTGGGTAGCTAAGTGGAATGATGACCTGGGTGTGCTAATTTCGAATCTAGTCAGTTCCATAGCACCATGTTCTGGATGTTGGCAACCTTCATGTGGTTCATCCTATAAGTTGTATTTATCTCCCTCTCATGGCAGGAAGATTAGACACAACGGACAGAAAATGTGATTGAAAATGTACTGCAATTAACAGGGAAAAAAAAACATTTTCAAAATGACAGAAGATGAAGATGTGAACCTCAGCGCTTCGAGGATTGTTTTTTGCAATGACGTCGCATACATATCCAGAGCCCCCTCCCCCAAGAAAAAAAAAAATGAAAACACAAACTCGAGAGAAATAAAAGATCTCAATACATTTCAAATATATATTTAAAATGTATTGAGATCTTTCGTTGAGGGTTTTTGTTTTTGTTTTTTTGTTTTTTTGTGAGCCACTGCGCACACCCTCAGCAGCCATGAACGTGAGAGAATGACAAGGCCAGAAGAAAAGATTATAGGAATAGCGTTGCTGGATTGCCATGAATAACAGGGACATGTCCAGGGTGATGAAAACAAATGTTTCAGTCATGGTTATGGTCTTTGGTGTGGCTTCAAGTAAGAGTCACATCATACCACCTCACATCTTCGAAGTCGGCTTGAAAGTCAACACCAAAGTGTACCTGGATGTGCTGAAGAGTGTGGTGATCCCTTGGTGCAATCAGGGGGCCGCTGGCAGATCCTGGATGCGACAGCAGGACTCGGCATTGGCCCACAAGTCTAAAGAGACCCAGGCTTGGCTTCAGAAGAAGTGCTACAACTTTGTATCCTTCTCTCACTGGCCACCCTCCTCCCCCGACTTGAACCCTCTGGACTACTTCGTTTGATCATACACCGAGAACATCACCAACATAACCTCTCACAACACCAAAGCCAACCTAATTGCCGCCATCCACCAAGTATTTGCCAAGCTCCCACTGGCGCTTGTGAGAAAAGCATGTTCTCAGTTCTGGACCCGCATCGAGACGGTGATTGAGGCTGAAGGCGGTTACATTGAATAGATGTCAGCTCTACTGCATAATCAAGTTACCTGAATTGATTTTTTTCAATAAAAGTTTTAAAATAAAGCTGTAGTGTAGTTTTCTTTATGGCGACATTTTTATCGTTCCACCCTGGATAATACAACTTTTTATCTATTTTTTTTTTTTTTATCTTTATTTATTTTTATTTTTATATATTTACACAGGAATCATTTCGGTTCTCATACACGCCCCAAAGCTAAAATGTCCTTTTATTTTTGTTACTGTCATAACATCAACGAACGCAACACATAAAGCATAAACTTGGATATATATGACTTGGAGGCGCGAAATGACGTCACCAAAAGTTATCCCTTGTTTGTTATTCTTAAAATAGTGTTAAGCGCGTAATTCATTAATCTGTATAAATAAAAGAGTAGATGTATGCGTGTGTCTCTGTAAAAATATTTAACCGATAAACTTTTAAGCTACTGGTCACATATAAGACTGAAATTATTAGAAAATAGTAATCAGCAGGGCTATGACAACAGCATATTCTTTTCATTGTTTTGACTCTCGAGTATATATCCGACACAGTTAGACACAGAGTTAATCAACCGAGACCTACATCACTCTATATAAAAGCGTATAAGATATCAACAGATACACACTCGAGAGTAAAAAAACTGAAAAGAATATGCTGTTGTCATGGCCCTAGTAATCATACAACAACGATGTTTTATAATGTGTAAAATCTTTGTTTGGACGAATATATAACGCGTACAGAAATATGTCGGCAAGTTGAAATGAACATTTTGCATTTCAACTTGCCGCCATATTTTTATTACTTTTGTGCATGCGTAAATTCATTCATAGCTTGAAGTGGTTGAATTTTAAATCTTTCTTATCTATATATTGATAGTTCAAACGGTAGGGAATGTGACTGTAACGCTAAATGCTTTGGCTTTTATTCTAACTGATGATACCTAAGTCATTTTATTTAATCATTCGAAATCAGTACTATATATTAGGTACAATATAATATTCAATAGAAAATTGGCTTCACAATAACAAATACGAAATCTGCATGAATTAAAATATAATTAAGTGTATTTTACAACCGGGTAAGGCTGAGCACTCCTGGCTAATATATTATATAAAAGAAGAGTTGTCTATGTCTATGTGTGTTTGTATGTCCAGCTAAAAGTTTTAAAATAACTACAAAACAAATACCCATAAAGTTGGTATATCTTGATCAACATTGCCCTGGATAAATAATATCTAAATTTAAAAAAAAACTTACTCATTCTCTTAGTGTCCACTTGGCTGAGTTTCATCAGGGGTGATGGAGAAAGAGAGATAGAGGTAGAGAAATAAAAGTTTTAATAGAAATATATTACACTTTTGCTCTGGGCAATGCCGGTAATTCTATTAGTCTTCTATGATATAAAGGACAGTTTTCTGTGTGTGTGTGTGTGTGTGTGTGTGTGTGTGTGTATGTATGTATGTGTGTGTGTGTGTGTGTGTGTGTGTGTGTGTGTGTGTGTGTGTGTGTGTGTGTGTGTTCGTACGTCCAGTTAAAAGTAAAAATCGGCACAACAAATACCCAAAACCTTGGTATTTTCTTGATTGGCGTTGCCCTGCAAGAATAATATCTAAAATTTAGCAAAAAATAAATAAATAAATAAATAATAATAATAATAATAATAATAATAATAATAATAATAATAATAATAATAATAATAACAAAATAAATTCTTTTACTTGGCACAAATTTCGTTAAAAGAAGTAAGTGTTGATTTTCCAGCCAGCTTATGTATTAGCTAAACTAACTTTGATTTTAATCAAGGAGTTAATTCATTAGATATTTAAACTCTCCAGTAGGTATTCAAGCTCTTTCCGGTAGGCATGCAAGCTCTCTCGTAGGCATTCAAGCTCTTTCAGGTAGGCATTCAAGCTCTCTTCAGTAGGCATTCAAGCTCTCTCCAGTAGGCATTCAAGCTCTCTCCAGTAGGCATTCAAGCTCTCTCCAGTAGGCATTCAAGCTCTCTCCAATAAGCATTCAAGCTCTTTCCGTTAAGCATTCAAGCTCTCTTGCAGACATTTAAACTCTCCAATAGATATTCAAGCTCTTTCCAGTAGGTATTCAGGCTCTCTCCAATCAAGCTCTTTCTGTTAGGCATTCAAGCTCTCTCGTAGACATTTAAACTCTCCAGTAGGTATTCAAGCTCTTTCCAGTAGGTATTCAAGCTCTCTATAATAAGCATTCAAGCTCTTTCCGGTAGGCATGCAAGCTCTCTCGTAGGCATTCAAGCTCTCCAGTAGGGATTCAAGCTCTCTCCAGTAGGCACTCAAGTTCTATGAATATCTTACACTTTTGCTCTGGGCAATGCCGGGTAACCCTACTAGTAAACTATAAATCCTGTTCCTCATTGTTTTCGCCTATGATATAAGGTTTCATGTCAATTCCGCAGACAGCCAATAGATTAGCGATTCGCTTATCTATATATCGTTAACTTGGCTACGGCTTGTCAAAGAGCTGGGATTTGACGGAGAGAACGGACGGACCACTTTTAAACTTACTGACACAGCACAGTGAGGAAAAAAAGGTAAGTTATTATTATTATTATTATTATTATTATTATTATTATTATTATTATTATTATTATTTACTCACTAGGAGTAGTCACACAGGCCATCATCAAAGATTTCTTTTTGAGAAATTGTCGTGTTCTCTTGAGTCTGAGTGACAACAAGTCTCCCAAAATTTCCAGTTACACTCCATCTCTTTCAATAACCTTTGCGGATGAATTTGCGTTATCGCAACAGCTACTTACTATTAATTTCTCGTTGGCGGCGATAATTGGTCTTCACTGGAAGTTGAGTGGCAATAAGCCTCCCCAAGGTTCCAGTCCTCTTTCCACTCATTCAGCAAAGATCTGGCTAGTGCTTTCTCTCCTCGGTCTTTCCATCCTCCTTAACCCTCCTTGATTATTTGGTGTGGTGTCAGTTTATGGTGACATACGCACAAGGAAAAAAAAAACAAAAAAAAAACGGAACACCTGGCGCTTCTCAAAAATGGTCAAGGACTCCTGTTCAATATTTTTCTAACTCCTGAACACTACAAAGTCATTAGAAAGTAACTCCCTATTGTTTTATTGGGGTAACGGTCACTGCTTATCCAGGCCTAAAAGACACTCGAGGATAAAATTTAATGAGGGTCAGGTGGCCGGTGAGATAACACTGTGATGTTCGGTAATGATGGAAAACTTGTGTAGAGTTTGATTAGAAGTGCTTGTAATTTTCAAACAGAAACGAATATGAGAAAGTGTATGTCAAACATGCGACCCGTAAGCTGTATACGGACCGTTGCAAGCTTATTTGCAGCTCGCACAAACAGTAGCTTTGGAAAAGGCGGTGAGGGGGGGATGTCAAAATACAAGGTGAGTCGAAAAAGTAGTGAGAATTTCTTATTTATTCTCGCTTTACGATTAAAAAATTTTTTTCACGTACAGATTCTTTTTTTTTTTTTTTTAGCTATCATTATTTTTACTATCAAAGAAGTTATAGGCAGTTACAGTATGAAAACTCAAGAGGGATTTACAATAATTAATTTGTATTGTTCGGATTCAACGGACTACTGTTCTCATCTTGAGTGTCATTTTCACGATGTTTCGGTCGATGTAACCTCCGACCTTCTTCATGTCTATCTTGTCAACTCAGGAATGTTTCTGTCGAACTCTGGAATTTGGACAGAATTTCAAACGAAACCCTTTATTTACTTCACGGCAATAGCATGCTTTTGTTCTATCAGCCATGACTGGATAGAGGACCTAAGTAATTCGCAATTGTATTTTTCAGTTGCCCAAACTGAGAATTGAACCTTCAACCTTCAGGTGAATATCACTTTTACAATTGATTTTTTTCAAGTACTCTAAACACTGCGTCAGGGGTTCTTGCAAATTTCGTCCAAATTTTCGAGTTCGACAGAAACATTCCTGAAGAAGGTCAGAGGTTACATCGACTGAAACATTGTGAAAATGACACTGAAGATGAGAAGAGTAGTTATATGAATCCAAATAATTGGAATAACCAATCTTCATCTCAAAAATTCAGAAACACTATAATCCGTGTCAAAACTTTTCAGAGAACTAAGTTGACTGATTATCACTTGTCATTTCTGATAAAACTCGGAACTGAGAGAAATTACAATCTGACATACGAAAATTTGTTGATAACAAGAGGTATCAAGCCTCGGGACAAAACATGGAAAGTGTTTTAATACTTGTCCATTTTGAATTATTGTATTCAGATAAAACAACCATTGAATTAAAATTTCCGTGATATTGAAACAAAGAACACACTTGCTAATTTCTTTATAATTTTTTGTTAAACTACAAATACGTTTCTACTTGTATTCTCGAATACAACCTAACTATTGAGTGTTTCTAAGTAAAAAAAAAAATAAAAATATTCTGAAATAATTTTTATTAAACGACTTCAGTTATAATTGTAGGAGTGTGGTCCTTATGGCAGCAAAAACCAACTCCTATAACCCTTGCAGGACACCAAGGTTGGCATGCCTCATCTACACCATAGAGTATGTACTCAATGGATGCAAAAACTAATCAGCCAATTTGCTATAAATTGTGTGTGTGTGTGTGTGTGTGTGTGTGTGTGTTATGATGATGATGATGATGATGATGATGATGATGATGATGATGAAGAAGTAGTAGTAGTAGTAGTAGTAGTAGTAGTAGTAGTAGTAGTAGTAGTAGTAGTATTGTGAAGCAAGTGTGTAACCATATGCTGGACTATGGTCACTGGCAAAGGCCAGCATCTATGATTTCTGACCAGGAGTGAAGGGATTCCAGGAGATTGAGAAGGGAAGCATTTAGAGCCGGACCTTTATGGGAGAGACAGTCATTCACAGTTCGACGTTAAAGGAAGAAGTGCGTTTTTTTTGTGTGTTTTTTTTTTAGGACTAGTGATCAGTTTGACCAGTCTGCCTCTCCGGGCAAATGTGGTTCTTAGGGTTCTTAGTGTGTTGATTGGACTTCAGTTATAATTGTAGGAGTGTGTCTCTTATGACAAAACTGTGTGGGACTCTGAGGTTGACATGCCTGATGTATTGGATGATGTGTTATTAAGAATTCAATATGGATGCCAGCATTTGCACCAGCTTTCCAAAGAGCTTAGGAGCTGCATTAACTGATTTCATAAAGGACTGTTTTGTTTTTGTTTTTTTTGTTTTTTGTTTTTTTAAGTCTTTTTGACTTCCGGTTTCTGCTCCACAGAACAAGAAAGATACGGTCTTTTCTGATAATTGATTATCTTCCTCTCAGGTAACATGAATTCCCCCTCCCCCCTTTTATCATGTTAAAAATTGCTTTCTTGTCTACTTGACCATGTCTAATTATCTAGTCTAATGGACAGTATAAACCAGAAGTCAAAAATAGCAGACAATCTTGACTATAACTTGACTATAATGAGTCAATAAAGTAAAAAAAGACTCGGGGATAAAGGTTAATGAGATGGTCAAATTGAAAATTGGAAACTACAATTTCCCTTTCCCTTTGTCAGAAACATCATTGATGGACACGTTTTTTGTTTTACTTTATATAGTCACCACTCATCAAGTCCCGGAAACTACTCAAGGATAAGGGTTACCGTAATGGAAATTTGATAATGATTTATTTTAGAGGATGGCTCTTCAAGAACCTGTTCATGTTGGACTTGAAAACTACCATGTCATAGTAAGCCGGGAAGCAGCTCCATGGTATTGTGTTCCACAGACGAGCAGCTCTAGGATAAAAATAACTCTGCCCATCGAATTTTCACTTCGATTTGATTTAGGCACAGATAGAGGGTAAGGGATAACGCTGATAGTTGTTGTAACTAGTCAAGTGTTTGCCGTGTAAAACTTAGCGGGAGGAGGTAATTACAGAGTGAAGCTCAGTCGAGCTTGTTGTTTTCTAAATTGGTTGTTATTTTTTTTTATTTTCAATTCCCTTTTAGTATTCATCATCATTCAACTAGTAAAACTGTATGTCTTTTTAGAAAATAATTCTGACTAGAAAATTATCGGGGAAACCAATAGAATCTTTGGATTCATACGATACGATTATGATGAGTTTACTAAAATGAGTTTGTGGACTTATTTTTATGCTTTCCAGAAGACGTACTAAATTGGGCGACCTGAGCGTTCAGCATAATTTGTGTCTGTACGACCAGGTTTATAGTTAGCATATCACTTCTTAACCATTATATCTGACGTGTTATATATTAGGGGCCCGATGTCAGAAGCCATTAAGTTAGTTAGTGTGGATTTTGACAAGGGTCATATTTAGTGCATGTCATAATAGCCTTAATCTTCAAAACAGAATTGTTTCACCGAGACAGAAGATATAAAGTTGAGGCATGAGATGATGGTCAAACTGTAACAAAGCCACTGACACTGGGAGCAGCAGTAGTCACATAAAGATTTGCAAATGATCAACTCAACTGCGCAAAGTGACGTCACAGCAGAAACAAAAGGGCGGGTGTTCGGAGGAGTGGTATTCGAGACGTTATGAAAGAAGAATGTGTTCGAGACACGTGGGGGACATCAGAGCAGAGACGAAAAGTCACACGTAGCCAGAGAAAGAGAAATAAACTGTTTAAATATTTAGAAAAATAAAGTAGCTAGAAACAAAACAAGTGTGTAATTAGTTACATGGTCTCTCCCTCTACAATTAAATCCTCTCTCTAAATAAAACCTTTGAAATCTCAGCAAAATTTCCATTGTGTTTCATGTACAAGTCGCTTTGTTCATCTAGCTAAACAGATGAAAAAAAAGCACATGTTTGAGGGCCATAGTGACAAAAAGTCACAAGTAACTAGAGAAAGAAAAATAAACTGTTTAAATATTTAGAAAAAAAAATGTGTTGTTGGAAACCAGATACCAGATATAAAGGCTTTTGTTAAAAAAAGAAAAAGTGTGTTAATTTTTAAACTTTTTTCTGTTTTCCTTGTGACAGAGTCTACAACGTATTGGGTCTGTTAAAATGTAACGACACTGTTAAAAAAATGTGTACAATTTTACAAAACGCTGTAGACAAAACAGAGAAGATGAAGAATGATGTCACATTTTTGAGGGAAGAGAAAACTAAGGTTTTCAGATCAGTCGCTCCATGGAAGCCATACAAACGGGACACCACCAATGATGTAGAAACCTATAGTCTAAGACGAATGTTACTTTGATGTCTGTCCGTCTGTGTCACTCATTTTGTTAAACTAGAAAGTAAAGTTAAGAAGTAAACAATGATTTAAGATAACATTAACCTCTCTTTCCTAAGTCCATTCTCTTCAAAATAAACTGCAGAAAACTCGGCAGGTCTCATAATTCAGCAAATGTTACTTTGATGTCTGTCCACCTACATCACGCTTTTCGTTATGTTAGAAAGTTAAATTTAAAAAGTAATCAGATTTACTCCCCAGAGAAAATTCACTCCAAATAAAGCTATTTATGAAATCTCAGCAAATGTTGCCTTACGTTACTTTCTTCATGAAAAGAAGTGGAAAGTGTGTAAACGACCAGCATGTATAAACACTCGCATCTATTTTTTTATTGAAAATATTACACAATGAAACAGAGTCCAAAAAAACACACACAAAAAAAACAATACACCTAGCAAGGCATTACTTTGCTTGAACAGTATTTTTCTCATCAGAAACAAAAACTTTATCAACACACAAAATTTCGATTTTTTTTATTGTTTGGAAAATTTGTAACGGTAGCTTTACTGGGAATCAAATGTCGATTCAAATGTTGATTCAAATGTCGATTCAAATGTCGATTCAAATGTTGATATAGTGGCAGCTGAAAAGGATAGATTTAGCATGACACTATATCTTACAATTAGTGTTGGAACAATTAATCGAAATCGGGAATCACAAAAATCATAACTTTTTGGGGTATCAGAAGCAGCACTGGAATCGGAAAAATTTGTGTGTATTTGTCAGTGCCAAAAACGATTCCTTTAATTATTTTATTTAAAAAAATTTTTCTAAAACAATACCTTCCACTGCTGATAGTAATGATAAAATAATTAAAATGTATCTATTTTAAACTACCAGTAAAGCTAAAATCTATAGATCATTCCCCCCCCCACAAGTGTATTTTTCTGTTTGAGAAAATATTCGCACATTTAACATGTGCATATTCATGGTAATTGGGGAAAAAATAGTAAGTTTATAGTTAGATATTTAGAGATTTATAAAGAATCAGAATCGTGAATTGTATCGGAATCGGGAAAATATTGGAATCGTCCCATCACTACTTACAATATTCAAATTTAAATAATACAATAATCCTCTATCTGTGTATCCGACTTCCTCCCCTGACTCTTTGATGGTTGGGGAAGGTGATCTCGACCGCAGGGCTGAAGCAAACTCCTCCATCAAAGTTCTACTTAGGAATACCAATCTCTTCGCATGTCTGTGACTTGCAAAATCCAGCAACCCCAAGCTCCCATCAACCAGACGTTGAGTATAGACATGTTTACGAACTAGCAGATGCTGCCTGTTCCAAAGAAGCGAGAACAGCAGTTGCGTCAATTCTGCCAAACGGGGGCAGTACTAACAGTCGGTAATAGATCAACGGAAAGACGTAAGTGGAGCATGCCTCCACCTTGCCTTTTAACCTTGGCCTGTACATCCGACCAGTTCTTTTCTAGCTGGAGGCCCAATCTGAACCACACTCCGAGTATGCGAACTGGGCCATTAATCCAACCAAAACTACCTGGCAAGGCAACAGCTCTCTGCCAGGCGGCCAACCTCAGGCCAACGCATTTGCTGAGATTGACCATGGCCCCTGTAACCTTTTCGTACTGTTTAATTGCCTTACTCACCGTCATTATGTCATGAAGGCTTGACACACACACAGTGACATTATCGATATATGCGGTGACCCTGGTTCGCACACCAGGAGGAAGAGCAATACCACATACAGCCAGTCCAGCAAACCCCGTCCTCTATTTGTGTAGGAAAGGCTCTAATGAGAGGACATAAAGCAAGGGCAACAGCAGACACCCCTGATGAACCGACTGAGAGGTAGTGAACGACACCGACCGTATCCCATTTACCTGCACCACTGCCGTCAGCCGAGTATACAGAATAGAGATCCATCTGATGAAGTTCAGACCAAAACCGGCAGCCTCTACTACAGACCCCAAGAAATAATGGTCGACCATATCGAATGCTTTGGATTGATCCATGTTGATCAGCGCAGCTTCAGTGTCATCTTCTAACCCCTCTATGATCGTGAAAATCAAGTGCAGGTTGTTTTGCATTGATCTCCCCTTCACAGCGTAGTTCTGATTCAGTCTGATCAAGTTAGTGATAACGACTTGCAAAGGATTCGCAAGAACTCTGACCAAAATTTTCAAATCTTTAACAGATTCATGGGCATGTAATCATCTAGCTCCCCCCCCCTACACCTGTACTTCTTCTTCAGAAGTGTGATCATGCCTTTGGTAACCTGACCTGGGATGGATTCATGTCAAACCAGTGATTAAGCACACCCGTCAGAATCGGAACAAATATGTAAGGCAGACCTGCTTTAAAGCAGCAACTACCTCACACTCTGCAACCCAACCATCACAGCTAATCACTCAGGCCGCCTCCAGGCGGGACGAGCCAACCAAATAGCTGCCAAACTTCTGGATGCAGAGGCTGGATAAGTGAGTGAAGCGATCTGCAAAATGCACTCGAAACTGCTTGCAAATCTCCTGAGTTGACATTATGGTGTGTCCTACCGGGCTCTGAATCTGATGAATGTAATTATCTGATTTGCGACCGAATGAAGATTTACACTGGCGCATGTCGACGTTCATGGCTTCATTAGACACTCTTTCTAATATAGACCTAACTACCTAACCCTCATATCACTTGCTAGCCAAACGTTTCAGGTCCCCCTAAACTGGATCTATTTCTAGGGAATCCCTCCAGCCACTGCCTGGGCCAGCCTATTATCTAAGCGCTTTTCTGCGTTAGTCCTAGATAAATCGAGGCACTGTCTGTACTACACAAGAAGTCCCTAATGCCACATTTGGCGCTACCCCCCCCCACTACTCCCAGCTACCACTCAAACTAAGTCCTTTATAACACTTCTAGCTTTTCCCAGATTTTGGACATCTCAAGCAACAAGGTGTTCAACTTCCCATACCCAGCTAGCTTGGGATTCCTATCTAAATCCATCCTGGCCACTAGCAGTTTGTGATCAGAATGGTCTAACCAGTAGAATGTGGGACAAGATATGTACTTTATGTTGCCTCATCTAACAACCCATCCGGGTAGGTACTTGAAACAGAAGGCCGGCTAGAGAGCCATGTCCACATCTCCCACCCCGAGTGATCGACACGGAACTTGTTGACAAGGTCACACTGAGTCATCAGGTTAGACAGACTCGTCTCACACCTATCCGACCCTCTCTCACCACCCATCTTATCTATCCAGAGATCAAGGATGGCATTCCAGTCCCCCAGTAACTCTAACCGCTCCAAACCACCAAGAAACACCTCCTACCACTGAAAAAGGAGACATGCTCCCGAACACAATTGGACGCATGAACCAGGACGATCCGGAACCCTTTATTTTTCACAGCAACATCGACCACGAACAGTCTGCCATCAGCGTCCATATGTACAACGTTTACCCCAGCTGACAGAGTGTATTTCACTATCAGAGATACCCCCTTACTATGGCTGTAAAGACAGCAAAATACCCAGACAGCAGCCGATCATCATCAACTGAATCATAGTGAGTCTCTTACATCGCGACCACATCTAGGTTCAGAACCATTAGGTTCTTCGGGATGTAAGTAGCTTTCCTTCAGCACCTCATGCCTCTGGCATTCAAACTACCCAAGTTCAAAGATGCAGCCATTGCAACCAGGCAGTGTCAACCATCGGCTTGAAGTCTACTGGGAATAGGACACTGCAGGAGTGGTTGAGATTGCCTATGAGCAATTTGGATGTAAACCACCTATCTCAAGCCAGTCCACTGACGTCCAGCGGGAAGGTTAACTTAAGGCCCTATAAAATGAGGGGTGGACATAAATCGGAACCCTCCCCTCACATCTATCCGCCAGTTGGTTGAGAGTGTCATGCCCCCTTCTCCACTAACTTTAGGCCTGGTATCACTGCTTTAGCTGCCTCAATCATACTTCAGAGCGCCTTGGTGCACCTGACCCTGGGGTGTCGCACGAACGTTGTTAATAAGGGCACATCTGGAAAATTTGGACTAGTAAGGAGTTGCAACATATGCTGCAGCCCATGCTGCCTTGGTGTGATGGTGGCAGCCACATGAGGATCGACCTCGCATATCTGATCCCCTGAAGGAAGGGGAATTTTTGTATTTTCATCCTTCTGACAAATGAAGCCGAGACAGCTCTCCTGCTGCTCTCAGTCAACAGCCTTTCTTTAAACCGAGAGTGTGCACCAGCTGGGGGATTTTGGTTTAGCAGTGGGTTGGAGTTTTTTGAGGGACTGAACCGAAGAGATGGTTATCTCTACTTGCTACTCAGAGGGTGGAGAATGGGAACCCAGCCTCCTTAGCCTTTTTGTTGTCTTTCGGCGTCTTCTTAGATGATGTTCTTTGGCTCTCTGTCACTACTTCTGCCAGGCCTGAACCGTTGTCCATTCTCTCAGTTGATTCCACTCTCTCCCCTTCAGATTCAGACGATGATGTTAAAGGGACCAAACTCTTTCTCTTCAGACCGTCCTTCTGCAGCTCCTTAGTGGAGGTATTTCTGGTACTGGGCGACCCTGTGGGAATCTGCACCCTTTTTTCATCCAGGGGCTGCACCTTCTTCGCGGGGGTCTTCTTCTTCACCACCTGGCTCCACCCCTACTTTGATGCAACTGGAGGTGTAGATGGTGGTGATGTTGATGTTGTTTATGGTGCAACAGTTTACCCACTTGGAGCAACAAAGGCATTTGGCAGGTTCTTCTTAGGGCATTCCTTGGCTATATGCCTCTGCTGCTGACAGTGCCAACAATGAGGTTTGCTTGCTTTGACGATGATGCTCATCATCCAGGTGTCATACCTGAGCAAAGCCAGGATCTTCTGGAAACCATCCCTGTCCAGTCTCATTTTAATATTGTAGTCCCCTACCATCAAGTTACAAGGACCACGGACTGGGAATATGGCTTTGACGTCCCCATACTGACTCATAACGGCACTAAGCTGTTTCTGATCAACATTTGTTCTCCTTCAGCTTGAGGCGCAAATGCTTCCACTTCAAGTTGGACCTGGACAATAACTTCATGTCACCGCCAGAAGGCAGCATGAGGTCCCGCATGGCATAGCTTCTCTCGCAGATATAGGTGTCAGGTATCTTTAACTCGCCAAGAAGCTGCACCATTGTTTCCTTATTGACCCGCTTAGTGTCGGTGGTGACTGGCAAAACTATTCTTCTCACTAGTCATTCCACCACACGCAGGGCGGCTTTGATTACATTACCGTCAGTTAGCTCCTTGTAAGTGGAATGAAAGAGCAGATGGTAATCTTCAGGTACCAGTTGTGACTGGGGTCCCCAATTTTTTTCCTCTTCCTGTCTTATCGCTGGTCTTCTTAGGAGTCTTCTGACTGGGTGGGATAGGTGTTCCCGATGGCGCGGGTGACAGTGCTGGCCATTCAGCAGGAACTGCCGTCGAGGTTGCCGGTACTTCATCTGATGTTTCACCACCTGCTTTGTTAGCAGCCCCCTTCTTCTTTCTAGACCAAGAATGTCTAGCAATTGCCCGGACTGGTACTGACGGCTTCGAGCCACCGTTGCTATCGCTACTGTAACTTCTATCTTGGTGGTGCCTTACTTCCCAGTCCAGGAGCTTCCAATGCTCTTTAGCAGATTCCTGGAAGCAGGCTTTCTGGCAAGCAGGAGGGCTAACAGTTAAAGTGGACCAGTAGGTGGTTGGATCTACTGACTTAGATCACCTCTACTAACTGGCCTACTTTCACCACTGCTGGGGACAGCAGTGTTCAGGGATGTGGAATATCTGCCTAAGGCGAAGCACTCCAGTGCTGTAGCATCGGGAGCAATGCCCACGGAAAGCACGTGTCTTGTTATATCATTATTATTATTATTAACACTATTATTATTGGTTCACAAGGAGCTTTCACACAGATCATCAAAGATCTCTCCTTGATAACAACCTGTGATGTTTCCTGGAAACTGAGTGGCAACAAGTCTCCGCAGGTTTCCAGTACTCTCCACCTCTCTCGATAACATTTGCAAATGACTTTGCATTATCGCAATGGCCGTTTATCATTGATTACTTACTAGTAGCGACCATTGGTCTTCATTGGAATTTCAGTGGCGATAAGCCTCCCCAAGATGCCAGTTTTCTTCATACTTGTCCAGCGGGAGTCTGGTTAGTGCTCTCTCCTTGGTCTTTTCTTCCTCCTTGACTACTCAGTCTCTTTTTTTTTGGGGGGGGGGGTGATGTAGTAATGGAGGATAGGGTGGCATTAGAGAACTTTATACGATCTGGGTTCCATGTAGTGCTCATGCTACTCTGTAGCAGTTTGTCTTCACCGCGCATGTGGCTCGTGTGTGTGAGTCTCCACATTCAAGAGTTTCCCTTAATATTTCAGCTGTTTTCATTATAGTTATTCGTTATATCTTTCCAGTCATTCCTCTGATTCCAATTTCTCCCATTCTTCTTCTTATTATTATTATTTACTCACAGGGAGTTCTGACACATATGGTATGATCACGTTGATCCACCAGGTTTTGCTAGATCACCAAAGTTAAGTGACATTGAGTCTGGTCAGTATCAGGTGGGTGACTGTTAGGGAATACAAGGTGCTGTATGTAGGAAGATATTGACAAGTTTGCACGAACTGCAAAACCCTAACGTCATTATCTCTCCTAATATACATACATCTGTGTACCTTTAGTGAATTTCAGTCCCCCCCATGAAATTTCCTCCTTTGTAGGAAACTGATTCAACCTACCTAGGGTGGTTGTCGTTTCAGTCAGTACAGTAGTTTTTACCCAAGGCCTTATCAGTGATTTCTCATTGACAATAACAAGTGGTGTTTCCTGGAGCCTGAGTGACAGTAAATCATCCCAGATTTCCAACACTTGAGTCTCTTTCACTGACCTTTGCAAATCATTTTTGCAGTATCACAACAGCCGTTTATCATTGGTTTCTCACTAAAAAAGAAAGTTAGTTTTTCTCTGGAATTTGAGTGCCAATAAATGTAAAGGTCCCAGTGCTCTGTAACATCTTCCAGTGGAGGTCTGGTTGGTGCTCCTCCTCCTCCATGACTCTTAGGAAAACAATGTCGATTGACTCAGCCTGAGTATAATGAAGGATAAAATTCAATAAATGAAGAACGCATTTGCATTTTATTGATTGACGAATCAACAGGAAGAGACTCTAAGACTTTTTCAGGAACACAAAAGATAATTATTGATTAGTTTTAAGAATGGTAAAAAGAAAAAGAAAATTGCTAAAAGATTTAAAGAAAAGTAAAAAAAAAACAAAAACACAAAAGCATTTTTTTTATTTAAATCCAAAATAGACTTTTCTTTCGGCACGTTCATTTCAAAAAGTTTTAAGACAAATTCTTTGGATTCTTTGAGCTATTCTTCCCATCTACAGTGTGGAATCATAAAATTGTCAGTCCAGAAAAGACGACATAATTTCATTTCCGTTTGATGAAAACTGGTTTCCTTTTTTTTGTTGCAGACCATCTACTAGTTGGCTAGTTGTGTACAAATCCCAACAGCAATAGGAGCCGTCTATCATATTTGAAAGTGACACAATTTTCAACAAGCGTGATCGGAAATGCGTCGCTGTAGAACTCATGCTCTCTACTGATCCAAGTTATGACAACAGGACCATTGCCAGCACCCTCAAAATGCGTTGCTGGATTGCCACAAATGACAGAGACGTGCTCAGGGTGATGAAAATAAAGTTTCTGGCAACCGTTATGGTTTTTGGTGTGGTTTCATATGAGGGCCACATCATGCCACCTCACATCTTTGAAGTCGGCTTGAAAGTCAACACCAAAGTGTACATGGATGTGCTGAAGAATGTTGTGATCCCCTGTTGCAATCAGGTGGCCGCTGGCAGACCTTGGGTGTGGCAGCAAGTCTCGCCACCAGTCCACAAGTCCAAATAAACTTAGGCTTGGCTTCAGAAGGAATTCTACGACTGTACCTTTCTCTCACTAGCCCCTCTCTCCCTCCGACCTGAACTACTTCGTTTGGTCATACGTTGAGAACATCACAAACATGACCTCCCACAATACTAAAGCCAGCCTGATCGCGATCATCCACCAAGTATTCACCAAGCTCCCTCCTGCCTGCACTTGTGGAAAAGGCATGTTCCCAGTTCTGGACTCATATTGAGGTGTTGCTTGAGGCTGAAAGTGGCTACATTGAATAGATGTTAGCTCTACTACATAAGGAAGTTACCTGAATTGATTTTTTCAAAAAAATATTTTTTTAAATAAAGCTGTAGTATTGTTTTCTTTAGGACGATACTGTTACCATTCCACCTTGTAAAAATTTATTAGGTTTTAGAACTTTTTGAGATGGGGATTGTTTTGTATTATTTGGATTCTTCGAATCGCCTACATTGGGAATTGAACCTTCAACCTCCAGAAAAGTGTCACATACAACTGAACATTACCTAGTACCTTATTAAAAAAAATTGTTGACAAACTATTAGATAACGCTGAAAAAAAAAAAAAAAGAACTAATCCTGTTCCTGTTGACTCAAAAACAAACAAAAAAATTTTCAACGCCTGAATTTTGTCTGAGACAATGATGAAGAATATATCAGCTTTGCAAGTTATATTTGAGAACTTTTGAGATGAAGATTGATTTGTATTATTTGGATAATTCTGATTACTGTTCTCATGTTATTTTCACAACGTTTAAACCGATGTAACCTCCGACCTTCTTCAGGTTTATTTTGCCAAACTCCGGAATCTTTCTATTGAGCTCGGGAATTTGCAAGGAATTTTGAAAGGAATCCTAATCCTAATCCACAGATATAGTATGCTCTCGTTCTGTCAGCCATGCTACTACTAATATATAAAAGGAACTTTCTGTGTATGTGTGTGCATGTGCATATGCTTGTGCGTGTGTGTGTTTGTTGTGTGCGTGTGTGTATGTGTATGAGTTCATTTCCTATGGACTCGAATCGCTGGGCCGATTTTTATGAAATTTCACACAAAGGTACTTTATGTTTCTGGCAATGTTCTTTGATAGATTTTGTATCAGAATTTCTCTGATAAGTATCGATGATCGATAATCAAAAAAAAATCTGATGAAAGAAGGAACAAGCAATTTTGACCAAAGTTAACACCTTATACGGCCTAACATCACAAATGCATTTGAGAAGTTTTATCACCACACAGGCAGAAAGGTCCGACATATAAAATCAACAGTAGGTTCTTTGATATGACAGGGGTGCATTGAAAATGAATGTTTCTGTTCAGAGCAAATTGCATCATGATACTTTACTTTTGGATTTTAAACTTTAGTTCAAGCCATCTATAATATAAATCTCACCTGTCTGTTTAAATGTATGTATGTATGTATGTATGCCTAAAACTTTCGACAGAGGCAACGGATTTTCATGTTTTGAAGCTGGATCCTTCGGATGACAAATATCGAAAAATTGGCTAAAATCATTAATTCCTTCACCCTTGACTGGACACTTTTCTACAGGGAGGGGTCGCTTTTTGCACTGATACTTTTGAACGTCTCCCCCTCTATTCGATTAAATAGCCTTAATTTAAACCTACGTCACTTCCGATTTGGTGATAGGCGAAACAGCAAAGACGTTACGCACATTCTTTTTCCCCTTTACGGCACGAGTTCAAGCCTGCCTGCTTGCCTACCACCACTTTTTTTTTTTTTTTTGCTCAGCACACACCTTCAACACCCGGGCAACGTTGGGCACCCAGCCCAGGCTAGTTATATATAAAAATAATTTTATAAAATCTACAGTAGGTTCTCTACAGTGCAATGTAGACTATGATGTATTGTGGACTAAGTCGCTATGGGGAGGTGTGTGAAACTTCCTTTTGGGGTACCATGATGAGTTCCCAATTAGATGGGCGACTTTACCGATTTCAATAACAATAAAAATATGGGAGTATGAAACATTCGTAGATCATTATTCAATCCCAGGCAACGTCGGGTTGCTTTGTTAGTTCTAAATAATTTGCAATTGTTTTCTGAGTATCGCTCATAGTGAGGATTGAACCATCAACCTCCAGAAGAGAGTTACTTAGAACTGGATTTCACCGAGTACTTTATTCATTACGTAAGGATCTGAAACATTGGGAAAATAACGCTCAAGGTGAGAACAGTAGTCCAAATAATCCAAATAATATGAACTTTTAATCCTCATCTAAAAAATTCAGAAATAGGATTGATTTTTATTTTTTGGATCTTTCGAACTACTGTTCGCATCTTGGTTTTTTTTTTTTTTTTTTTTTTTTTTCACAAGGTTTCGACTAATTAGTGACTTCCGAACTTCTTCAGGTGCTTCTTCTTGAACTTGGCAACCTTTGCATGAAACTTGAGGAACTTATACCGGATTTCTAACTGAAACTTTTATTTAATCTACAAGGTTAAGTTAGGGGATGAAGGGTGTGCAAAAACTAACACTTCTACCCACTCAAAGCTGACTGAACAAGAAAAATCTACCTTCATGGATAAAATAAAGGTTCAGTTCAAAACATAAAATTCCACTTTTCAAAAATTTTTAACTAATGATTCACCACTTTTCAACGTTAAAAGCCACTCGAGGATAAGGATGAATGAAATGGATAGATTGTCAGTTGAATGATGAAGAGTATTGTGAGAGGATTGCAAATGATGAATTGAATAAATAAATTTATGTATGACAAGCATTTGTTGACACTGGATTGGACGACTGCCATATTGTAGCTTTCAGGGAAACAATTCATTAAGGAGGTGTTCTACAGATGAGAGATTCTTGGAAAGAAACTCTGTTGATAGAAATTGTGTTTGATTTTGGACACACGAAGGAAGAAAAGTTCTTTGTAGTCGTAGTAATAAGACGAGTTCTTGCTGTGAATGTCTTTCTTTAAGAAAAAAATAGAGATTACGTTCTT
>NC_136516.1:33310894-33370894 GCF_053919585.1 Euprymna scolopes
ATTAATTAAAAAGTATACAATTTTATTTTTCTTAAATAATACAAAAAGATTTTTAGTACTTATGCAGAAGAGGTACAGTGTTGCTATTTTTTTTTTTGTCTCTTTAAGTTAAATTCAATTTTTAAGGTATCTTTTGTTTATTAAATTGAAAGTACAGAATAGTTGCAAAAAACGCCCCCCCCCTCTTATGTCAAGAATGGCTTTCTAAATTATAACGTTATTATTTTACTACCGATACCTTCTCTGCATAAATACCGATTTTTCTTCCTAGAACTGTGGCTCCCCTGAGAAATACTGCTTATTTGTGGTTTAAGACCAGAAGTAAACCATAATATTCGACTTTAGGAGTACAGTTGATTTTTAACGGTCTCTAAAGTTGTTCTTGATCAAACTTTAATATAAAAATTATGGGTTTGTTCTACAATCCACAGAGGTACGAAAAAGTTGTCAAAAAACAAAACACACACACACACACACACACACACACACACACATATATATATATATATATATATATATATATATATATATATATAACAAATGAATGTTATCAAAGGTAAGATAAGTTCTTCTACCTGGATAAGGTTTGAGCGTTCTTACTTTAGAACGTTTATTCGGTTTGAAAAACAAGTAGTTTCTAGCGTTATATGAGAACAAGAAAAATGGCCGCGATTTAACTCTTATATCTTTGAAGTCTTTAGAACGACTTAAAAATAAAACAAAATACTGATAGAAAATCACTTAAATGTCACGATAACATTTTTTGGGTGAGTTTCTAACATTTTGTTTTATTTTTAACCGTACCCCTAACCCTAAGTTCGGGTGGCAATAAGAAATATGGATGAAATTATATATATAAAAAAAAAGGTACGCCAATATCGCATAACTTTTAGCGTATACAAACTTTAATTCTAACCAGAAATTACTTAATATTTGCGAAGTTAAAGAGCTTCAAAATCACTTTCGAATTTCCTATGGTTACAAAAAATTTCTCGACAACGCCATTTCTTTTAATATTAAAAACAAAGATGTCTACCGTATGTGCGTACGGAAATCGAATGTGATTTTGAAGCCTTTATGTTGCTGATTCGAAAGTAATTTTGACTAGAATTTATAGACAAAGGTCAAGTATTATTGTTGGTGCGTGTTTAAAGGCAATAACAGGGGAATAATCCCTAATGTAGAAAATAATAGATGTTTTCTTGATCTGGGAAAAAAAGACCACATTTTGGAGAACCAAATTAAAAATAATTTGGTAATTAATAAAATGTATGGCAGACCTGAACGAGAATCACCCCGCCTCCTATAATTTTTTATAGTATGTTTTAGTATGTAGTATAGTTTTCAAGGTTGAGAGTGTTTATTCTGAAAGCCGTTCTTAACATGGGGAGGTTAGCGATGTTTATATTACATTGGATTAAGTCGTAAAAAATAGCAACTGTAGAATGCCGGTTAAAATTATGGGGGGGGGTGATTATTCTCGTTCAGGTCTGCCAAATATATTGCATGAGGACTATGCTAATTGCTACCCCCTATCCTTCTCAAAATGAGATTTTACTTTTTAGGCGATTACGTGTGAACATCCAGAAAAACGTGGGGGAAAAAAAACAACAAAAAAAGAAACGGAATTATTTTAGAATTGAGTGAGGAATCATTTTTTTTTTTTTTTTTTTTTTACATATACATTTAACATAAAATGATCACTCACGTCAGATACCGTGTGAAATGTAACCATGTCCATTTTTTTTTGGGGGGGGGGGGTGACACCTGGACTTAAGGTTAGTGGTAGGATGAAGAAGTTTGTATTTAGAGGGAGGGATAAGTAATTATTTTATTACGAACATTTCAACATACACTCTTCTAACACACACACACACAGTTTATCTTCCTTAAAAGAAGAAAAAAAAATCTGGTCCTTAAAACGCTATCCAGTTTGATAATGACACTGTATGTGTTTGCAGAAAGCTAGCTAAACTAAATCAAATGTTCCAAGGTTCAAATCATCTCATTAATATCACGGATAGAAAAGGAGGTGGGGGTACAATTTCAAAATAAATTTTTGAAAACGGTATTTTTTTTTTTAGTTCAAAACCAATCGAAAAATCAGACACAGCCTATACCTCATTTGTCGAGATGAGGTATCGTCATCAAAGGTGTGCCCTCCCAGGCTTTACCTCTTTGGAGTGGTTTATTGTCCATCGTCCGAGGCGTTCCTATTGGTGAATACCGACGGTTCCGTTCTGTTTCTAGTTAGTGTCTCTTTCCCTTGGGGGAGCTGATTCACCGGATTCCGGCCTTGTATCACATCTTATTGCAGTAAGTAGCAAGTAAATAAAAATTAGTTTTAATTACCCGGAGTTGTCCAGGAGTTTTTAAAAACTTTCATTTTTCATTTATATTTCGATATTTTTTTTTTTTTTTTTTTTTTTTTTTTTTTTTTTTTTTTTTTGCGCTCCTACAGAATCTGGTTGTGATTAGGTTAGGATGAAAACTTTGGTTAAAATTCTAAAGAAGTACCCCTTTTTTTCTTTTCTTCTTTTACCAAAATATTTTATCTTTTAAATAGGACTCTGAAAACTGAATTTAGGTATGTTTTTACAGTAGACAACAGAACGAAAGTGATAAAAAACAAATATATATGAAATAAATGTTACCAAAGGCAAGATCAGTTAATCTTCTGCTTAACTGGTTAAGTTTTTAGTGTTTTAACTTATTTTAAAACGTTTATTTTCAGTTCGAAAAACAGTGTCGGGCGTTTCGTGAGAACAAGAAAAAAAAAAGTTGCCGATATGTTAGGGTCCCATCTTTGAAGATCGGATAATCGCTCAAAGAAAAACAAAAAAATAATAATTAAACGAAATGCTGTTAGAAGTTTACCTAATAAATGTCACGGTAACATTATCTATCTGTTTAAACGAGGAACTTTGTGTGAGAGAGAGAGAGTTCTCTATGGACTCGAAACGGCTGGCCTGATTTTTTTTTTTTCACACAAAGGTATTTCATCTGTCTGAGAATGTTCTTACGTAGATTTTGTATCGGAATGTATCTGATAAGTATCAGAAATCGATAATCAAAAAAATTTGATTAAAGAAGGAAGTTCGATTTTGACCAAAGTTAACACTTTTATATAAACTAACATCAGAAGTGCATTTGATGAATTTTATTATCGCAGAAAGGTTTGGCATATAAAATCAACAGTTGGTTCTTTGATAAGACAGGGGCACGTTCAACAATAGATTCTCTACAGGGCAATATACACTAAAATCTATTGTGGACTGAGTCACTGCCGGGAAGCTTCCTTCCGATACACTATGAGGGGTCTCTAACTAGAGCAGATATTCAATCGATTTGATTTAAAGAGATTTCACTGATTTCGATGACAATAAAAGTATGGGAGGATGAAACATTTGTTGATCATCATTCAATCCAGGACAACGTCGGGTATCCCTGCTAGTTATATAATCATTTTTTAACCACTTTTTCGTTGTTTTCTACTGTAAAATATACCCGTTAATTTTAATTATTAGTGTAGTTTAGTAATTAAACTATTAAAGCCAAGTTGTTATAAACTCTAATATCCTCACTTAGAGAAGTTTTATAAATCTGACCTTTAATTCTCAGTAGCCTATTCCGTTTAATATATATATATATATATATATATATATATATATATATATGAACAAATGATTAATAAAACATGTTAAAAGACATTTTGAAAACGAGTTAAAAACATATTTAATTTTAAAAAAGGAAACACAAGATAAGTGGATAGTCCTAAGTGGATATATATATATATATATATATAAGCTGAACGCCTGTGTGTGTGCCTGGTCACGAGTAGGCCACCTCCGTGGTCTTCGGGCAAGATCAAAGTGTAGTATCTTTCCGGCAGATACTGCAGCAAAGACCATATGTGGGGGCGACCCCACAGATAAGACCTTGGTCAATGTAGGGGCAACCCTTCATACCAATTGTCACTATCCAGCCCCTACTCCCCGGGGAGTTGGTCCCCATTTCCCCTTCACTCCTCACATTAAAAATCGGCCTTGTGCCTAATTTGCTCGGTGGGGGAGCAAATAAATACCGTGTGTGTGCTTGGTCACGAATAGGCTTCTGTATGGTTGACTATTATAGAAAACTGATCACATATAATGATAGAAGCTGTATCGAGACACAGGAATGGGTATGTTTGATCTGGCATAACGATGATTCATTAAAATTGTGGGGTCTGCGTACGTGCCTGGTCCACAAAGTATGGAAATAAAAAAATTTAAAAAAACGTTTACAAGTGT
This sequence comes from Euprymna scolopes, assembly GCF_053919585.1. Taxonomy (NCBI): domain Eukaryota; kingdom Metazoa; phylum Mollusca; class Cephalopoda; order Sepiida; family Sepiolidae; genus Euprymna; species Euprymna scolopes. The sequence goes on from NC_136516.1 coordinate 33,315,187, forward strand.
TTTTGATATAGATGTACATAATAATACTTTGATAAGTATGTTTTAAGTTAAATAGGGATGGTATAATAAAATTTTCTGTAGGCTGTTTTTGAACCCAGTCAACGACGGGTACTTTTGCTAGTATATATATATATATATATATATATATATATATATATATATAATTATGGTTACGTTGATTTTTTTTTCTTTTTAAATATCAAAAAGAATAATGTAACGAAAGTTGTGTATATACCAATTAAATACTGACACCAAAAATTAGATCTGAATCTTCAACAGTTTTTTAGCATTTGGCATGAAAAATTTAAAATAAAAATCCTTGATTTGGTTTTAATATTGATGTGAAAACCAAACAATTTCAGTGTTTAAAACCAGAAATATTTTATCGAAATAAAATAAAGAAAATATAACAAAACTTCAAACTGAAAACCGCATCCTCACTCCACTCTGCTTTACTTGTGTCAACTTTCAAATGCTACTATTCGAGCAATAATAGTTGAATATATAGACAATTTTTTCCTGTTATGAATAAAAAATACAACAAACAAATAATTACGGAAAAACAAATAATTGTTTAATAATTTTAGTCAAATAGTTTCATATATGAGCCTTTGGATGAAAATGACAGTTTCAATTGTTGGCACAAAACTGTTGCTAGTATGTGCTAGTGCCTTGCTTCAAAGCCATACACTGAGAAGCTTATGTTACTAACTTAACTGCTTGTTACATACCTTGAGATATGAAGCAAAATCTGGCAAGTTCAACTCTTCACCAAGTTAATCAAGAATTCTGTAAGTCATTATCAAAAATGTCTACTGTGTGTGGCGGCTCCCAAACTCCATTGACTGATAAATCAATTAAATTTGTCAAGTGTAAAGCTTTAAAGTTAATTATCGGGATTTTTAAAAGTCTTTTCGTGACTGGCGTTCCTCTTTTAAAAGAATAAAAAAAAAAATAATTTGAGTTTAATTTTTAAATGCAATCTGTACTGCTTTAATATATTTGGCGAAATTAGACGAAATCTTTAAAAAGTTTCAATAAATTGGTACAAATAATTCAACCAGTTATGTATGAATAAATATTAACTCGCCTAATGATCAAAATTCTTTTTGTATACCTTTTTCTCTCACTTTAGGTTCATCACATTTTCTTATATATATATATATATATATATATATATATATATATATATATATATATATATATATATAAATTTAAAGGAGATTAGAACAATAGTCTAAAGAGCTGAGTGATTTTGTTGTTGTTCCTTCTTATGAAACTGATTTTTAATTTAATTAAAATTTGATTTTTAAATTTAAAAATTTTTTTTAAATTTTAAATTATAAATCACATTACTTAATATATATATATATATATATATATATATATATATATATATAATGGTCTTCTTGTTCTTAAGCTATCTTAACTACTTAACGGTTTATTTTAACGGCCTTATTTAACTCTTTTTATCAGGCCGTGTCTCTCTAGTCTCGGTGTGTGCGTGCGTGTGCCAGAACATTTAGTTCACAGTACATTTTTTGAGATATGTTATCTCGCTTGTTTTTGCTCCAAGACAGTAACAAAAAATTAACATGACAATTACAACAAAGCATACCTCTAAAATTCGACACAAATTTTATTCGTTCTTCATTGCAAAAAAAGGAAATGCCTAATTTGCTTCGCAACACAGCTGGTAACAACCTCGAAAGGTAAAAGTTCTTTGGTTGTTTTTGTTTTACGGCATATCAACCCTTTTCAGGTTATTTAATGCCGAATCCAAAGATTTTGAAGAAAAATTTTTAATAGAATATTTGTTGTTTTCAAGTCGGTTTCTATTTAACCCATAGTTGGGACCCTAACAGGTACTACCACTCCGGGTCAGAGTGGACCTGGGAGCAATGGCAATTAAAGGGTGGCTCCACACTCCCCAAAGCTCGCAAGCTTTGGCCTCACCACTGGATATAGTTTAAGGTCATCCAGGACCAATAGTTCTTTTATCTTCATCAGGAACTGGATTCGGGTACAGCACTGTTCGAAGATTGGATTAATTGCAGACGTTTGAAGGGGTTGGTATGATGCCTTCTGATGAAAAGATTGAATTCTCGACCTGAGTCGACATTACAGAAGTTCATAATTAATGTTCATTTGAAGGAAAAGTCATTAATGAAAGGTCGATTATTCTGACCTTAAAAAAAGTTTCTGGGAGACATATTTGATAATAACTTGGCCTAATCATTTAGGCTTTAAAATAAATTCTCAAGGAGATGAAAAGTTAGGGCATCCAAATGTCTTGTATCCAGAGAGAGTTGAGTTCCATCCTTCTGGTTCGGCTGTTTTACTGGAACTGCCTGTAAAGAGAAAAGGCATTCAAAAGCCCGTGAAGCTCATTGCTGGCAATTAAAACATCGACCAATTTGATTGTTTTTAACAAAGACGGTGGGTGGCCAAATCAGCCAATGAGAGCGTTTTCTTATAATTGTAGAATTTCTCACACACTGCCAAGGAAAGGAGGAAAAGTGATGGTTATCCATTACTTTTTTACTAATTAGAATATGAAGTAATTTAAAACTGTCAATAAGTGACAGGTAACAAAGGTTGTCCCGATGGACTTCAACACAGTTAATTATCATTATTGAATTTAAATGCGTGTGTGTGTCTGCTGTTAAATGAATTTATATACAATAAATCAAGTTTGTCTTGATCAGTTATAAACAATAAGAAAGAAAGTGACTTTATTTTAAATCAATTGACTGCAAATACTGATTTTAAGATTTAAGGAGATGCTTTATCCGAACAATATTATTCATACTATTATTAGTGAAATTTTTAAAAAGGTCCAAGCCTTTCTTTTTTTTTTTTTTTTTTTTTTTTTAATTGGGAAGGCAACCATTTTAGCAAGAAACAAACAGATGAACATCAGTAGCTCGAAAAATTGGAATTAAAACATGAAATTTGAATTTGTTGTAACATTTTATCTGCACAATTCGGACGAACCCACTCCCCCATGTTGTCCTGCTGATTAATCCCAGCACAACTGAAATGATACCAATTATCACATGAGTCACACAGCACACCATAGGGGCTGATCTGCCATTAGCCACCGAACAAGTAGGGCAGAAGAAAGAGCTCCCTTTTTCCATAAATTCTGCTGGGGCAGACTCTGAATTACCCTTTACTTCTTAGGGAAAATTATGCTTTAGCGTTTGGACTTGTTCACACCCGTTCCAGGTTGAGCGAATTTTATCGTCATTACCGACAATTAATCTAAGTATTTTGCCTAGGCTCCAGAAGGGTCGAAACTTATTCGGAGATTTAATGAGCACAATCTCACCTACAGACACTTTTGGAGGTGGGGCAGTCGTCCCTTATGTTGACATCAACTTTTCTAAGCAACAACAAGTAGTCGTTGTTAATAAATTTGTCCCTTAGTTCAAGGGAACGAAGAAGTGTAGTTCTATTAGGTTCCTCAGTACCGTAATTGTTGATTAGCAAGCGAGGGTGATAGCCCATTTGCAGGAAGTGATTTAGGGTCAGAATGTCAAGACCTCTATCTGATGCTGAAATAAACGTGAGCGGGCAATCCTTTACAGCCTTTTGCACATCTGAGAGAATTAGGTTAGGAATTCGAAATAACCGACCTTCCTTCCACCTAACAATTTTATCAAACACTGTTTAACAGTTTTAATCAGCCTTTCCCATGCATCCTCCCCTTGTCAAGCAGAATAAAGGGGAATGGTACAGTATTAATAGAAGTAGACTTAAAATGTTCCTTAAATTCGTCAGAGACGAATACATCTGATAATATAATGCCCGATGCTAAGAATGACTTGGTATTATCGGAATACACATGTGAAGGTATACCAAATAAGTTGGTGAACTTGATAAAGTCTAACAGGAATAAACGTGTGCTCATGTCTGGTAGTAGTTCCACATAGGTAGCATGCAAGCTCCTACAAGTAAACAGTAAAACGTACAACTTTTACCTCTTATTCATTGTATTCAATAAAAATAATTCCCTGTAAAATCCACACCCATCTGTTTGAAAGGGTAGACAAAATTTACCTTATAAGAAGGCAGTTGAGACCCGGGGCAGGGGGGGGGGCTTGCAGGGTAGCAAATTGATCCTCTTACATGTAATGCAACTTTAGAGAAATGTCTTCACCGCTTGTCTCCCCTGAGGAATCCAAAATCCAGATAACCTTAATTTGCTAAAGGTTGAATTTGTTCCAATATGGCAGCAAATTAAGTGTGCTTTATTAATGATCAGTTTGGTCACATGATGATTTTTTTCCTAGCAGAATAGGGAATTTTATTTCGAAGAGAAGAATTTTGGAGTTCTGAATGCGTCCTTTGGTCTGCATCAGACCATCCTTATCTAGAAATAAGCCAAGGGCCACTCCCCTTGCAGGTGCAACCTTATTCGAAGGTTTTAAATAATTCAACCAAACTTTGCATGCAAGAAAAGAGCAACAATTTAGCTCTTTTATAAGTGTTTGTGCTTGGGTGTTATAACTTCTCACCGAATCTTAAAACCTTTTCTAAGACATTAATTGCCTTAAAGAATGTAGAGAAATCAGATATTTTAAAAAGTAAACAGTTCTGGCTTCATCTAAGAACATACAGGAAACGATTTTCCTGTTGTTGTCGTTAAGACAGAGTAAGAGAGAGATGAGCCAGCTGATACTATCTTGGTTTAGCCAATTTGGTCCATATACCCAGGAATTGAATACTTGTGTGAACCTAGAGATAGGAATGCCTCTGGTTAATAGATCCGCTGGATTATCCGGCAAGTGCACATACTTGAATTTAGGGAGTACCTTAAATTTGAGGTTTATATCCGATGTACAATTTTCCACAAAAATATTTATTTTTATTTATTTATTTTATTTATTTATTTATTTTTTAACCTTTCCCATTTGAAACCCACGACAGGGCTACTTGTGTGTCTGATACAAGGAAAAGGGCATGAATATTGATAGACATTCGGACCTGCAAGACCTGAAGAATAACTTTAAGGGCCAGATATATAGCCATCAATTCCAAGGTAGGGAGTGATCTACCTTTGATGGGAGCCACTTTAGCTTTTTGCAAACATCAAGGAACATAGGGTCCCTTGTTTTGCATATAATGAAAATCTGTAGGTATGCTTAGATGCATCACAGAAACAAATGATTTTAACTGTGGAGTCCTCCAGTAATACACATCTGGGGGAACTCAAAATCCTATAAATTATTTAATTTTTTGGCATGCATTTGCCACAAAGAAAGAAAACTTTCAGGGATCTGCTGATTCTATGATGAATTGTTTTTGCACAATTGACTGACTAGAATCTTCCCCTGAATAGTGACAGGGAGAAGCAACAACAATGAGTCATATACACTCGAAATCTGTGATAGAACCCCACGTTTAGTTTTGACATTATCATCTATAACTGTGGGAATAAGTTTAAAAGAATCTTAAGGGGGATATCGATAACCCAACACCTTTTCATGGGTGGGAAGTGAAGATGTAACAGAATCATCTTCCATTTACAAGTTCATGCAATTAGAATTGCAGGACGGAAGCTCGAACCCTGCTTCACTTAACCTGTCACAGACATTGCTATAAACTGAAAGTAAGGAATCACGGTCGCAACTAGTGTTGACCAAATTGTCAACATAAAAGTTGTTGGAAATTATACAAGAGGCCAAATCATCCTTATATTTTTCAACATGAAATTTGAGAATAAAAACTCAAAATAAAGACTGGTGTTGAAGCCAAATATAATAGCATTGTATGAAGATGTACAATTTATTGTCCACCTTAAGAAAAAAACAATCTATTATCTTGAATAGATTTCAGGTGAATCTGTAGAAAGGCCTTATGCAAATCGCCCAAAAGGACATAATTGTTCTTTCTGAAGGCTAGTAATAGGTCCAATAGTTGAGCTGTTAAATTGACACCAGAGTAAGTGGCATCATTGATTGAAGTACCCCCCCCCCCGGTTAAAGAACAGTTAAAGACAGGGCGGATCTTTGTTGCTATCCTTAGACTCCCCTTAATAACAGGTCTGTGGGGGATCCAAATGTAATTCTTGAATGGTCTGGATGGAACCGAGAAGGATTTAATTATTCCGCAGTCTTTATATTCTCTGAAAACTTGCACATAGTCATTGATAGATCGAATTAATTACAACTGTTGAATGGGTTGGTATGATGCCTTCTGATGAAAAGATTGAATTCTCGACCTGAGTCGACATTACAGAAGTTCATAATTAATGTTCATTTGAAGGAAAAGTCATTAATGAAAGGTCGATTATTCTGACCTTAAAAAAAGTTTCTGCGAGACATATATAATAATAACTTGGCCTAATCATTTAGGCTTTAAAACAAAGTCTCAAGGAGACGAAAAGTTAGGGCATCCAAATGTCTTGTATCCAGAGAAAGTTGAGTTCCATCCTTCTGGTTCGGCTGTTTTACTGGAACTGCCTGTATAGAGAAAAGGCATTCAAAAGCCTGCCAAGCTCATCGCTGGCGATTAAAACATCAATTAATTTGATTGTTCTAAACAAAGACAGTGGATGGCCAAATCAACCAATGAGAGGCTTGCTTATAATTGAAGAATTTCTCACAATTTATAATACACAAACATGACATACCTGTCTTCTGCTGGTCCTCCTAGGAGATTCACCAACATTTTGAGGGAGCTGGTTTTGTTATAACAAGCCGCATGCAAGACAGACACAAGACGCTGAATATTTTTATATATATATTCTTTATTCACTCCCAGGTATTTTGTCACAGCAGAACTGGAGTGAATGACGATATTTGGTTTGTGGTTTCTCTGTCTCCATTTTGAGACTGTCGCCCCCTTATGGGGAGACCTGTCTACCCATTTTGTCTCTTTGGCGTCTCAAAACCCAACTCACTAAAATTGATTCAGCTTATTCATACCGTAACCCTTGACACGTCAGATCCGGTCCCGTTTTCATATCTTCTAGTGCAACTCAACGGTCACACAGTTTGATACCTGTCACAACATTACCCTTTGATCCTTTCTGCACCTGCAATGCGCGCTAAGCTCATTGTTCCCCACCATTAAACTCTGTTATTTACTTCGCTAGATAGATAGACAATTAGATAGATAAATAGATAAACCAATAACTGAATAAATGCTTTATACCCAGCGTTGCCCGGCGTTTATCTAACAATTTAATCATTGAAAATAAAGCATTTTCAGGAAGTAATGCAAAAACATTATATTGAATGTTTTTAATGTTATCCGTTGAATCTCAATAATAAATGTGTGTTGTGCGGTGTGAACGATATAGAAACAATCAAAACAACAATATAAATCACAAACAACAAAACAAAGTAAAAACACTAAAAGAAAATATAATAGAAAAGAATTTACAATGAATTCAGTTTATTCACTTTCATTGACCCTGTCAAACATTGCTTAAATTATTGAATTATATTAATTATTATAATTTATTTATTTTGCTATAAAGTAATTAGTGTTAGGAATCAAATGGAGCGATTGAATTACCAACCAAGAAGTCGGATCACACTAACCAGCCAGATGCATCGTCAGTATTCTACAGACGATGTGTAGGCTGATTTGGATATACCCTTAGATTGGTCCTGGAGAGAATTACCAACCAAGTGTTCTAATGGTGAGAGAAAGACCAAAAATGAACTGGAAACAGATTTGATTGAAACAGGAAGAATCTGGCTTCAGATCGAAAACGATGGTATATTTTGACTGCCTCATGCGTCGCAGGATGTGAATATTTCCTAAGTTTAAGTAAGTCGTACATTTATTATCATACGATTATCCTGAGGGATTCATCATCATCATATAGATCAAAGCTTGATGGTATTCTATACTTATGCAATTATTTTGTTATGAAGTGTTGACTGTTGTTGCTGTTGTATCATCATCATTATCATCATCATCATTATCAGATAGATCAAAGCTTGATGCAATTATTTTATGTAGTGATTAGATTCGCGTCTCGGTCGGTTCGTATCTCAGTCAGTTCCTATCCAAACTGTGCCTGATGATTGTGATGATGCTTGTGATGATGATTTCTTTTGTTTGCATTCGTTTCCTCGATGTCATTTTATTACAAATTCTTTCTTGAAGGATATCGGGTACTTATGGAAGGGAAAACATGAAGGTTGCCAACATCTCTAAATGAAAGTGTTTCTGTGGAAATTCGAACTTGGCGACCACTGAGCCACCATCACCTCCTTGTGACTGATGATGATGTTAATATGAAGCGACTTGAGGTTTGAACATATGTGTAACAAGATCACTTGAAATGATTGGAGAAGCAAGATAGTGAATAAGAATTATAATCTAGATGGCAACGAGATGTACGTCAAGTTGTACAGGTTGCGTTTGTAATGCGACTGTGTTTGTTTTGATTATTTCAAGTTTGAGAGAAAAATGGAAATATAAACATTTCTTGTTTGAGTTATTTTTTGGATTGGGAATGTGGAAATAAAAGTAAGTTTTAGAGTTACGGACACGAATCAAGAGAAAGAATTAGGAGGGAAAAAACAACAAAGCAAGACTTTAGATCAAAGGGGGGGGGGTGCAGACGTTTCACCTTTTGTCCCCTCCAGCGAGGACAGGGGGAGCTGACTGTCTATGTAAAGCTGGATGTACCAAGATAATGTCGGCATTTTACTACGATAAATAGTAAGCTATGAAAAAAAAAAAAAAAAAAAAAATTCTCGTTCAGCTCTTCATTTTTGCTGTACCAGCTTTCGCAATTTTGAACTAGCAAAGAATGGGCATAAAGCGACACTGATGTTGAAACATTGAACTTGAACATAAAAAGCATCACTAATAATGTTATATTTTTCTTATTTATGCTATGAACATCTATGATCTTTGTTTCTGGATCTTGCAAGGATACCTGACGTTGCTCGGGTTTGAATAACGATCAACGAATGTTTCACCCTCCCATATTTTATTGTCATCAAAATCGGTGAAATCGCTCATTTTTTTATTTTTAATCAAATCAATTGCCTGCTCTAATTGAGGACCCACCACGGTACACCAGATGGAAGTTTCACATGCCTCCCCACAGTGACTTAGTTCATGATATATTGTAGTCTACATTGCACTGTAGAGTACCTACTGTTGATTTTATCAAGCCATTTTTTATATATAATGGCTTGAATTAAAGTTTAAAAGGCAAAAATCAAGTATCATACTTCAATTGTCCTATAAACAGAAACATTCATTTTGAACACGCCCATGTTATATCTAAGAACTTACTGTTATCTTATATGCCGGGCCTTTTTACTTTTGTGGTGATAATGGTTCGAATTAAAGTTTAAAATGCAAACGTCAAGTATTATGGTTCGATTGTGCTCTAAACAGAAACATTCATTTTGAACGTGCCCCTGTCATATCAACAAACCTACTGTTGATTTTGTATGCTGAGCCTTTCTATTGTGTGGTAATAAAACTTCTCAGCTGCACTTGTGATGTTAGGCTGTATAAGGCGTTAACTTTAGTTCAAATCGCCTGTTCTTTCTTTCATTGGATTTTTTTGATGATCGGTACTTACCAAAGACATCCTGATATAAAACCTATCTAAGAACACTGCTAGGTGCATAAAGTAATACATTTGTGTGAAATTAAAAAAAAGCCGACCCAGCCGTTTAAGAGTCCATAGGAAACTCTCTCTCTCTCTCTTTCTTTCTCTCTCTCTCTCTCTCTTCCTCTCTCTCTCTCTGTTCCTTTTATATAATAGTAGAAATAGATTCGGATCGTTCAAACTACTGTTCTCATCTCACAATATTTCAATACCCAAGATGAGAACAGTAGTTCGAACATTCCTAATAGCACATATTGTCAATCCTCATCCAAAATAAATCCAGGAACGTTATATTAAATTTGTACAGACTCGAAGTAATACAAAAGGGGAAACAACTGTACGTTCCGTATAGTTTCTTGAGTTTGACTATTAGGTCCCCAAGTTTGTAAAGATGTCCCCTGAAGAAGGTTTTCTCAGTTACATCAACCGAAGCATTGTGAAAATAACAACCAAGATAAGAATAGTAGTCCATATAATCCAAATACAAATGGCATAAAATGTCTTTATCGATTTTCTTACATTTTCTGATTTTTAAATCTAATCTAATATATAAAGCAAAGTCAGTTTTTCTCAATTGATGCATCAAATAATCTAACAAGAATTAACATTTCGTAAAACCAACCAACTAGCCAAAAAGTGTTGATATGCCGTAAAACGGACAAACAAAACCAAGAAATATCAACTCTGAAGAATTAAATAAGGGAGAAAAAAACTGGAGGTCACAAATCCGAGATCAACTCTTGAGATCAGATTTGATCTCTGATTTGTGATCGCCAGTCTTTTTCTCCCTCAATAACTTCTTTCTTTCATTACTTATGTGCAGCTTTTATTATGTATAATTTCTTTTTATTTTCTATTGATGTTTTTGTATTGTTCATATATGAAAAACGATTTCAATTAGTTTTATTGATCTATTGACCTTGGTTCAACGTATTCATGTCAGAAAGAATTGTACGATACAAATCAGTTCTCCGTCATCACAGTGGAAGGGATAAAGAGTTCATTGTTAATACTAAATTATAGATTCATGTATCAATTGATTTTGAGCATCTGCCAATTCTTTGAATGATCATTATCGTTACCAGCTGCTGGTTGAGCCAAAGCCAGACTTGAGCCGAATAACATTCTATGCACACTGCCAACGGTAATAATAGAATTAAACGTGACATTTCAACATCAACGTTCATTTTTTTTTTTAAGAGCTTTGAGAAGAGCATTGGTGAACAGATATTACTGATGCTATCTCCTCTCTCATCTAAATGAAAAAGTGCATTGTTAGTTTTAACACCTGCAAAACCAAGCATCTCTCAACTTGCATGTTGTTCTCGTAACGTTTTGGACGATTTCATCTCTGACCTTCTTCATCTTGTTGAAAGCATTTCTAATCAATTTTAAATGACAGTCTTTCTGGGGTTGAAGGTTCAATCTTCAGTGCTGACGATACTAAGAATACAATTACAAATTACTTGAGTCTTCCACCTGGTCATGGCTGACAGAATGAAAGCAAGCCACTCATATGCATTAAATAAAGGTTCCATCCTATATTCCCCACAAATAGCTGAGTTTGATATGAAGGTCCCCCGAGTCTGACATGAAGGTCCTCCAAATCTGACAAAATGTATTTGAAGAAGGTCGGAGTTTACATCGGCCAAAATGGTGTGAGAATAAAATCGAAGATGAGAACAGTAGTCCGATTAATCCAAATAATAGAAAACGCCTCTCCTTTGACCACCAATCCTTTGATCCTTGTTTTAGGATCAAATGGACTTGAGGCCCTGGATTAAGCAATAACCAAAAGGACACAATTTGTTTTAAAACCGATTCAGTTTTCTTACTTCCAGTTAAATTATAAACAAAATAATACGCACATTTATAACTTTGTTATCGCACATTTATTTTAAAAAGGTTTCATTTACAAAAATGTTTTACTAATAGCTTAACAAAATAGTTTTATTTACAACGTTTCGTTATATGGACATTCCTGCGACATAGGAAATAACTTTTTTAAAACGGTGTGACACCATCTCGACACAACGTCCTTTTATTTAAATATTTTTTGTAATTTATATTATTTTTTGATTATTATTGGAATCCTTTGAGTATTTTATTTATTTATTTATTTTTTGTGGACTGTTATCCTCATTTTCACAGTTGTTTCACCACGTTCCGGCCAACTCATCCTCTGGCCTTCTTCAGGTGGTTAACTGTGACGGGATAGGGATGCTGAGTCTTGTAACTGTGTCACTTGTAATTACTGCCTTCCATAGTTGTTGTTGTCTCACCATGTTTTGGCCAACTAATCCTCTGGCCTGCTTTGGGTAGAATCGAAACCGCTATCTTCAGACAATGCTCACCTGAAATTGTAGAGACTCAACACATCTATCCACTGTACCACGGGGCCCAAAAATTAATGGTGAAACAACAACTATGAAGATGAGGATAACCGTCTGCAAATAAATAAATAAATAAATAAATATACATTTTTTTTTTGTATTTGTTTCGTTTGTTTGGACATGTTGTTTAAAGTTTCGTAAATAAAACGTTTTTTTTTTATTAAAAATGTGAGAAAACAAAACTAACAGAAAGTTAAGAAAAATATGATTTTTTAAAGGTTCATTTTAGTACTTGATGCTAATCTATATAAATAAAATAGATGTGTGTACGTACATGTGTGTCTGTGTGTAAATATTTAACCGATAAACTCTTGCACTATTAGTCACATAACACAGAAATTAGAGTGAAATCTTTGTTTGGATATACAGAAATATGTCGTCAAGTTGAAATGCAACAATTTTCATTTCAACTTGCCGACATATTTGTATTACTTTTGTGAATGCGTAAATTCATTCATAGCTTGAAGTGGTTGAATTTTTAATCTTTCTTATCTATCGGTCGATAGCTCAAACGGTAGGGAACACGGTGGGAATACTAAATGTTTTGGTTTCAATTCTAGCTAATGGTATCCAAGTCATTTTTTTTAACTTTTGGAATCAGTACAAATATATATATATATATATATAATATATATATATATATATATATATATATATATAATAAATGCGAAGGCAGCATCAATTGAAATATCATATTTAAGCATATTTTACTATCGAGCAAGGCCGAGTGCCCCCTACTAGTCGATTGATAAACAAGAACAAATAATAATGCGTAATTAACATGGAGGCGAGAAACACAAGCACACCCACTTGAAGTCGTGTGATTAATATCCATTAAAGTCACTCGATGATGAAGGTTAATAAGATGGACAAATTGTCAGTTAACGATAAAGAATATTACGAGAGGATTGAAAATAACAAATACAATGAACAAATTTGATTACTTATATGGATGGTTTATGGCAAGTATTTGTTTACATTGGATTTGAAGATAATTTTTTTGTAGCATGTGGGTCAACAGTCCTATGGTAATGTTTTCCACAGATGGGAAATTTGGGGAAAGAAGCCCTGTTCATGGAAATTCCGTTTAACGCACACTGAGAAAGAAAGGAAGGTTTTTCTTTTTTTTCTTTTATTAATGCATATGATCCTCTATAAAAGGTTGGATCTTTATTAAGCTGACAGACCAAAAATGGGGTGAAGAAAAATTATAGAATAATCAGTTTTACAATACAAGTAATGTGTTTGTGTGTGTGTGTGTATATATATATATATATATATATATATGTCAAAGAATGAGAGTTCATATAGAAACGTTGTTTTAATTTAATTAAAATAAAATACGCATCAAGTGCGCTTGAAAGCCAAATCACAACGTAATATAAGGAAAATAAACAAATATTTTACTTGTTTGAAATTTATCACAAATATATTTCAGAAGTATACTCCATCTTCAGTGTGTTGTTCCTTTTTTTTCTTTTCTTCTTCCTTGCCATGTTGAAGATGGAGGATACCTCTGAAATATATTTGTGATATAAATTTCAAACAAGTAAAATATTTGTTTATTTTCCTAATCTTACGTTGTGATTTGGCTTTCAAGCGCACTTGGGGCGTATTTTATTTTATTCAAATTAAAACAACGTTTCTATATGAACTCTCATTCTTTGACGTTATTCTCGCGTTGGCTACGCACAGTTCAAACATTTCAAAATACAACCGCTAGAAACAATGTGCGGCTCTTTACAAACAGACTTCTTTCTCCAAATTTACAACATGGCAAGGAAGAAGAAAAGAAAAAAAAAAGAAACACACTGAAGATGGAGTATACCTCTGAAATATATTTGTGATAAATTTCAAACAAGTAAAATATTTGTTTATTTTCCTTATATTACGTCGTGATTTGGCTTTCAAGCTCACTTGATGCGTATTATATATATATGAGTAAATGACAAAAGTCTATAATCCAAATTTCGTGATGTTGACCATCTTACAATCTATTCCTTTAATTTAGTTGACACAATTCTTGACAGTATGTGTTTCATAGCACAAAATCAATCACTTAATTATTATATCAATCAGTGAATCTATTTTGCACATAACTCATCAGAAGAAATAGCAACAATCAATCCACTAAAAGGGAATAAAATGCGTTTGGGCAAGATTAAAAAAAACTGAAAAATGGCTTAATGTAAGAAAACTATAAGGTTCTCTTCCAATTTTCGGATTTTTTTAATCATGTCCAAACACATTCTACTTCCTTTTGGTGGATTGTTGCTATTTCTTCTGATGATTTAAGGGCAAAATAGATTCATTCGTTGGTATAATAATTAAATAATTGATTTTGTGCTATAAAGCAGATACTTTCAAGAATTGTAAGTCAAATGAATTAAAGGAATAAATTGTAAGATGGTCAACATCATGAAATTTGGAATATAGACTTTTGTCATTTATTCATTATATGCTCTGGAATTACATTAAGCTTCTTAAATAAAGATTGGTATATATGAAAAGGAAATATAAGTGAATAAAGAATATTTCCACGAAAATATATATATATATATACTTATTTGTTTTTACATAAACATTTAGGTATCGCGTCAAATCATGAGTTGCTTTTCCAAAAGTTCAGTCTTTAATAGATTTTCAAGAAAATCCTGGTCAGAAGAGTTGACTGAAATATACTCATGATTGTGTAGCGATTCCTAAATATTTATGTAGGACCAAATAAAAAAATATCTTGCTCTTTGTATTGAGCACTCTTGTATAAAGCTCGTTATAATTTATATTCTGAATACTCTTAACTTGGAATAATTATATATATGCGAGGTAGAAAATTACCAGATTGGTGTCTGTGCACAATAACTCGCTTCATGGGCCGATCTTCAGTCCTGATCAACAGTCTACATAAAAGATGGAAAACTCTGACAATACAAGCCTGCGTGCAATTGTTCATCGATTATGTGGCTTGTTCTAAACCAATTAATGTAATCAGCTGCATCAATAAGTGTGACTTGTTCCGCACAAGCCATTACCATTTTAAACAACTCATTGTATGGGTAGTCTGTGAATTTGCTCATTCTGCCCCCCCCCAAAAAAAAAATTAGTAGGCGAACCAATGTTTCAATCGAATATGTTATCAAGCCAATCTTTGTAGAGCGCGAATAGGAACTGTGCCTGCTCAACCCGTCACTTGTGAGTCTTGCAGCTTGGTTTGTGGGAGCAGGGCTGGCCTTGTCACACATGCGGTACAAACATTGAAAGCAGAGTATAACAGGGTGGATTTATGGCTATCATGCGTTGAACACAAGAGTCAATCATATTACTCTTATATTGTTATCTTGCTTGTTTGGCCCCGTGCACATTTTTCATCCGTGCATGAATGCGTTATATGGTAGGTAGGCATAAGTAAAAGTCAAATGATAAGAGAACTGGCGAGAGGATTGGGATGATGTAAACAATTGACAGAAAAGGGGGAAGAGGAAAGAAAGAGATGTGATTTGTTCTAATATCACAGCGGTTTCATAAATATTTGGAAATTCTCAAATATTTTCATTCATGGTTGGTTTGGTATTTAGTTATTGTTCTTTTGAGAAACATTGTTAAAATTTGAAAATATGACAGAGTAGAAGCTGATACAATACCATTTCTTACGAATTTTCATCTAATTTTCCGGGAATACAAACGCCGTTTCAAAAGTAAACTGGTGCTACCAGATCAGGCTGTCCGAAGATATTGGCTTCCTGAGACGAAATGCACCTAACATTAATGCTTTTTGTTTTTCTATTTCCTTTTGAAAAACTTAATTATGTTTTGCAAAACCAAAAACAACAATCCACCTTCCCCTCCCCCCTTTTTCCTTCTTCCCATTTCCCCTTTCTCTTTCTATCTACCTCGCTTCCGGCCTGGTTTCCTAACTTAAAATGTACCAAACATTAATACTGTAACCCTTTTCCCCTCTCCCATTGCAAACTCATTCATGTTCTGCAGGGCAGGGAACAAAAATGAACAAATACACTATAAAACAAAGAAAGCAAACACTACAAACTAGCAATTGAAGATACTAAGAGCTTGAAAAATTAAAAATCTTCTACAAAATAACTGAATGCAACATGAATACTATTTCCAAAATAACTGGATTCATCATTAAATAACCCGAAAAGGGTTGATATGCAGTAAAACAAAACAACCAAACCAAACTCTACAAATAAATATTTGAAGATATAAAGAACTTGAAGCATAAAAAATGTTTTTCCAAAATAACTGAATTCAGCATTAAATAACCCAAAAATGGTTGATATGCCGTAAAACAACCATCAAAAGTAAAGCCTCCTATTTTTTTTTATTCAAAAAATTGAAAAGCTATGAAGACGGACATGATTAGATTAAAACAAGTGACCTTTTGTGCTTTTGAATTTATTTTTCTACATAGCCACCACCATTCTCGGTTCACTTTTGGTGCACGTCCATGACAAGGGTTACTTCCTTAGAGTCTCACATCATCAATATCTGTAACAGAGAGATGAAACTCTCAGGTCATGAATGCATAAGTTCATTCATCATCATAATGCTATTTGCAATCCCTTCTGATCTATTCAGGCGGAATAAAAATAGGAGGCATTATTTTTGGAAAGTTCGTCATATAATCCCCTCCACACAGATAGTCTTTTGTTTTGAAGTTGTCGCTATTGACCCCAGGATCTTATCTGTGGTTGCTTACTGTATTAATCCTTCAGAACATAGCGCTGACATGTTAGGATAATAAAAAAAGAAACAAACAATATTATTATCATCTTAGCGTGCTGACACTATGTTCTCAATAAAATCTTGTGGACAATAGCGACAACTTCAAAGAAAAATAGACACCTTAATTTAAATTAAAGTGTAAAAGGAAAAAAAAAAAAAAAACACTTCTAATGTAATAGCTTCTACGTTTTCATATTGTAAAATAACTTTGTAAAAAAAAAACGCACAACGTCAAGTTTATCGTATTTTATTGCTCATCGCATATCTTTCTGTATTTGTTTACCCTGGCATTACATGTTCTTTATCGATTGTTGGAACAATTAGTGTAGCCTTTCTGTTTGTAACTATGTCTATAGTTTTTGCCATTTTATATATCAATATTTTGTATATCTTTCTTACGTTTATCCTTGAAAACCCGGCTCTGTGAATATACCCCTTCTCATTCTATCAGTCATCTATAATATAATTCTCACATGTTTAAATGTATGTATGTATGTATGTATGCCTAAAACTTAACAGAGGCAACGGATTTTCAATCGATGCGTATCGTTTTGAAGCTCACATCTTTGGACGACAAATATCGAAAAATTGGCTAAAAACATTAATTCCTTCACCCTCAACTGGGCACTTTTATGCTGGGAGGGGTCGCTTTTTTCGCCGATATTTTCGAAAATCATCTATTTTCGATTGACTAGCCCTTATTTAAACCTACGTCACTTCCGGTTTGGCGATGGACGCAACAGCAACGACGTCAGGGTTTTTTTTTTCATGTTCTTTTCTTTCTTCGCGGTACGGGTTCGAGCCTGCCAACCTACTACCACTTTTTTTTTTTTTTTTGCTCAACACACACCTCCAAACATCCGGGCAATGCTGGGCACCTAGGATAGTAAAAAAAAAAGGATTTTGTTCAAAATTCTGTACAGATACCCAAGTTCGACAAGACACATCTGAAGAAGGTCAGAGGTTACATCGGCCGAAACGTTCTGAAAATTAACATCTAAGATCAGTATCATCGTCTGAATAATCCAAACAATACAAAATATTAAAACTGTAGCAGAAAGGAAGCCGGTTTTTGTGAATTATTTACTGACAAAGAATTTCTTTTTTATTCATCATCATATCGTATGAATCTGAAGATTCTATTGTTGGCATTGGTTTCCCTGATATTTTTCTAGAAAGACATCGGGGATTATGGGAGGTACCATATGAAGGTTGCCAACATCCTAAGTGAAAGTGATTGTCAGTTTGTGTCATTAACCACTAGACCACTGTCGCCCCCCCCTTCTTTTTTATTATTAATTTGAATTTCTTTGTCCAGCTACAATCAGTAAATAAAAGCCATGGTTTAAAAAGAGGAATTTAGTTTGCTCGCATCGTGGGAAGATGTGACACAAGGTCGAAACATGGAGATAGGAAAGCCAGTGCACGAAAGGAGGTACACTCTGATCCACACAAAATGCTTGAGCAGCCCCATCGGCATTCTCTGGTAGAGCCGCCTCGACTGATTAACATTAAACTAATCTCCTTTAAAAGAGAGAAGGTAAAGCCTGGGAGAGTGGATCCTCTAGCACTGCACAGAACCATACCTCAGCCTAATAGAGACAATGCCATCCTTTACTCAAAATGTTCCTGTCGGTCTAATTGTCAAAGAAGATATGCTTATATTAATATAGCTGATTCAGGTTGTGTATGGTTGATAATTTATCGGAACTATCGTTGTGAAATGTAAATAGAACATCTAACCATAAATTCATCAGAATCGTGGAAAATCATGCTAAGTTTGAGTCGAACGTTTTTGGTTAGCGCCAAGCTGAACATTTTTAGAGGTACAAGTGCTATGAGTTCATCAGCACACATTGTATTAGAGTACTTGTAAAACAGGCATAGGAATGCAACAGTGCAGCGATGGGACAGAGGTTGGGGCTTGGCGTATAGTGTGAGATTTATTAAATTGGAATTTTTTTTTTTTTTTTTTTTTTTTTAGCATGTCTAAGAGAGAAAGACTAGCGGTAGAATCACCAGCCCAGATGTTTGAAGTGAAAATTATGCTAGTAATTCTGATAATTGTACTAATAATGGATGTGAGTGACCAATGACGAAAAAGCTGAATTTGAGATGAATTTCTTAATCTGGAGGGGGAAGGGTAGTGGATCAGCCCTCCCTCCTCCATATTGAGGCAAACAAAACAAAAAAAAAAAAACATGATGTAAAGCTCTAGTGATTTGCTAAAAAAAACAAAACAAAAAACAAACAAAAAATAAAATTTTGGGGCTAGCATCAAAGTGTAGTATTTGTTCTGTCAGAGAAAAGCCAGACGATCTATCGTCCTACTCGGTTCCAGTAACCAGAAATTTGCCTTGCTAAACGCACAGATTGAAAATAAATAATTGACTATTCATATAGTTTATTCAAGAAAATTCTACTCTGTCGATCGAATGGGAACAGTAACATCTATAAATCAAGTGAGTCAATTAATATATCATACAATGCTAATACAATAATTGATAAAAATTGCTAATACAATAATTGATAAAAATTGCTAATACAATAATTGATAAAAATTGCTAATACAATAATTAATAAAAATTGCTAATGCAATAATTAATAAAAATTGCTAATACAATAATTAATAAAAATTGCTAATACAATAATTAATAAAAATTGCTAATACAATAATTAATAAAAATTGCTAATACAATAATTAATAAAAATTGCTAATACAATAATTAATAAAAATTGCTAATACAATAATTAATAAAAATTGCTAATACAATAATTAATAAAAATTGCTAATACAATAATTAATAAAAATTGCTAATACAATAATTAATAAAAATTGCTAATACAATAATTAATAAAAATTGCTAATACAATAATTAATAAAAATTGCTAATACAATAATTAATAAAAATTGCTAATACAATAATTGATAAAAATTGCTAATACAATAATTGATAAAAATTGCTAATACAATAATTGATAAAAATTGCTAATACAATAATTGATAAAAATTGCTAATACAATAATTGATAAAAATTGCTAATACAATAATTGATAAAAATTGCTAATACAATAATTGATAAAAATTGCTAATACAATAATTGATAAAAATTGCTAATACAATAATTGATAAAAATTGCTAATACAATAATTGATAAAAATTGCTAATACAATAATTGATAAAAATTGCTAATACAATAATTGATAAAAATTGCTAATACAATAATTGATAAAAATTGCTAATACAATAATTGATAAAAATTGCTAATACAATAATTGATAAAAATTGCTAATACAATAATTGATAAAAATTGCTAATACAATAATTGATAAAAATTGCTAATACAATAATTGATAAAAATTGCTAATACAATAATTGATAAAAATTGCTAATACAATAATTGATAAAAATTGCTAATACAATAATTGATAAAAATTGCTAATACAATAATTGATAAAAATTGCTAATACAATAATTGATAAAAATTGCTAATACAATAATTGATAAAAATTTCTAATACAATAATTGATAAAAATTGCTAATACAATAATTGATAAAAATTGCTTATGCAATAATCAATAAAAATTGCTAATAAAATAATCAATAAAAATTGCTAATATAATAATCAATAAAAATTGCTAATACAATAATCAATGAAAATTGCTAATGCAATAATCAATGAAAATTGCTAATGCAATAATCAATGAAAATTGCTAATGCAATAATCAATGAAAATTGCTAATGCAATAATCAATGAAAATTGCTAATGCAATAATTAATAAAAATTGCTAATACAATAATCAATAAAAATTGCTAATACAATAATCAATGAAAATTGCTAATACAATAATCAATGAAAATTGCTAATACAATAATCAATGAAAATTGCTAATACAATAATCAATGAAAATTGCTAATACAATAATCAATGAAAATTGCTAATACAATAATCAATGAAAATTGCTAATACAATAATCAATGAAAATTGCTAATACAATAATCAATGAAAATTGCTAATGCAATAATGAATAAAAATTGCTAATGCAATAATGAATAAAAATTGCTAATGCAATAATGAATAAAAATTGCTAATGCAATAATGAATAAAAATTGCTAATGCAATAATGAATGAAAATTTCTAATGCAATAATGAATGAAAATTGCTAATACAATAATGAATGAAAATTGCTAATGCAATAATGAATGAAAATTGCTAATGCAATAATGAATGAAAATTACTAATGCAATAATGAATGAAAATTGCTAATTCAATAATTAATAAAAATTGCTAATGCAATAATGAATAAAAATTGCTAATTCAATAATTAATAAAAATTGCTAATCAATAAAAATTGCTAATACAATAATCAATAAAAATTGCTAATCAATAAAAATTGCTAATACAATAATCAATAAAAACTGCTAATCAATAAAAATTGCTAATACAATAATCAATAAAAATTGCTAATCAATAAAAATTGCTAATACAATAATCAATAAAAATTGCTAATCAATAAAAATTGATAATACAATAATCAATAAAAATTGCTAATCAATAAAAATTGCTAATACAATAATCAATAAAAATTGCTAATCAATAAAAATTGCTAATACAATAATCAATAAAAATTGCTAATCAATAAAAATTGCTAATACAATAATCAATAAAAATTGCTAATCAATAAAAATTGCTAATACAATAATCAATAAAAATTGCTAATCAATAAAAATTGCTAATACAATAATCAATAAAAATTGCTAATCAATAAAAATTGCTAATACAATAATCAATAAAAATTGCTAATCAATAAAAATTGCTAATACAATAATCAATAAAAATTGCTAATCAATAAAAATTGCTAATACAATAATTGATAAAAATTGCTAATCAATAAAAATTGCTAATACAATAATCAATAAAAATTGCTAATCAATAAAAATTGCTAATACAATAATCAATAAAAATTGCTAATCAATAAAAATTGCTAATACAATAATCAATAAAAATTGCTAATCAATAAAAATTGCTAATACAATAATCAATAAAAATTGCTAATCAATAAAAATTGCTAATACAATAATCAATAAAAATTGCTAATACAATAATCAATAAAAATTGCTAATACAATAATCAATAAAAATTGCTAATACAATAATCAATAAAAATTGCTAATACAATAATCAATAAAAATTGCTAATGCAATAATCAATAAAAATAAAAATCACAGGAATCATCAATCAATGTGCAGATTGTTGTTGATGATCAGCAACAAGTTTTGGAATATTTGGTTCCATATTTGATAGAAAAAGTCTTCGATCACCACGTTTCACTCAATCCACTCGGTTTCTATTCTCAGGACCCATTCGATAGACGAGAAAGATTTGTTGAAAATGTGAATCAGAAATCAATCAGATTCAGGAAACGATTAAGCTTTGTCAAAATTACAAAATACGATTCTTGAATTAATTTTTCTAATTAAAAACAAGAGTGATGCAATCAATTTCCACATGAATTGTGAATCCCAAAGGAAATAGGTTGAGAAAAACTCAAAATGTTACTAGAAGCTCTCTTTCACCGCCCCCCTAAAGAATCTCAGGGACCTTCTATACGATAAATTTTACCATCACCCACCTGAAGTCTCGTACCCCCCCCCACTCCTCGGTGGGCGATACGGACCCCGTTGGGAAACCCTGGTTTAAAAGGATATAAAAGTGACCCAAAACCATTCTGTTTGTGGGGTTAATTTTACCCGTTTTGAAACTCGTATTTCTCTGTTGACCTAAAAGTTTTCACGTGTCTACGAATGCTATTCAAGTCTGTAAAACGTTTTTTGTAGAGCATGAAATCTTTCTTTTCTGTTCTTGCATCAATTTTAATGCTCCATGGATGGAAAAACTTGATGTTTGCGGTTTTACAAAGCGTGTAAAACATGAGTCAAAGAAATAAAAAAAAAAAAAAGGGGGGCAGCTGTGAAATAATGTATAGATAAAAGCAGGTTGTTTAAAGATAACGTGGTTAGGGTTGAGAGTAGGGGTTAGCACTTGAAAATAAATCATATGCCTGCTTCAGATATATTTGCCATAGTCTGATTTGGACAAATGATATATAAAGTAAAGTGAGTCTATTTCTTGATTCATTTTTGTGCTCAATAAATTTTTCTTACAAATTCAATATTTGATTTTGACTTGCCACCTCTTTCTTTTTTTTTTTTTTTTTCAGAAAGTTTGTCCATGTTTATCATCAAAAAATAAAAAAATAAATCAGCAATACACATGAAAAAATTTACATTGATTAAAATATCTCAATAATAACATACACAGAATGAACTGGATGATCTAATAATCTTTCTAAATTTTTTAAATGTAACTAATAATATTTTCCCTCTTAAGACCAACATGCATTTTGTCACATTTTACATGAATTTTTCAGTAAAAATGCTAGAGCTTTGTTAAAATACAAGATTAAACAAGGAAATTTGTCATAGAAATGTGTTTTTGTACAAAGAATCGGAATATGCCAATAAAAATTTTCCAGAAATTAATGGCTTCCAAGTAATCTACAGTAAATGCACATAAATATGCTATAATACTTTAAAATACCATATATCTTTAAAAAAAAATGAAGTTAGAGAACTCAAAGTTGAATTCTAATGCATTTTATGTTACAAGAAATTGAAATATAAATCTAAGACTGTTTAAAACTGAATATATTACAAGATTTATTTGGTGTCATTGTAAATTGGCGCTTTCTGCTACAAGTTATGAGACTTTATAAGAAAATTTGAGGAACACAAAAATCTCTTTACCTACCTCCACTCTATTCCTACCAAAAGAATAAGCGATTAGCATGTTTGCATAGCGGATATATCAGAGAGCATAAAACACAAACATCTCATTATCTGAACACTGTGAGGTTATATCATATGTTATGGCTACGAGAGTCGAAACTGAAAGAAAACAAATCAAATAAAGAGAGTAAATTACCAGTATAGATTTTACGATAATATTGCATTTCTTTGTATTTGAACAGGGTCAAAAGTCATCGGATAAGGTCGCTTGATATATGTACTAGCAAAATACCTGGCGTCGCCTGGGATTTGATGACATAGGTGGATATATATGTACTAACAGATTACCCGGCGTAGCCCGACATTGGATGAAATAGGGGTATTTGTTTTAGCAGAATACCCTGCGTCGCCCAGAAATTGGATAACATAAGTGGAATGTTTCCTAGCAGAATACTCGACGTCGCCTGGGAGTGGAAAAGATTGGTTGATATATGTACTAGCCAAATACCCGGCGTCGCTCGGGATTGGATGACATAGGTGGATATATGTACTAGCAAAATACCTGGTGTCGTCCGGGATTACAATATAAGAAACAATAATGAATTTAAATGCGGAAGAATCACATTGACCCACCTGCTCCCGTTGGATCACCGAAGTTAAGCATCACCAGTCAGTACTAAAATGGACGTGTAACATTACACGACACATAGTTTCAGTCGCAAAGTAATAATAAAATAAATCTATACGATGTAACATTACTCACAAGAATCTACAATAAATAATCTTTTATAATATTAAATGACCAAGCAGGATTGACATGTCGTTAAAAACCAACTAACTATTATTGGGAAGTTCATATAAAACAAATTGCATCATTTCAGACTTTCTATTCTGTAACCGGTGAAGATTGATCTCTCTACTCTGGTTAAGAGAGATGGGGGAGGGTCATGTCTTTCCGATGGATGCTGCTATTAGTAGTAGCAGTTGTAGCAGAATTAGTAAAAGTGACCAACCTTCAGAAGAATGTTGGTATTTCTGCAGTTTATGGACCATGCTATATTTTAGAGAGCATTTTCAAATTAAATTCAAATTCTTATGGTATCTTTTCTTTATTAAATTAAGTACAGGATGTTATGGTATCTTTTATTTATTAAATTTATTAAATCTTTTCTTTATTAAATTAAGTACAGGATGTTATGGTATCTTTTATTTATTAAATTAAGTGCAGGATGTTATGGTATCTTTTATTTATTAAATTAAGTTTATTAAATATTTTCTTTATTAAATTAAGTACAGGATGTTATGGTATCTTTTATTTATTAAATTAAGTTTATTAAATATTTTCTTTATTAAATTAAGTACAGGATGTTATGGTATCTTTTATTTATTAAATTAAATTTATTAAATCTTTTCTTTATTAAATTAAGTACAGGATGTTATGGTATCTTTCATTTATTAAATTAAATTTATTAAATCTTTTCTTTATTAAATTAAGTACAGGATGTTTGTATTATTTTGATTGTTCGGACAATTATTCTTGGGTGTTATTCGCACAACGTTTCTGTCGCTGCAACCTGCGACCTTCTTCGGGTGTTGGATACATGTTTCCTTTTCTCTACTAAGGAAGAGAGGGGTTAGCTCTGCATTGTAAGAATTCGAACCGTGAGTTTGAGGGTGGGTCCATAGATCATAAAGAAAATTCAATCTTCAGGGGTCACTAAGATATTTTTTAAAGGCTTTCCCATGCCTCACTTGCATTGTGTTTTAAAAAACAAAAATACATATGGGCATCGATCCTCTGTTTCGTAAAACAGTTTTTTCGCTAATATTAACAATTAGCATAGATATCCCTAAAAATTAAGTCATGCACATCTCATCTCAAAAATTCAGAATTGCATTAAGCACAGGATAGTTACAAAGCCTTCTTGTTCATGTTAAGAGTGGATTTCTAAATAATATTATTTCAGCACGGTTCATAAACTGCAGAAGTGTCAGAATTCAAATGCATGTCGAGTCCATAATTTGTTTTGCAAATTGTGGACACTACTTCCTTATGATACACTAGTGGTAACCGGCGTTGCCTGGTAATGTATTCACTTGCTTTTATTCTATTCTAAGATTTATATTTTTGTTCTAATGAAAGAGAAGTCTCTAATTATGGTAGATCGAGTTACACACCCCCACCCCGGCTCTCATTGTTTTAAGCAAAGGGAAGTAAATTTGTATTGGACGCATATCTCCTTTCTTTTTGATGTGGTGTGTCCACCCTTTAAATAATAATAAACCCTTCCATTTAATAAAGACCAGGAGAATGTCTCTTGCCGTTTGCACACCGATTATGTTCAAGTTCGGCACTTATGGTAGTCAGAATGATGTATATCAACATTCTTCATTTGCTGTGTTTGTTTTTCTGGTCAATGTATTTTGTGTCCCTTGATTACGGAGTTGTTTTTCTTTTGGATCCTTACAGGACCACAACATTTTTACAAATGGCGGTTAGAATAAACGAATTTGATACGATTGTTTTCAGGAAAGTTGTAACTCTAATTACAGTTTATTTTTCTAAAGAACATGGCCCAACGGTCAATAAAATGAAATGACTATTCAGAATTAAATATTGATTTTGTAGGATAGAAGCCACGATAAAGAGTCAAGAATCCGACTGACTTTATTTTATGTATTAGATTATTTTAATACTGTTACGTTGTAGAAAATTGTAACAATTTGGAAACGGGTTTCTTCTTTAATTAACGCCATATCACGGTGACGCCTGATTTCCCATTTTACTTGTATCATTATTTGCTGTTTTGTCAATATCACTTTGTTAAGAGGACATGTTTCTCCTCGGAACAAATAACTGAAAATCAATAAGAAAACGACAAGAATACCTGTTCCAATGTGCTTGCAATTCCAATGTGCTTGCAAATGTATTTTTGTTATTTCATTTATCATTCTCAAGTAAATAAACCATATTGTTAGACATGGAATGTATTCCTGGCAGTTGTTTACATGGCAAATGTAATTGGAATTGCGTTTTGAGAAGAAACTGAATAGATTGTTGCTTATTGAAAATAGAGGATTAAATTTGGCACTGGTTCTCGAAGTAATGCGTTTGATGTTAGAAACACGAAGAAAAAAGCAAATTATCCACAGTGAATATTTACGTAAATAAATAATTCGTAAACCATTGGACACCACTCAATAAGTCCCAGGCCTAGCTAATAAAACAACCATTAGGAAAAATTCGACTTTAGTCAACATACTCTCGTTCCAGGGTGATACGCTGTTGCAATGCTTTTGTAAGAATATTATTATTTGCTGTTTTGCCAATGTCACTTTTTTAAAAGAACATGTTTTCCCTTGAAACAAATAATTGAAAATCAATAAGAAATAGGAATGCCGGCTCCAATGTGGTTGCAATTCAAATGTGGTTGCAAATGTATTTATTTATTTAGTTTCCTTTATCATTCTCAATTAAATAAGCCAAAAGAATGCATTTCCTGGCAGGTGTTCATATGGTAAATGTAATTGGAATTGGACTCTGAGAAGAAACAGAACACATCGTGGCTATTGAAAATAAGGAATTGAATTTGGCACCGGTTCTCGAAATAATGTGAGTTCCGTTTGGTTATTGGGAACTAGCTCTCCGTACCGTATACCTTTACTCACTTTTTTTTTTTTTTTTTTTTCAAAATAAAAAGTTAATGAAATGGATAGATTGACAACCGAATGATGATGAATATTGTGATAGGATTGAAAATAATGAATGGAACGTATAAAATTTGTTTCATGAAACGGTTTCTGACAAGTGTTTGACATTACCTCTATAGATGAACATGTTGCAGCCCTCAGGGAAGCAATCTGTGCATGGAAAATTAGTGTGATGGAAGAAAAAAATTATTTCCAATGAATATTTTGTAAATAAATCGTAAACCATAAGACATCACTCAATAAGTTATAAATAAATGAATCACTTTTAGGCAAAATTCGATTTTATTAATCAACATACTCCCCTTCAAAGTTGGCACACCGTTTCAATTTGATTCTTTTTTGTAGAATAATTTGTCTTTGGCCTCACAACACGTCTCAGTTTCTGATATGACGTTTTCAGTTGATTTAAATCTCTTCTCCCTGGAACATTCTTTTGAGGTCTGCAAACAATCAGTAGTCACTGGGCAACAGATCTAGGGAATGGTGTGGTTGCAGAAGCAATTCGAAGAGCAACACATGTAGTTTTGCCATTGTTGCAATTGACTTCAATAAGTTCCGGGCCTAACTCCTAAAACAATAACTTTTAGGCAAAATTCGACTTTATTCATCAACATGATAGTCTCGTTCATTAACATGATAGTCTCGTTTCAGGGTGACACACTGATTCCTGTGCTTCTCTTACAATTCGATGCCATTTTTGTAAAACTAATTTTTTTTTGGCTCAAAATATACCTCAATTACCAATATACTTTTTCATTGGAACCAATCCTCTTTCCCTGAAACATTCTTTTTAATCACTGGGGATCAGATCTGGAGAATATGTTGCGTGAAGAAGCAATACGAAGAACAATTCATGTAGCTTTGCTATTGATGTGATTAGCTTGTGAGATGATGCATTGTGTTTGTGAAAGAACACTTTATTATTTGTGACTGTTTATTGGTGATTTCTTCAGACATGAATATTGATGCTGTATAATATTTGCTATTGATGGTTCTTTCCTTTCTGATAATCAACGAATAAAATACTTTGCACATCTCAAAAAGAATAGCAGCCAAAACCTTGCCTGCTGATGTTTGCATCTTTGCTTGTTTTGGGCGGCGTTTATCTGCTGCTGTCCACTTAGCTGACTTGCTTTGATTCCAGAGTGAAGTAGTAGATCCATGTGTCGTCCATTGTCAGATGTTGACCTAAAAAATCCTTTTTGTTGCATTGAAACAATCACAAACAACATTCGGAATAATTGATGATTTTTTGATCAAATTTAAGCAAACACACAAAGTATGAATAACTTATGAAACTATTTAAACAGTATTATTATTATTATTATTATTATGATTATTATTATGATTATTGTTGTTATTATTATGATTATTATTATTATGATTATTGTTATGATTATTGTTATTATGATTATTGTTGTCATTATTATGATTATTATTATGATTATTATTATTATGATTATTATCATTATTATTATTATTATGATTATTATGGTTATTATGATTATTGTTATTGGCTCACAAGGAGTTTTTACACAGGTCATCAAAGATATCTCCTTGTGATGTTACGTGGAAGTTGAATGACAACAAGTCTCCTCAGGTTTCCAGTACTCTCGACCTCTTTTGATAACATTTGCAAATGAATTTCCATTATCGCAACAGCCTCTTACCATTCATTTCTCGCTAGCAGTAGCGATTGGTCTCCACTGGAATTTGCGTGGCATTAAGCCTCTCCAAGGTCCCAGTTCTCTTCACACTTGACCAGCAGATGTCTGGTCAGTACTCTCTCCTCAGTCTTTCCATCCTCCTTGACCCTTCTCAGCTATTTGGTATCAATCTTTGGGAGGGGTGTGATGGAGTAATGGGAGGGAATGGGGGAAGGGATAGAGAACTTACAGATATGCAGCTTTAATGTTCTTGGTCCCATGTAACGCTTCTTCATGTTTTGTCTCTGCAGCAGTTTGTCTGGCCTGTGCATGTGGATCATGTGTACCAGTTTCCGCATTCAAGGATTTTCCTTAATATTTCAGTCGTTTTCATTATTGTTATTCGTTGTATCTTTCCAGCCATTCCTCTGATTTCAATTTCTCCCATTCTTTTTTCAAAGCTTTTCGGAATTGTTCCTAGTGCTCCTACTATTATAGGTATTATTCTGATTTTCTTCATCACCCATATCCCTTTTAGTTCTCTGGCTATTATTGTATTATTATTATTGCTGTTATTATTATTATTATTATTATTATTATTATTATTATTATTATCATTATCATTATTATCATTATTTTTATTTGCTCTTAGGCAATGCTGAGAAATGTATTGGTTAGTTGCATCTCATGATCAAAAAAAGAAAATCCATCCACAATAATAATTTTTATTCATTTTTTTTTATTCAGCAAATGTCTATATTTTCTTTACTGCCTTGCACACATTTCGCAACCCATAACAAAAAAACATCGTCTTTAGTTTATTTGCCTGCTCTTCAGGGGGCGATCAAAAATATATATAAAAAAAAAGACCTAGTATTCTAAAACAAAATAAAATCGACAAAAAGTACTTAAGAAAGGTGAGAAGAACGGCAAGTCAAAAACCTGAAAAACTCACCTTAAAAATGATAATCAGAGACCCGCTCATGAAAAAAAATGGCACTAAAATAACCAATATTTTTCAAAAGTGCTCAATACATATGTAGAGCATTTATAAATAAATTTATATAAACCTCAGAAAAATCCTTACTTGGTTCAATTTATGTTTTCACAGCGTTAACAATCTCCTCGTGTGTTTTTGATATTTATATAATTTTACTGATATATATTAATTATTTGAATATTTTAAAAAAGAAAAAAGACAGAAAAAACGTGTAGAGTGCTTGATTTTAAATACAAGAGCTAAAGTATATTTATTAAGGTAAAATTGTATAATTAGTTAACCATAACTGTTTCTTTTATGTTAACTAATTATATAATTTTACCAATTTTTATATGATTTTAAGCAAATCGTAATTAAGTCTATATTTATCTTTTTCTGAGCCAAAAATAGAATTTTATTTATTTTTTTTTCTTTTCGTGAAAAAAGTGAATGTCGTATGTACCTTCGTTTGATGTGTGTTGTTAATGAAAACAAATATTGTGATTATTCCAAATAAAAAATGTTTATAGCTATATTAGGTTGACAAGAAATTTCTTGCGGAATTTTTAATCTTTATTTCAAATAAGTTTTCGTTATAATACCTTTACTTTATATATCATTTTAAAGAACGTTTTTCACTCTAAACTAATCGTTTGAATTACAATCGTTTTAAAACAATTATGTCTTCGTTTTACAGAACGTTAAATACAAGATGAAAAAAATAAATTCGCACAATTTTCTTATTTCAAGCTAGGCTGAAAAACTGCTGACCATATCAACGAAATTTAATAGGAAAGACTACTCAACACAAGATGGTTAAAAGAACAAACGTTGTTTAAACTGAAAATTCTGCGTTTTTCATTCATAACCAATAATAATAAAATATGATTTTAGTACATGGAAGCGTTGCCTAATCTATAGAAATAAAGGTCAGATTTAACATCAGGATATTTTTCTTACACCGAAACAAATCGTATGTAGCATGTAATTTTTTTTTTTAATTTGAAATTTGTTGCATGGTGTTACTATTGTATTATAAGAATATTATTAGATTTTCATTGGTTGCAAAGATCACGTGTCAAGATTGTTTATACATACATATATATATATATATATATAATTTTTTGTTGTTGGGTGTATTAATATTCCTATTAAAACCCTTTTTTTCTATTTATTAGTATTTATTTGCTTCCTCACGAAAGCAAAATGTGACACAAGGTCGTTTTTAATGTGGGACTACCCCCACCCCACCTAGAAAGGGGCACTCTGGTAGGGACCAAAAATAATAGTCTCCATATAGGGGGTTTCTCCTCCATTGACTAAGGCAAATTAACTTAAGTGTAGTATCAGAACATATACTACGCTTTGATCTTGGCCTAAAGGCCAAGAACTATAGAAAAAAAACAAGCCTTTTTTTTTATTATTTATTTAAAAAGAAAATACGATTTTGTTATATTGTTGCATTCATCTGCAAAAGATCTAGCTAATTTGCATATTCTTTTAAACATTCATTTTCGGTTTTCTTATGGGATGATCATCTTTAGTTAACTATTACGTGTAATTATATTCATGCAGATATTCTACACGATTTATACTTGCGTAATATTTGCATAAAAAGGTTATCGTAAACACAAACCTCTTTTGATATATATTTGTATGCGTATATATATTTTTAAAAATGTTGCCCACCAAACTCCTCTGTCAGTTTTTGGTCTACAGACATGAAACTTAAATATAAGGTATTCAGACCGATGCGAAACTTTATATTTGGGTTTTAGCTGAGGAAAATCAGTGCAAAAGTGGCAAAATTAAAAAAAAAATGGAATTTGCCAAACGTAACGTAATAGCTATTGGTTCATGTTTTAATTTTTAGCCTTGCAACAAAATATCTTCATAGTTGAAGCATTAATGGCAAAGAAAAAAGTAAATATATTTTGTTTTAGTTTACTATTATTATTATTATTATTATTATTATTATTATTATTATTATTATTAGCAGCAGCAGCAGCTCCAGTGTTCTACTCATTATATACTAGGTCTACTTAGGAGGACATTGTCGCCTAACAGATGCACTTATTATTATTATTTATTTTTTTTTCGATGTCTATTCGCCACCGTTATTCTCTATCACAAAGGCAAATGTTTTTCTTTTTTCCCCAATATGTGGTCAGCCATATCCGACTTTTCAACATCTCCGCTTGTTACAGCTATCCAATGTTCTTTTAGCCTTACAAGTTCGTATTAAAAAAATACTGAATCCAGATCTAATCACTCTATATCTGTGCCTAAACCTAAACGTAGATTCCATAAACAAAGCTTCTTTCTTAGAAGTGCACACTTGTGGAACTTTTTCTGGCTTTCCAGCTGACTACAATCTGATTATCTTCAAGTCCAACGTAAACAAGTTTCTGATGAGCCGTTCCACTTAAGTTAACAAATTTACCGAATTTCCATTACTAACGATTACTATATTGTCTAATCGACTACTGTACACTCTTAACCCTTATTCTCGAGTGGTCTCTGCGCCTTGATAAGTGGTGATGCCTATGTAAAAAAAAAAAAAAAAAAAAAAAAAAAAATGTCGGTTGTAATAAAACATTTTTCTTTCTTTCTTTCAGTGGTTACTTGTTAACATTTCCGTGGAGATTAACATCCAAAGCAACACACCAGTTTTGCATGTCCTTCTACAACACCACCAGCGATATTGAGGTGAAATTGAACTTCAGATTTTCATCAAAGCAAAAACAAATAACGAAACTTTTTAATGATGGTAAGTATTATCTTGTTGTTAGTTTTGAATTTGTCTGGCTTCATAATACAAAACATCATTAATTGTCAAATTCGTTGTGGACTGAAAATCATGTTTTAGTTGTATACAAACTGATATTCACTTTATTTAATTTATCCTATAAGAAGAGGAACAAGAGAATGAAGGAAGACAAAAGATGGTAAAAAAGAGTTGAAGGGGGAAAAAAAGAAAGAAAAATGACAGAAGGCATTTTAATAGGCATAGAAATGACGCAAAAGAAAAGAAATAATGAAATGGGTAGGGCGATATCGAAAAAGTGTGTGTGTGTATATATATATATATATATATATATATATATATATATATATATAGTATATATATATATATATATATTATATATATTTAAAACTGTACAGAAGGTCAGAAAAACATTGGTACCGTCGGTTTCAAGCCTAACATAAGGGGGACCAGTTAATAGTAAATAATGTTAGGCTCTCGTCAGCCATATTGTTTTCTGTTTCCTGACGAGAGCCTAACATTATTTACCATTAACTGGTCCCCCTTTATGTTAGGCTTGAAACCTTAAAACCACACTACATGGGTGGAAACTGTTTTCATCACCCTGGACACGTCCTTATTACTCGTAGCCATCCAGCGATGGTTCTGGCTGTTGTGCACCTGATCCTGGCAGAAGTTCTTTTCGTTTGTAAAGAACCAGAAAATGTTTGGCTTTTTGGGATGCTTTAGTTTGTTGACAATCTGACGGACTTGATTAGCTTGAGGTTCTTTGTTTTCTCAATCAAGATCTGGCTTGTCTGGCACCTGTAGAACCTACGCTTCAAGTCCTCCTTTACACATGCATTTACAGTTGTGTGTGAGACGCTTAAATCTCTGGCAGTTTATCGATTAGGCCACTGGGGAGTTTCCTCAATGAGTACCTGGACCTTTTCGATAAACTCTTTGGTCCAGATCTTCCTGGCTCTGTCCTTGGCCTTGAGCTTCCGTTGTACCACCTTTAATAGGTTGTCTAATGCGTTGAGCTGTATCTTCAAGTATTGAGCCGTCCAAATTTGCATCTTGAGGGTGCTGGCAATAGTTCTGTTATCAAAATTTGGAACGGTAGAGAGCATGAGTTGTACAGCGGCGCATCCCTGATCTCGCTTTTTAATAAATTGTGTCATTTTCAGACATGATAGAAGGCGCCTATCACTCTTGAGATTTGTACACAATTGGCCAACTAGTAGATGGTCTGCAATAAAAAAAGAAAACCGGTTTTCATCAAACGGAAATGGAATCATGTCGTCTTTTCTCTTTATCGTTCTATCCTGTGTGTGTATATATATATATATATATATATATATATATATATATATATAAATCAAGAAATAATTAAGTTTATGAATCAAAAGCTTCTGTAAAATAAGAGAATATGGATATGGTAATCCTAATCTGATAAAACAACTCAATACAAACCAATATAGGAAATAGAACTTATTAAAGACTGTATTCACAAGAATTTATTATTCAACAGGAAACTCGGAAAGAAACATTATGAATTCTTTAATCCACGAAGTTTCAAAGAATCCGTCCTTTTCATCAGAGGAAAGATTTTAGCGGATTAAGAAATTCTTAATGTTGCTTTTTTGAGTTTCCTGTCGTATAATAAACTCTTGTTACTTATAATTTACAGTCTTTAACGTTGCTCTTATATTCTCAGCATCTAAAGAAAAACGCCTACATATTACTTTTTAGTAGAAAGTGGAGGATTTGTTTACAAATTAATTTCAGGTGGCGGAGGTTAACTGATTTGCTGTTTACTTTCTTGTCCCCCCTTAGCACTCGTAATAATTATATCCAGAGGCTAGAAAAAGGCACGTTCTTTATTTGTTAACTTTTTTGTGTGTGTGATTAGTATATGCTAGCAGGCCGCCCGGTCATAAGATACGCTTAAATATGATATTTTAATTCGTACAGATTACGAATTTATTATTATAGAGATAATTCTCTATCGATTATTACATTGAACTTAATATACAGTTGTAAGATCAAAACTAAAAAAAAAATATATATATGACTTGGGTGCCATTAGTTAGAATCGAAACCAAAACATACAACTCTTCACCCTCATTCCTTATCCTCTGAGTCCCGCCTATATATATATATATATATATATATATATATATTAGTGTTGGGACGATCAGTCAGAATCGGAAAAATCGGAAGACTTGGGGGTATTGGAATCAGTATCGGAATCAGAAAAATTGATGCCTATTTTCCGATGCTAAAACGATTCTTTGAATTGTCTTGTTTTTATTTGATTTAGTTTAAACAAAAATCTTCCATTGCTGGTAATAATGATAAAATAATAAATATTTATTGATTTTTAATTACCAGTAAAG
Source organism: Euprymna scolopes (assembly GCF_053919585.1). Classification (NCBI taxonomy): domain Eukaryota; kingdom Metazoa; phylum Mollusca; class Cephalopoda; order Sepiida; family Sepiolidae; genus Euprymna; species Euprymna scolopes. The sequence goes on from NC_136516.1 coordinate 33,350,197, forward strand.
CTAAAATCGATAGATCATCCTCCACAAGTGTAGTTTGACATTTAGGAAAAATCACAATGTTAAATATTGCTTCAATCATAATTCGATATCAAACAGTTTTAGAAATTTGCTTGAAAACCTGCATCACTGAAAAATCACTTTTAAATCAGCTGCCATCTTGCATTGGTACATTTGATTTACTGAAATCTGCATGCAAGCAGACAATTAGTAACATACACAGCTTTACTTAATCATCACCAATCATTAATTAATAGTGTTCGATTTTCTTTGGGTAAAAACAGAAAGATTTGGTCAGTTTATCCACTCTATTTTTTTTTTTTTTTTTTTTACAAGGTGGTCACCACTTATCAAGGCCCGGAAGCCACTCAGGGATAAGGGTTATTGTAAGTACAGTACGTTAGTGTGGATATTTAAAGTGTCTACTTAAGGGGGCGGTTCATCAGGAATTTGTTTACGTTGGACTTGAAGGCATCCAAGTTGTAGTCAGGAGGGAAGCAGGCAGACGGAACAGAGTTCCACAGGCGTGCACTTCTAAGAAAGAAGCTTTGTTCATGGAATCTACGTTTTGATTTAGGCAGAGATAACTTTCATGTCTAATGGTATTTTCCACTCTTCTAGCACTATGCTTGCTCTAACCTTATGTAGTATTATATTAGCGTGCCGGGGCAACGCCAGATAATCCTGATCAATTATTATTATTATTATTATTATTATTATTATTGTTAAATAGTATGTTGAAGAAAATATTCAGAGAAAATGTTTTAATGGAAAGGAATATTACAAAACAAAATATCAATTAGGAATTTTAATGACACTTCATTTTTAGATAAACAAAAATATGTGAGAGACACCATGCGATGGTCCTGATTGATACGTGTTGATGACGTCATTATAAGGGAGATGTTTTTGTACATATAGGTTTTAGTAGTTCAGTCAGAATTTGAGAGACAGTTGCTGAAGACAGAGTCGAGCCGACCGGTCATAATGGCTCGTAGTACCCGGAGGAACGAGGGGTCCAACGCCTATCAAATGTAAGGAACGTAAGACAGTGTGCAACTTTGTAATGGGGAAACATCTGTAATAAAGTTGCTGAAAAGACAACCCAATATTTCTTGATTCGTTGGGTTGAATTTTCTTTGCAGCTTTCCATCAAACAAGACCAAAAATGGAAACGGTATATTCTCTCCAAAGAACTGTTATCCGTCCCTTTTTGTTGTAAATGTTACATGTCCGTTGTACTGTATCTGTGATTATATTGACATGTACAAACACGAGATGGTCAGACGATCACATATACACTTCAAAAATAGACACACTCATTTCTTTGGGATGAGATTTCTTGCAGCTTTTCCAAAACCGTCAAAGCAAGATCAAAATGGACCAGGAATGTTTACTTATTGGCCGATATAAAATCTCCAGAGAACTGTTATCCGTCCCTTTTTTCTTGTAAATATTATATGTCCGCTGAACTGCATATATAAATATATCGACGCGTACAAACACAAGAACGCCGAACGATCACAGACCCACTCATAAATATGCTCATGTTATATACATTCAATAAGACATGTAAACACATGAACATTTATATATATATATATAACTACTTCATTTACTCACATAAAATTAACATACGAAAGTATAGATTTATGTGTAAACTTTAAGTATTTACTTCAAAAGTGCTCAATATGTAGGTAGAGCTAGTTAGTAATTTATAAAATATATATGGCGATTAAGCTACACTGAATATTCGGCGTTTCATCCACTCTAGGATTCCTCAGGCTAGGCGCATAAGCCTGAGGAATCCTAGAGTGGATGAAACGCCGAATATTCAGTGTAGCTTGATCGCCATATATATTTTATAAATTACTATATATATATATATAATAAATATATATATATTATATATATGGTGTCCAAAAAGTCACTGAAGGGTTGAAAATCTTTGTTATTTTACCATTAATTATTATTTATTTTTTTCTCTATTTAAGATATTTTATAGATAATATTTTGGAAATTAACTATAAGTATACTATTGAACAACGTACGCAAGTTGTGAATTTTTTTTACCAAAATCAGGGGTCAATTGTTTTGACTCAAAAAGCTTATCGACAGCATTTTTATGTAAAAGATAGGCCAAGGCACAACAGAATTCAAAATAAAGAAAGTCTGTTAACAAACCCCAAACCCTGCAAGAATTGAAGGAAAGCATCAGGAACAAGGAATAAGGGAGTTAATCGCAATCCATAGATTCTGCAAGTTCAAGTCATGAATAATGTTTTGGAAAGAGCACAAATTTGCGAAGCTAAAAATGGGCAATATTTAAAAAACATTATTTTTCATAAAGATTGTTTGAATTCTGCATTATTTAAAAAAAAAAATTTTCCCAATGTCTTAGTCAGATTGTATTAAAAGTACAGAAAGATATAAAAAATAATCTATTTAAGTTCCAAATCCTTCATGGGCACCCTATACAAGTAAACTTTTGTACACATTCGTTTACATATATAACCCCACCATATTATACTTGTATAGAATCAACACCATTTTTAGCATTATTTTTACACATCCGCATCTAGATGTTGGTACCCCAGCCCCACCCACACCTACACGTGCACGTGCAGACTTTATAAGATCTAGCAACGCCACTGACCAGTCCTGGATACAAGAACCATTTATATCTCGGAATGGGTTAAAAGAAGACAAAAAGCCGTCTGCGGAAAGAATCGATACGGCTTATCTAACAGCACCAAATGGTACTTTGACGTTAGAAAATGTCTGGAAAGTTTTTGTTTTGTTTTCTTCTTTTTGAAGAAAGTCAAAACCATTCTGACATTGTAAAAAGAAATAATTACGTTTGCTTTCAATTCTTTGTCGGTAGTTATGGAAGAGGGAACCGAGAAGTCGGAGAATGATAACAGAAATAGAAAAGATAGCATCTGATATTTGTTTTCGGTATCACCAGAAATTTTATTTGTCTAAATAAGTTAAAGAAGAATTTATTTGCAGTGTGCATTTTAACGCTTTCTCACCAATAATTATTAAAGACCTGATTATACAAAATAAGAAATGCACAATTATCTATTAAACTACCTCTTCAGGAATATAATGGACTACTCCAACACTACTTATAGACTTTATGGTAGTAGGGAGAGTCGAATTTAGTATTGTCGAGGTTAATGATGGGACGATTCCAATATTTTTTACGATTCCAACTTCAATCTATAATATAAATCTCACCTGTCTGTTTAAATGTATGTATTTTTGTATGCCTGCCTAAAACTTTCAACAGAAGCGACGGATTTTCAAAAGATCGGTATCGTTTTGAAGTTCGACCCTTCAGGCGACAAATATCGAAAAATTGGCTAAAAACATTAATTCTTTCACCCTTAACTGGGCACTTATCTACAGAGAGGGGTCGCTTTTTTCGCCGATATTTTCGAAATTCATCCCCTCTTTTCGATTGAATAGCCTTAATTCAAACCTTCGCCACTTTCGGTTTGGCGATGGACGCAACGGCAAAGACGTCACGTTTTTTTCTTTCTTTTTTTCACATTCTTTTCCTCTTTTGCGGTACAGGTTCGAGCCTGCCTGCCTACTACCACTTTTTTTTTTTCTCAAAACACACCTCCGGGCACCCAGGCTGGTTCTTTATAAATCTCTAAATATTTAACTATTAAGTTGTTATTTTACTGTAAAAACACATGTTAAACGTGCATGTTTTCTCAAACGTAAAAACACACTTTTGAGAGGAGGTGATCTATCGATTTTAGTTTTACTAGTAATTTAAAATCAATAAATATTTATTATTTCATCATTACGACCAGTAGTGGAAGACTTTGTTTTAAACAAAATCAAATAAAACCGATAAAGAAATTGGTTTGGCATAAGAAAATAAGCACATATTTTTCCGAATCAGATACCGATTCTGATACTCCAAAATGTTCCAATTTTTCCGGTTCTCGATTCCGATTAATCGTCCCAATACTAGTTGACTTTCCTGCCTCAATTCTATCTGTTTATTTTATAGAGAAACCCTACCCCAGCCCCCACCAAAAAATGTTGGGAGTGGTGGTTTGGGAATTAACACTTCGAATGATTCATTGGAATAACTGAGGACACTTGGTTGATCGTCTCATGTGATCCTGAATGGGCTTTATGCTCACTAGTAATCCTCTCCATCCTCAACTCATTTGTGGATTTGCTCATGTCCTTAGTGAGAAATTTATATTTCCAACTTCTCCTTTTCATAGACTTCTAGCTCTTCCTCAATCATGAAGCTGATGGTACGGGTGTTATATTCCCCCCACCCTCTCTCAGGAGATTTCTAATGTCTCACGCTTCATAATTAAATAAAATATGCAGACTCTGCGACTGAGGCAGTCATTCCACGATCATCTCCAATAGAGAAACTAATTGAAAATATTGACACATAAATATGTTTAAAGTCTTCATGAGTTCCGATATCATAAAATGTCCAGAAGACAAACGTGATTGAAGAATTCTGCCACTTTCGCATACATGACGTCATGTCCGCTCATCGTCAACTTCTTTTCTCGCAGTCTGGCTCCCCAATCGTCGTTAACATTATTGATCTGTCTGAAGTGCTTCTTGTCTCCTAATGTAACCGAATATATCTACCAGTTATCCACTCGAATATCTAACAATATCATAAGATAATCATGTTAGCTAAAGAACTTGCATTATTGCGTGGCATGTTATCAGTTATAGCCTTGAATATAACAAATGGTTTGGGGGAAGATAGGACTGATATCACTTTTCCTTTGACAAATCAGATCATTCTCCTATAGAAAAGGTTATTACAAAAGTCGTGAAACCACATAATTTTCAGTTGGAGATTTTCGATCTCTTTGACTGGGAAGACTTCAAGAAGAAAAGATGTGTCTAGTTACTGCCCCCGATAGGGGACAGCATGCACTGTATAGCTGGGTGTAGTGAGACAAATTATCTGTCTACCTATATGTCCGTCTTTTTATTGTTACACAATGGAAAAGTTTGAGTGACACCTTAAGGGTTAGAGGTGACCCCAGAACATGGAAGGCGATGAAACCATGAAATTCATTGAAGAGAAAATTATATATATTCAGTTTTTCAAGTAGGCAAGCAGGCTCGAACCCGTACAGCAAAGGAGGGAAAGAACGTGAAAAAAAAAAAAACGTGACGTCTTTGCCGTTGCGTCCATCACAAAACCAGAAGTGGCGAAGGTTTACATTAAGGCTAGTCAATCGAAAAGAGGGGATGACTTTCACAAATTGCGGCAAAAAAGGCGACACTTCCTTCCTAAAAAAGTAACAGGTTAAGGGTGAAGAAATTAATGTTTTTAACCAATTTTTCGATATTTGGCGTCCGAAGGGTCGATCTTCAAAACGATACCGATCTCGTGAAAATCCTCTGTCAAAAGTTTTAGGCAGACATACATACATATATATATATATACATTTAAACAGACAGGTGAGATTTATATTATAGATGAGGTGAAAGTACAGAATAGTAATTTTTAATGCGATTATTTAAGTATGTTGTCTTTTCTGTATACGCACCGAAAGTTTTTGTGGGGGGGAAATAACATTCATTGTTGAACCATTTATGATGATTCGATTTTCAGTTTAAGCAATACATTACAATTTGTAAAAACTAATTTAAACCTGTCATTTGATAATATCAGAAACCGAACTGTTTCTATCATAATTTGAAACTGTTCTTATTTTTCTAGGGTGGGGGAGCATAAAAAATACACTTTAAAATCTGTTAGGTTGTTCAATTTCCCCAATAATTTCAGAAGCTATATACTATTAATAAAATTAATTAATAAAATTCTAAATGTTTATTTATTTATGTGTGTGTGTGTGTGTGTGTGTGTGTGTGTGTGTGTGTGTGTGTGTGTACACCAATAAAACTTTCGAACGGATGCACCGAATTGAAAAATTCTTTCCCCCCCCTGAAAGTTGTGAGTCCCTAGATTGTCCTTCTCTATATATGGTTCGTAACGAACAAGGCCGAGTCACACAAAAAGCCCGAAATAAGGGGTTTTGGGTTGCTTCGTTTTTGTCGAAAAGTTACCTGCCCATGTCAACGGAATTTAGCACTGTCTGTATACAGTCGAGGTAACATCTTTAAGCATACAGACAGGACTTGTGGCGCAATGGATAACGCGTCTGACTACGGATCAGAAGATTCCAGGTTCGACTCCTGGCAAGTTCGTAATAATTTTAACCATCATTTTATCCAACGTTTACTCATTATCCTTACCCTTAGTTAGGGTATTTAAAAAAATTTTTTTTTAGTGATTTTGTTTTGTGCATATGGGAATTCCCCATACTCCGAGTTTACAAGGTAAGCGTTGATGGTAAGACGATGTTGAGTGTACTTGATGTTTTTGACTCGGTGTGTGCTGAAGCGGCGCAGCCGCTAGTTGTAAATAATTTTATATCATTTGCAATAACATAAAATATGTTCACTTTTTAATCGTGTCGAATATTTTTTTGCATCCCTTTTTTTTTTTTAAATTTTTTTTTTTAGGGGGAGTATACTTTATTACAGCACTTTCCACGATACATTAACATTTCTGTCTACTTTACAATAATGTTTTTTTAATTGTTAGATAAAAGTACCGAAAGTTTTATTTTTCGATTTTTACTTTTAAGAATACATTAAAATTTGTAATTACATAATTTATTACTGTCATTTAATCAAATCAGGAACTGAACTAATTCTATCATAATTTGAAATTATTATATTTGTTTGTTTTGTTTATTTTTTTTTGGGGGGGTACACTTTCGATTGTGTTTGTTTCTTCAATTTCCCAATAATTTCAGATTGAGAATACAAACATGCATATCCATCTTAAATACATTCAGTTTTTCAGCGTTTGAAAGTCTCCTTTTCTTTGGAGCAGGTTGGACGAGTAGATTCTTACAGGCCTTTCCGGGATACATTAATATTTCTTTCTGTAACTACTTTACAATTATGCTTATTTACTTGTTAGATGAATGGACAGAACAAGGTACCTTTGCTGTATAAGTACTGACAATTTTATTGCTTTGTTTTGGAGGAGGGGATCGATTTATGAAGAGGTATCCTTAAAACAAAATCCATCTTAATAGTGATCCAATGGCTGGTGAGTTTGCTTTGCTTTCATACTTGTAAAAATTTTAATTGCTACAGATATTAGATCTCGTTTCGTCATCACAGAACTTAGTAACAAAGTTTACCCAAATATAGCTGAAAACTATGCGCATCCTCAATGAGCAATTCCAACTTGTAAAAATGGCATGATACATGTAATCAGTCAACAATTCCAGTTGAGGAACTAACTTTCAGGTCTCTTGATTCTACTCCCAATCAATGATGGCATGCTGTACAATAGCGTTCAGAATTTTTTAAAGTCCTTCAAATGACCTTGTATGCCACCACACAAATTCAAGGTGAAAGTAGGATGCCCAGTCATGTTACTCTGGAATTTTGATGCTCTATGACTATGCAATGGAACAAGATTGTGTATTAAATGTATGCAAGAAGCCGTCATATTAACTGGTGTGGCTAAGGTCGAATTGACATTAATTCCCAGAATACCCATTATTCCATCATTATGCAATGGAACAAGATTGTGTGTTAAACGCATGCAACCTTATGTGAGGAGTTGAGCAACAAAATGTCTGTTTGCATTACATTTAAACTTCTGCATGCTAGTATAATCAGGGAAACACAAAAGAAATTCCAAAGTCTTGCAGTCTGAGGAAAGAAGCTATTAGAGTACAAGATGTACCGACATCTGGGGACCTTAACAGTGAAAGGGTGAGATTTTGCTGCTTGACAGATTAGTCAGGGGTATGTACGTCGAGAGTGCACAAGTGATATGAGTTCATCACAGGAAAGTACTTGTAAAAAAGGTACAAGAATGCAACATTGCCATGATAGGACAGAGTTGGTGCTTGGTTGATAGAACAGGACCTATTAGATTGGAGACTTTTTTGGACCCTATCTAAGAGTGAGAAACTAGTAGATGTACCAGCACCGGCTACTATACTCTCTGCATGAAATTTGTAAGAATTTGTGAGTAATTTTCTAGCACAGTAGAAAGGACACACATTCTTTGCAGCAACCTTTGCAATGTCCTCAGTATATTTTCTTTATCATCTTCATCTTTTGTTTGATTAATGTGTATAACTATTCTTTAAACAGTTTATAATAAACCAGCAGCTTTGCTTGGTTGTAAAATACGCTTAAATATATTTTTTTGTCCATATTGTGTATTGTTATAATCGTGATTTGAAAATAATAAAAAAAGTATTTGGGTGCCATCAGCCAGACTCGAAACCAAAAGCAAAACTGTAGGTTTCAAAGCTGGTGACGTTACCATTGTACCAACGTGACACGCGTATGAACTGATTAAAAATATACTAACATGACTGTATAACGATTTTTTTAATTTTGACCAATGTTTTACCCCTTAAAAATTATTTTAACCGGCTAAAAATCCATAAAAGAACGGTCTACAAAAAAATCCAATCATTAGCTCCTAGTGCCGCTCTGCGACTTTTAGTTTCGAAAGAGATAGTTTGAAAATGTGGAGACAGACAGACAGATATACAGCCTTTTATATATTAGATTAATGCTTTGTGTTATTCGTTTGTACTTTCATTCTCCTGTATATATGAAATAGTTTTGTCGATATTAACAGCAATTGTATAAAGTTATTTGATAAAAAAATAAAAAGAATAAATTATCAAAACCTTTCCTAAAATATGTCTTAATTTTCAAGGGAGGTAATTTAAACGAAAACTATTTTATCAATGATATCTAATGTTATACTTGTAAAAAGAATGTGGAACTAGACTAACAGCCATTCGATTGCAGGTAATAGTTTTGTGATTGCAAATAAATCAAGGTCTGTTTCAACATTTTTTTGAGATGAGGATTGATTATTTGTATTGTTCGGCATATGTTCTTATCTTGAGTTATATTTTCACGTTTCATTTAATGTAACCTTCGACCTTCTTCAGGTGTACCTTGTTGAATTCTAGAATCTGTCTGTCAAACTTGTGAATTTGCATGGAATTTTGAAGAGAAATTTTACCAAGTACTTTATCCACTATACCGCAGAACTCATGGCAATTTTACCAAGTACTTTATCTACTATACCGCAGAACTCGTGGCATAATGGATAAAGTACTTGGTAAAATTCAGTTGCGAGTTACACGCTTCTGCAGATTGAAGATTCAATTCTCAATGTGGAAGACACTCAAAATGTAATTGCAAATTACTTAGGACTTCTACCTGATCATGCGTGAATTAAATGAAGAGTTTCATACTAAATTCCTTACCATATTTAACAGGATGATTACTGAGTTTAACAACATACACCTGAAGAAAGCTGGATGTTACATCGACTGAAACGTTATGAAAATAATACTCAAGATGAGAACAGTAGTCTGAAAAATCCAAATAATAAGAATAATTAATCCTCATCTAAAAAAATTCAGAAAGTGTAGTATCTGTTTTGTTTTTATGAGATTTTTTTTATCTTAGTTTTTATATTCACAACATTTCAGCCAATATAATAATACAATACAACAATAGCATATTACCTACTCAGACATAAAATTTGATTTGTCAGCTTAAATGCTATTCGGGTCTGACTTTGAAAATTCTACCATATTACTTTATATTATTGTCGGGCCAATTAATTGGAATCAGAAAAATTGCAACTTTTGGAGAATTGGAAAAAAATTGTGTATATTTTCCAATACTAAAAACGATTCCTTTAATTTTCCTTTTTTATTTAATTTTGTTTAAAACAAAATTTTCCACTGTCGGTAATAATAAAATAAATATTTATTATTAAACAACCAAGCTAAAATCTATAGATCAACCCTCCACACGTTTGTTTTATGTCTGAGAACATATGGGTTTTTATGGTAATCGGGAAAATATAGCAACTCTATAGTTAAATATTTAGAGGTTTATAAAGAATCAGAATCAGTAATTGTATCAGAATCGGTAATTCAGTATAGAATCAATAATTGTATTGGAATCAGGAATTATGTACAGAATCGATAATGGTAGCAGAATCGGAAAATATTGGAATCGTACTATCACTACTTTATGTTAGGTATATATCTTTTTTCACATAATTTTGTTTATCTTTTGCAGGCATTGGCAACTGTTTCAATGTGGCAGTTCCTTTTACCACGGATAATGTGGCACAATTGGAAATTGAAGGAAAATCAGTTGGAGATGAAGAAGGCTATGCATTTTCAAACCAGCACAGACTGCAGATAAGTCAACAGTTGCTAGTAATTCTTGTTCAACCAGACAAGCCAATTTATAAACCGGGACAAACGGGTGAGACATGCATTTATTTTAAAAAAATTTCTTTTGTATGTTGTGGTTTGTCACATTGTAAACATGAGAACTGTTGCATGTTTAGTGATGGTGCATAAATATATGTTACAAGCTGCAGGCCTGCAATAGAAAAAATATTAAGCTAAGAAAAGCTCGCCCAAGAAATTGATTAGGCTTTTGTATGAATAATGGCTTCTTGGAAACGGACGTTCACACTTAAGAAATTGAAATCCTACAGAATTAATGTTCACTTCAGATTATAGACTTCTTGGTTTATATGGTCATAGAGTAAACAGCTGTCATCTTGTCTGAACATTTACAGGGTGGAGCAATAAAATTCTTGCCCTAAAAAAACAACACTACAACTTTGTTTTAAAACTTTTATTGAAAATATCAATTCAGGTAAATTGATTATGTAGTAGAGCCGACATCTATTCAATGTAGCGGCCTTCAGCCTCAATCACTGCCTCAATACAGCAAATACTCGGCGATCAGGCTGGCTTTGGTGTTGTGGAAGGTCATGTTGGTGATGTTCTCGACGTATGACACAACAAAGTAGTCAAGTGGGTTCAGGTCGGGGGAGGAGGGGTGCCAGTGAGAGAAGGGTACAGTCGTAGCACTTCTTCTGAAATCAAGACTAGGTCTCTTTGGACTTGTGGGCCGGCACCGAGTCCTGCTGTCACACCCCGGGTCTGCCAGCAGCTGCTGAATGTCACCAGGGGATCATCACACTCTTCAGCACATCCAAGTACACTTTGGTGTTGACTTTCAAGTCGACTTCGAAGATGTGAGGTGGTATGACATGGCCCTCACTTGAAACCACACCAAAGACCATAACCGTGGCTGAAAAGGTCATCCGATGTATTGAGCTGTTCCCTCAAGAATTGAACCGTCCGAATTTGCATTTTGATTATGCTGGCAACGATTCTGTTGTCATAACTTGGATTGGCAGAGAGCATGAGTTGTACAGCGACACATCTCCAGTCTCGCTTATTGAACATTGTCACTTTCAAACATGATAGAAAGCTCCTATCGCTCTTGAGATATTTGTACACAACTGACCAACCAGTAGATGGTCTGCAACAAAAAAAGAAGACCGGTTTTCATCAAACGGAAATGGAATCATGTCATCTTTTCTAGAGTGATAATTTTATCGTTCCACCCTGTATATTCTGGGCTAAACAGAAAAGTTTTAAGGTGACTTTCCATGCTGTGATTGCCAGCCACTTGAAATCCTACAAAAATTATGACCACTCCAGATAATAGACACCATTTTTATGCCCAATGATAAAGCAGTCCATAATTTTCAAGTGGGATTGCTTTGTGGCCTACTCCAAATGCCAGTAACATCTATATATGTTCGAGTGGAGACAGGTAGAAGTAGTGTATTTGCTTTGGTTGAGCTCTGAGTACATTTAGGAATTCAAGCAGACAAGTTCGTTTTGTGTTTGGTTTGAAGTAACTTTCGTTTTGATTGTCAGCCTGTCGTATCATTGTAACATCAGAAAATATTTTTGATGTTTTAAAACTCTGAGTTGCAATTTTAATTGGAAGGTAAATCGGCAAACGTTAAAGGTTATGACCAGAGCAGAATGTAAGAAAACAAGATGCCGACCGAATTTGATCTGATGTTGTGTGATTTTGCTTATTCAGATAATGTTGATACATTTCAAGTGTGATTTTCTTGAGTTTACATACGTAATATACTAAATGGATTTAAATCGAAATAATTCATTTTTTTTTTTAATATATAAGAAAAACAACATAAAATTATTTTTAATGCCTATACGGAATTTTTCTTGCATTTTGTTCTAATCGTGACCTTTAATATTTGCCGGGAAATCTCTTTGACCGAGATTACATGATTGATATTAAGGCCGGTTTCTGAGTTTTTGAGATTAGGATTGATAATTTGTATTGTTTGGATTATTCGGACTACCGTTCTCACCTTAGATGTTATTCTCATGATGTTTTGGTTGATGTAACCTCTGACCTTCTGCAGGTGGCATTTTGTTGAATTTTTTAATTTTTCTGTTGAACTCTGGAATTTGTATGGAACTTCCAATAGATCCCTTTATTTAATTTATGCAGGTTAAGTTGCTTTCTTTATATCGATCAAAACATTGTGAGAATAACTTACAATGTAAGGTCGTCATTAATCTTCAACAGTGTCGTTACATTTTAACACTTGGATCCAGCACGGTGTGTCTGAGACGGTCGCAAAGGAACAAAAAAAGGAAAGAAATTCGACTCAACTTTTTTTAGTTGATATGAAAGGCCTTTATTCATAGTACTTTCCAAAACAACACATATCTTGTTTTAAGTCTCTTAGTTCATCTTGTCTGCCTTTACAAAACCCTGCCGTCTTGACACAGGCTTAAAACTCTCTCACCACCACAGGCCATCTGTCCCTCTTATGCCAGCAAGCACTTTTTCTTCTCCATGTGATGCATTTTTTCCTCTTTTTTTTCCCTCCGTTGTGACGTCAGATCGCGCACTCGTTTGCATATGTGTCATGCTGCCATCAGCATTAGCGGCTCAGTTGCAACAAGATGAAAGCAGTAGTTTGAATAATCTGAATAATGCAAACTAAAGCCAATGTTGAAATTCGAACTAAGACAACAAATAAAAGAAAAAAAACGTAAATAATGCGAATAACCAATTAATCATCTCCTCACTAGGAAGTGCTTGAATGCCATAATACCAGTACAAGTAGATTGGGTTGACCATTGTCTGATGGGTTGAGGGTACCGGATAGACAGTTCCTAGCTGCTGTTCCCGACTGGTAATACAGAAGCCCTAACTCTTTGGTAGCACTTAGAGCGGCTGCTCCATCAACAGTTGTATAATATCGGGTTGTTTGTAGTGCCATGTTGCGCATGGAAAGGGACCCTGCACTCATCCCCGGTGGGCTATCCTGAGGCCACAATCCTAGTAGATGGCAGGACAACTGATGGTCTGCTTGTGTTGCATGTCTGGTATTCTGCATAACCACTTGTTCAGCATCCCTTACCTAAACTGAAACTCTTCAAAAAAAAAAAAAAAAAATGACAGTACAATCAAAAATTACGCTAAAACCAGGCCCAAACTCAAACAAAACCAACCTGCCTTCTCTCTTGAGGCTTGCATTTACGAACATCCGTGGGCTTAGAACTCATTTAAATGATGTTGAAGCATTTCTCCTAACAAACACCCCGGATATCTTAGCACTAAGTGAGACTAACCTACACTCCTCCATCCCCTCTAACTACTTTAACATGCCTGGATATCTCCCACTCTGCCGTAAGGACTCTGACAGACATATGCATGCACTTGGAGTATATATTTGGAACACCCTCCCCTTAACTAGAGAAACTAAACTAGAATGGGATGATGAAGCCTTTATGTGCTTTAGACTTAACATGCAACATAGCATTAGCTACTTTTATTTTCTCTACCGCTCTCCCTTGACCCACGACTGTACCCTAATAAACAAAGTCTTTGACAGCATAGATACAGCACTTTCCCTTGACACTAGCGCACAAGTGCATGTGTATGGTGACTTCAATGTCCACCAAAGCAACTGGCTTGGATTTTCTACTCACACAGATGCAGCTGGTATGACTACATATAACTTCTCTATATCTCATTCCCTATCACAGATGGTTGCATTTCCACCCAGTTTCCCAGACCAGCAAGAACAACATGCATCACTTCTAGATCTGTTTCTGACCACAGTTCCCGATGACTGTGTAACTAATGCCCACAGCCCACTTGAGAACGCTGATCATGCAGTGGTAATAGTTGAAATAGCCCTAAATTTTAGAGCCAAAACTGAAGAGCCACTGTTCAAAACAACGAGATATTATAAAAAGACTGACTGGGAAGCCATCAGGGATCTCATCAGGGACGCCCCATGGCAAAATATCTTTTCACTTCCTGCTGAACAGTGCGCAAATGAGACCACTGAATGGTTCAAAACAGCAATTGAAGCACATGTTCCCACACGGAAATTTTATAGCAAGCCCCACTCTCCCCAATGGTTTACTTCTACTTGTGCAGCCGCCATCGCGTAAAGGCAGCATGCGTACCACAGATTTAACCGATATAAGTCCAGTTCAAACAGGCAGAAGTATATAGAAGCTAGAAATAACTGTAAGAAAGAAATAGCGACAGCTAAGACAGAATTTACTGAAACGACCAAAAAACGCATCGAAGCACAGAAATTAGGAACCCGCGACTTCTGGAAAATCTACAACAGTGTAGTAAATAATGGGCAATCAACAATCCCCCCACTATCCAACAACCATGAGGTTGTTTGCTCTGCAACTGAGAAGGCTAACATGCTTGCCAGTCGGTTTGCCTCCAACTCCACACTGGACCCTGCCAACCACCCCCTCCATGACTTTCCTTTGTGGACAGACGCCACACTAGAAGATCTGAAAATCACCCCTTCTCAGGTGCATGCTATCATAAGAAATCTTGACACTGCAAAAGCATGTGGACCTGATCTCATCCCGGCTGTGTTATTAAAAAAATGCTCCGCCGAAGTAGCTCCAGTTCTCTCCAAACTTTACAACAAATGCCTTAATGAATCTTACTTTCCTACCTGCTGGAAAACTGCTTCTGTTGTACCAGTTTTCAAGAATTCTGGCGAAAGAACTGACCCAGTAAATTATCGCCCCATTAGCCTCCTCCCACTTTTCGCCAAAATATTTGAGACAATAATTAACCAAGCTCTAGTCCATCACCTTACAGATGCTAAACGTCTGACTAACCAACAATATAGATTTAGACAAGCCCGTTCAACAGCAGACATCCTAACTGTAATCTCAAAATGTATATACTAGTCACTGGACAAAGTGGGGGAGGGGAGAGCGGTAGCTCTAGATATATCTAAGGCTTTTGACAGAGTATGGCATGAAGGTCTTCTCGGGAACATCAGATCATATGGTATCACCGGAAGAATACATGACATAATTAAATCCTTCTTAGATAAGAGAAAAATCCAGGTTGTCCTCGACGGTCGTACATCTAAACAATATGATATAAATGCGGGAGTACCTCAGGGGTCTATCCTGGGACCTGTTATTCCTAATATTCGTAAATGACCTCCCTGACAAAATTGCCTGTGAGATGGGTATATATGCTGACGACACCACACTCTATAACAGACACAACAGGAAAACAAATGAACACATATCTAAAGAAATGGCAGAAGCACTGGAGGATGACCTCCGATTTGTAGTGGAATGGGGACATAAATGGATGGTCACATTCAATGTTGCCAAGACTAAACTGGTTTCCTTCAATAATTACAAGAAACCTTCTCTACCACTAATAGCAATGGCCAATGACTCTTTATCTGAAAGTACATCTTTTAAATTCCTCGGCCTAACGCTCTCAGGAAACATGAGTTGGAACAATTACATCGAGAGTATTGCCAGGACCGCTGCGAAGGAGATAGGTTCTTTCTACCGTGCTAGAAAGATACTAACGCCCGAAAGTATCCTATACCTCTATCATATTTGGGCTGGTGTATCTACCATTAGTCTCTTGCTCCTAGACAAGGTTCAAAAGAGTTGCCAATCTGATAGGTCCTGAACTGTCATCTAAACTTCAGCCCCTGTCCCATCGACGAAATGTTGCATCCCTCTACCTTTTCTACAAGTACTTTAACGGTGAATGCTCTGATGAACTGCAAGCACTTGTACCCCCTTGGCGTAAATACCTTCGACAAACCTGACAAGCAGCTAAATCCCACCTCTTCACAGTAGAGATCCCTAGATGTAAGAGAGCCTTCTACTCCAGTAGTTTCTTCCCCAGGACAGCTAGACTTTGGAATTCCCTGCCGCGTCCCTGCTTCCCCAACTGTACTGACATGCAGAAGTTCAAGTGCAACGTGAACAACATCTTGCTGCCCAACTCCCTACACAGTACCCCTGATGCCCATGTCCCTGATAGTAGCCCCCTACAACAAAGTGGCAATATGCCTTGTTTGTGGTGAAAATGTAATTAAAAAGAAAAAAGTTGCAATCTTTCGGTCTTTTTTTTTTTTTTTTTTTTTCGGTAACCTTGATTAAGTTTGATGCTACAACAATAAAAAGGGGCAAATCTTGGTCAATACTGTTTTGCTGGCAAGATGAAAAAAAGAAGCGCATTTATTTTTAAATGATTCATAAGTTTTTTTTTTCTTCTTCTTCCGAAGCAGATGTTATTTTTGACCTCATCTATTTGCCTATCGATATTCCTTCAAGATCAATACTAGCTCAGATGATTTGCCGAACCATTTCCTTAGCAACAGTGAGATTATTAAAGTCGGCTGTTTCTCCTTTCGAACGGCCATGGAAGCAAACATCCAAGGGTGGCGCGTATTATAAAAAGTCACCGACATTCTAACTCCAAACCTGACCGATAGAAAACGAAAAATTGACACATGCAAATTAAGACGCAGTTGAATTTGAGCATATGAAAATCCGAAATTTCTTTCATTAGCGAGAACTTTTTTTTTTTTTGTTTGACTCTGATTCAGTTAAACGTACGGCGAATTCGCGTGTCAGTGGGAAGCCGGATTTTTAACGAACGTCGAATCAGAAAAAAAGAAAAAGGATTGTTTTTGCGTTTGCCGAGAATATTGCAAGCTGAAGAAAAACTTTTTTTTGCACGAACCATTGTATAATATTCGGCAGTCAGTGGCGTAGCTAGACCTTTTGTCGCCCGGGGCGGTAGTAACATTTGCCCCCCCCCCGGCATTTGGGTGCCCGGAAAATGCGTCCATGGATAATTCGCCCATGGAAAATTTGTCCATTTTTTTGCTAGGTAGGAAAACTGGTCCATTATTATTAAGTTAACATTTATTCTGTAGTTGCTTAATTTTCATATCTTGCGAAAATTAGTTCTACGGTATCTAATTTTCCTAAATTCAGTTAAATTAAAATTAAAATATGAAAACTGATTTTTAATATTTTTTATTCATTTGAGATTTTATCTGTTTTCCTTTTGTTTTAAGTAGATGGTGGGGGTTGCCCGGGGTGATTTTGTCCGATCCTCCAGCTAGCAATTGTAAAGTTTACAAGGAGTTATAAAAAGTATGCTACAAAAACAAACGTTTGATACTTTCAAAGTCTTAGCCTCATGAATTGGACAGTAATAAAATTAATGAATTCAAACTTTCGCATCTAATGTTATTTCCTCTTTGATGTCGGTGTATATACACCCAAATATCCAACTTTCTTTTCGCACCTATTCGATAAAAATTTATATGAAAGTTCCCCTTTAAGTATGAAATCTTTTTGAGGTCATTTTGTTTTTTTGGTTCTTGGCCGAAGCCTGGGCTTGGCCCTATCCTGTTAGGTCAGCCGGTCACTGAGTATATCTCCAGAAATAATTAATGCTTGCATTTTTTAAACTTAGTGATGGAAATGAATTAAAGCAATTTATTTTCAATTAATGGAAATTTTGAAAACTCCAAACTGTTAAACTATTTATCAAGTAATAATTTACAATAGCGTTAGGAGTTTTCAAAATTTCCATTAATTGAGAATAAATTGCTTTAATTCATTTCAAGATGCGGTTTTTAATGTAGAGAAAGTTCAACCTAGATTGAAACAAAAAAATTGCCTCAATCTTGAAAGATATATATATATTTGTTTATATATATGTATATGTATGTATCTACATGTATGTATGTATGTATATATGTATGTATATATTTATATTATATATGTATATATATATATATATACATATATGTATATATACATATGTATATATATCTATATATCTATAAAAACAGATGTGTGTGCCACAGACGATTTCTGATTGGTTAATCCAATAATCACATCTCCTAAAAACACTATGGTTCCTACGTTCTTAAATTTACCATAAAATATTATGCCCTGATTTATTGTTCATCTTGGAAGGGTCTATTTTTTTCCTCACTTGCCATTTACAAATTACAAAATTACGAAACTTACACCAGCCATTACAATCCAACCTTCGACACCACGCCCGCCATTCTGGCGCTAGCCGCACACACGTACACACAACATGAAAACAAATGCTGTCCTCCAAAGGACAGTATTAGTACTACTATCGAGCACACGCGCAAACACGCACACACACACACGTTCACTACCGTCCTCATAAAACACGTTCTTTTGAAGAGACGATTTTTTTAAGCTGTTGACACACGGTTTAAAAATCTCGAAAAAATTAATTTTCCTGAAATTTTTCAATATTTAAAAATAAATTATGCCGGCTGATAAACTTTTTAAACTTTTTTTAAAGCTAGAAAGATAAAATTTAAAAATACTTATATATATATATATACATATATATATATGAAACTAAACAAAAAGCGCGTTCACTCGTGGTCTTAAAGTTCATTTCGGGTTTGTATTACTGTACACATAGATTCGAAAAAGTTGTCAAAAAACAAATATATAAAAAATAAATGTTATCAAAGGCAAGATAAGTTACTTTTCTACCAAACTGGATATATTTTTCGTGTTTTTATTCAATGTAACATGTTTTTCAGCTCGAAAAACATACAGTGTTTACCGATGTATTGGAAAATTCAAGATGGCGCCTCACTCCCTCTTTAACACGGTAAGTATGGGAAAAGGTGTTATAAATAAAAAACTAGAAAAAAATACTATTAAAAACCCGCCGAATATATGTCAACCTATGTCACGGTAACATATATTGAGCGAGTTTTTAACAGTATTTCATCCAGTTTTTTATTTATAACACCTTTTCCCAAACTTACCGTGTTAAAGAGGGAGTAAGACGCCAGCTTGAATTTTCCAATACATCGGTAAACACTGTATGGTTTTCGAGCTGAATAAGCATGTTACATTAAATAAAAATACGAAAAATATATCCAGTTTGGTAGAAAAGTAACTTATCTTGCCTTTCATAACATTTATTTGTTATATATTTGTTTTTTGACAACTTTTTCGAATCTATATGTACAGTAAATATTGTTTTTGATTTTGAAAAAATATTGTGGTTCATTTTGATTAAAAAATATTCATTTTGATTAAAAAAATATTCATTTTGATTTAAAAAAAATTCATTTTGATTAAAAAAATAGTTTAATTTTAATATTTGTTTATTGTCTTAACTCATATCAAATGTTTTGCTTGTGTTCTGCTTCAAATATTCATAATCTTACATGCATAATTTTCATTTAATTATATTAAATAAACTTCAAGTTTACTACAAATCAAATCGTGTTCCTTCACTTTTTAAAAATGTAATTTATAAGTAATTAAAGAACGCATTCTAATCTTTAAAATCTATAATACAACGAAATATTCAATTGCTTATAATACTTAAACAAACAACTTGTGTTTTTTTAATTATTTTTTTATTATTAATATTAGATGAGTTTCAGTATAAATCATTGTGTTCTTTATTTCAATCCAATTTTGAAGTTTTGTAACGCTATCTGTAAAAATTACTGTTCATTATTGACAGTCTAAGAGTTCCACATATCTTGCTTGTTGGGACCTCGGCGATGACGTCATTTTTCAGCTGGCCGGCCATCTTTATAACGAAGGTCACGCCACCATCCGCCCACCAAAAGGGGAAGCCTGGCCTTTTCTCACCCGAAAGGGGGGAGCTTGCAAGTTTCTCCACCCAAAGGAGGGAGCCGGTGTCCACCCCAAAGGTGGGGGGCGAAGAGGCCAGGGTGAGGTGACTTTTTTCTTTGGGGGGGGGGGAAGCCTCCAGGCACCCTCCTCCCTGAAGGTGGGGTTGGGGATTATCTCTCCCTGACGGGGGGAGGCCGGCACCAAGCATGTAAATCCAGAGGGGTGACTTTTTTTGTTACCCCTCGGAGTGGGAAGGGGGCCGATCACCCAGGCAACGCCGGGTAACCCCTGCTAGTATACATATATATGTATGTATATATGCGTATTTATATATGTGTATGTGTATATATGTATATATGCACGTATGTATGTATATATGTATATGTATGTATAAATATGTGTATATGCACATATATAGTTATAAAATAAATACGTATTTATTATAATGCTCCCATAATGTTGAGCATAATGAAAGCCGAAAATGGCAAACGGCCGTAAGCGAATAAAGCAATGGTCTTGTTTAAAATTAGATCTTGTGTACAATTAGAACTGAGGTCGGTTTGGCAACGACTGCCGATTGTTCCCATTTACTTGCCTCTCCACGAGGGCAGAGTTAGACACAAGGCCGGTTTTTAATGTGGGGAAAATCCAGCTCCACAAAAAGGGGCACTCTGGATAGGAACAAAAATAAAAATTCTCAGTCATGAACGATTTCCCCATACTGACCGACGACAGAAAAGGAGAAGTGTATCATT
>NC_136516.1:33391116-33491116 GCF_053919585.1 Euprymna scolopes
CCGGCTGACCTAACAGGATAGGGCCAAGCCCAGGCTTCGGCCAAGCACAAAAAAAAAAACAAAATGACCTCAGAAAGATTTCATACTTAAAGAGGAACTTTCATATAAATATTTATCGAATAGGTGCGAAAAGAAAGTTGGATATTTGGGTGTATATACACCGACATCAAAGAGGAAATAACATTAGATGCGAAAGTTTGAATTCATTAATTTCATTACTGTCCAATTCATGAGGCTAAGGCTTTGAAAGTATCAAACGTTTGTTTTTGTAGCATACTTTTTATAACTCCTTGTAAACTTTACAATTGCTAGCTGGGGGATCGGACAAAATCACCCCGGGCAACTCCCACCATCTACTTAAAACAAAAGGAAAACAGATAAAATCTCAAATGAATAAAAAATATTAAAAATCAGTTTTCATATTTTAATTTTAATCTAATTGAATTTAGGAAAATTAGATACCGTAGAACTAATTTTCGCAAGGTATGAAAATTAAGCAACTACAGAATAAATGTTAACTTAATAATAATGGGCCAGTTTTCCTACCTAGCAAAAAATGGACGAATTTTCCGGGCACCCAAATGCCAGGAGTGGCGGCAAATTTTACTACCGCCCCGGGCGGCAAAAGGTCTAGCTACGCCACTGATTCCGTCCCTAATATTGTGATCTTGCTGCGAATTTTCCTCACCAGAGCTATTAGCGTTGCTAACTGTGAGCGCTCTTTCTCAAGACTGAAGCTCATTAAAAACTACCTTAGATCAGCAATGAGCCAGACAAGACTTACAGACTTGGCAATCCTCTCAATAGAGAGGGGACTTGTCGAGGAAGTGGATTTTGATAGTCATTGATAACTTTGCCGAAAAAAAGGCGCGAAAAATCTGTTTGTAAATCTTCAACCGACTTGATGCCTTGCGACAGTTCTCTCACAAAAAATTAATTTATAGCTTTATTTGCCATTCATAAATACATTTATTTAAAATATATTAAAACTATTTTTAAAAGAGTTGAAACGTTATTAACAACAACAACAAATTTCTGAAAACCGAGCGATTGCACACATGAATTTAAAAAAGCACCGATACAAGACGTTTTTTCTCTTCGGAGGGCTCGACCTCTTAATAATAACATTATGAAGACAAAGAAAGGAAAACTACATCGGACTATTCTCTCCTTGATACATCCATGTTATTTGGCGAAAATTCGGACTTTAACAACAACGACAAAAAAGTAAATAAAAATGATTTCAGGTTTTCAAATGTTCTCATTTAAATTTATTATTATATTTGCTTGTGTAGCTAATTCATTTAATTTAACATTTTTTTTATAATTTGAATTATAAGTTTTTATTTTGAAAAAAATATTTGGTTTCTTCTATTTGCGTACCCAGTCTTTATTTTATTAGTGGTTCAGAGGCTAGGGAATGAGGGTGGAGAGTTGTGTTTCGATTTCGATTCTAGCTCATGGCACCCAAGTCATATATTATTATTAAAAAGAAATTTCAATTATTATTATAATAATATTCAATTATTATTGAAAAGAAATTGTTAAATTAACTGGCTACGTATACAATTACGTAGCCAGTTAATTTAATTTAACAATTTCTTTTCAATAATAATAAGTATGTAAACATTAATCTGAAGGGAATTGTGTGAACATTAATCCGAAGAAAATTATATAATTGTTTTGAAAAATCTTTGGTCTTCTTTGACGAGTACTGTAATACGATGAAAATCTAGGACTAATAGCTGCAGTCTAACATTAGTTCCATGAAAATAAATATTTTGAGGGCTTTTGGAATTTTGAAGGTTAACAGATTATCAAATGCGGGGGGGGGGGGGGCAAATCTTACGATCACCGCGGGCTGCAAAGACTGTTGCTGTTTAATTTTGCAACATTTTTCAGAACATGTAAAGCAACTGCTTTCTTTGGACGGTTACATAGAGAATTTATGCAATTTAAAAAAATTGTTTTACAAATAAAATAAATTTACATCGTATTTTGAGGTTATTTTCATTTTAGTTTTAGTGATAATTTAAAAATAATAAATATTTATAATTAGTACCAATAATGAAAAGTTAAATTAAAAATTTTATAGAATCGATTTTGGAATCGTAAAATAGGGACACATTTTTCCGATTCCGATACCTCCAATACTTCAGATTTTTACAAACTTTCGGTATAAAATTTCAGATTTTTTGTTAGCTTTTATATATTTTTCTATTTTCTATTTTTATCCTCTCAAAATGCCGCCCCTGACATGTGCTGCTCGTAAATAAGAGACACATTTTTCTGATTCTAATACCTCAAAAAATGCCGCCCCTGACATGTGCTGCTCGTAAATAAGAGACACATTTTTCTGACTCTGATACCTCAAAAATTTCCGATTTTTTACAACTTTTTCAGTATAAAATGTCAGATTTTTTGTTAGATTTTGTTTATTTTTATTTATTTTTTCTACTTTCTATTTTTACTCTCTCAAAATGCCGCCCCCTGACATATGCCGCTCGCAAAATAGGGACACCTTTTTGCGATTCCAATAACTACAAATGTTCCCATTTTTTACAACCTTTTCGATATAAAATTTCAGATTTTTTGTTAGCATTTTTTTCGATTTTCCCCTTTTACCATCTCAAAATGCCGCCCCCATGCCGCCCCCATGCCGCCCCCTTGACGCTCAGAAAATAGGGACACATTTTTTCTGATTCCGATACCCCCCAAAATTCCGATTTTTTACAACCTTTTTGGTATAAAATTTCATATTTTTTGTTAGCTTTTGTTTATTTTTGTTTATTTTTTCTACTTTCTATTCCTACCCTCTCAAAATGCCGCCCCCTCAGGTGTGCCGCCCGGGGCGCCCCCCCCCCTCTAGCTACGCCAGTGTCGGCAGTTCAAAGGAAAACTTTAACTTTAACACTTCACTTAGCAATAGCGAGATTATTAAAGTCGGCTGTTTCTCGTTTCGAACAGAGGATGGGATGGATGTAGATTTATAGCTCCTCATCTGAAACGCCATTGTATATTTCTCAGAAGGGACTGCCGACCTGACTATGCTTGTTATTTTAATTCCAAGTCCGGTGTTCCTTTTGTGAGGGCGGGAGGACTGGATTAAAATCTTGTCCTTGTGTCTAACTTTGTTTTTGTAGAGAAGTAAGTGCCAGCGGGACTGTTAAAAACAAATGGTCAATTTTTACAACTAAGAACGGCTATCGGAATAAACCCCCCCCCCCAACCTCGAAAGCCGTTCTTAACATGGAAAGGTTTGGGGGAGTGTTAATTCCGAAAGCTGTTCTTAACATGGGGAGGTTGGGGTGTTTATAACACGCTAGGGCACATCGTAAAAATTGACCAAAAAACTTGTATCACAATGTCATTGTTTACCAAAGGCAGAAAACCATTCGAGGATAAGTTTTAATCAGATTTTAATTTAGATGCCGAATAATAGTATGAAAGGCAGAGCTCTCGAGAGGGAAAAAATGTGCTGGTGTGAGACCTTTTGCTGAACCCCCTCCCTCACGTGGGACCTGATGAAAAGATATTTATCTCCCACATGGATACGTATCTTTTAAATCTATACTAGTTATACCTATCTGACATTGTAAAAAAAAAATAAATAAATAAATAAAACAGCTGACTTGTTTATGGAAAATTGTAAATTAATTTTGGTGAGTTGAGTTTTATGAAACCAAAATTAAAAAGAAAAAAGTTTGTTTTACTATTTTTTTAAATTTTTTATTGTTATCTTGGTTATTTTTTTCACAACGTTTCGGCCGATTTAACCTCCGACCGTCTTCAGTTGCATTCATGCTGGATGTTATTGGTGAATGGTTAAAAATATTAGAAACTCAAAAATGCAAAAAACGCCAATTCTATTTCTTTTTCTTTTAATGTCCGACCTTCTTCAGATGTATCCTGTTGAACTGGTGAATCTGTACAAAATTTTGAATCAAACCCTTTATTTAATCCATAGTGGGTAGCTTACTCTCGTTTAGTGAATTCTAGGTAGATGTCTTAAGTAAACATGATACTCCCGTTGATTAAATAAAGGATTCTGCTTAATATTCCATGCAGATTTCCGAGTTCAACAGAAAGACTCCAGAGTTCTTGGCCTTTTGGTCAAGATACTTGACCCACCACCGGGCTTTCGGGCTAGATTAAGGTGTTTTTTCTTACTAACCTTTGTTAGCAAGGACCGACCCCCTCCTTTGGGGAGTCAGGACCTAGAGGACCGACTCCACATTTGTGGGAGCTTGGACCCGGAAACCGATCCCCTCTTTTGGGAGACTGGAATCTCGGGACCAACACCACTATCGCTGGTAGTTGAGACCTTCTTTTTTCATTTGTTGTTTTTGCATGTTGTTTTTTCTTCGTTTCGGTCTCACTTCTCGAGACTGGGATGGTCTAATTTCTCAACACTTAATTGCCTGAGCAACACTCTGACCTGCCAGGCCCAAACTTTGTCTATCTTCGCTGCTCTCCCAGTGGATCGAGCAGACAGGGTTCTCTTTCTCGCTTCCGTTGGGGTAAGTTAGTGGGTAGGGTGACGTGGGGTAGGGCGGGTGCTTCGTTTCTGCTCCCCTCTGTGGGCAGGGATGCCTATCCCCTCTCTCTCTTAATTGCGACGCGGCACTCTGACCCGCTAGCACCCACTGCGTCTTTCTTCTCTGCTCTCCCCCCTCGCGGGGGGATCTGAGCTGCTAACCCGACATCCCCGTGAGGGGAAGTCAAAAACTCTAATTTCTTCAAAGTCCGCTCCTCCCCCTCCTCCCCCTCCATTCCCCTGGGTTTTCTTTTCCCCCACTACACTTTGGTCCGCGCCAGCGGCCAGTGCAACCGCCACGATGCCAGGCAGGAGGGGTACGTCACCCCAAATGCGCAGCATCTCAACTGCTAACGACTCCCTATGTGAGGGAGCTGATGCATCTCCCGGCGAGACGGCGCCAGGAAACAAGGTAGGGCCCCGGCGCGCGGCGACCTTGGAAGAAAGCGGGAGGGTAGGGCCGCAGCCCGCGGCGACCCCCCGAAAAGCACCTGCAACCGCTCCCCACGAGGGCAACCCAGCGGAAAAAGCTGCCATTAAGTCACTAGCTGGGGAAAGTGCAGAACCCAGCCAACCAACTGCACCCCAGGACGGCAGAACCAAGGGAGGAAGACCGGGGAACCCATCCCCCGCTCCCCCTAAGGGCGACTCCCCAACAGAAAAGGAGGAAAACAGCACAGCGGACCAAACAGAGGCGCTGGATGAAGATGTAATAGCCTCCATCTGCTCACTATTCAGCGGGGAAGACAGTGATTGGCCCCCCAACACTCCCCAAGAGGACCAAATACGGAAAAGGGGTGACTCTCCGGCCAGTGGTAACAAAAGCAAGCTGGAAGGAGAGACACCCTTGACAGTACCCACCAAGGCTCCAGCTGGGAACACGGCACCAGAAGGGGAGACACCTCCATCCCCCAAGGGGACAGCCACCCAGCAAAGAAAGAAAATAAGAAAGGGGAGCAGCCCGGAGAGCAAACCAAGCCAGGACGAAACAACGCCAAAGACACAATGGCCTACTTTGCCTGGTAACGGCCCAGTTCCGAAGCCAAAAATGCCCATAACAGAAGAGAGCCCCACAACACCAGCTACGCCCCCCAACCCGAGTCCAGCTGACACCCACCAGGATGGAGGACCGGCATGGGGCCCCAAAGAGCAGCAAGGGAAGTTGACGCCCGAAGACTACAGAGCACTCTTCGACTCCACTTACAAGGAGTATACCCAGGGGAACAACATCCAACCCCTCCCGGGTCAAGTGGAAGTTCTGGAGAAAAGAGTGCTCTCGCTGATAACTTCAGACACCAAGACAAGGGGTCTGACGGGCGTCAACAAGGACACCATGATGAACGTGTTGCTGGAGCAGAACATTCCCGCCAACTACATCTGTAGAAGGAGTTACGCACAGTGGGATGTTCTGCTCCCCACCTCCGAAGACGCAGTCAGGCTGTCCAGGACCTGCCATCAGAGCAGGAACATAAAGCTCAAACCCATCTATATGAACAAGAGGAGAGCAAATGTTTCTGCTCTAAACGTCCCCTGCTATATGGAGGCCAAACAACTGGGGGCTATCCTAAGCCAGTATGGAGACGTAGAGGAAGTCACCCCGGTCCGCGGATTAAGAAACATCATGACCGGGGACAAGGCTGGATTCTACGCCATCCCAGCCACACTCAAGTTCGGAGAGTGGACACTCTCCCTTATAGTGGAGGGGAGGAGGCCTCATTGCTGGCTGTGCACACAACAAGGGCATATGGCGAAGGACTGTCCAAAGAGGAATGGAGGGAAGAAGCCCACAAAAGCGGCGGGAACAAGCGTGACAACAAATCAAGCCGCTGCTCCCGCGCCGGCCGCAAATCCTCCAGAGGCACCGACAGGCTGGGTGACGGTCGTAAAGAAAGGCAAGATCAACAAACAGCCATCCTTGCAGACAGTCACCCAAGACCAAGAACAACCGAAGAGCGAGACGGAGAAAATGGACACACAGACACCCTCCTCCTCAAACAAGAGGAAACTACCAGAATCTGAGGAGGAGGCCGTGTCAGAGGCAGAGGAAGAGACAACAACAGTCTCTATGGCCCTGAGCGCAACAGAGATCAGGAGGGCCAGGAGGAGGAAAAGCCGCAAGACACGCGCAAACCCTCCTACCCCCACTGAGACTGAGAAGGACTCCCTCGCAACAACAACACAGGATGAGCCCCCTGTGATCCCAACACCCCAGCAACCCGAACAACCTTCCCCCTCTCCTATAAAGGCCCCAAGAAACTCTTCCTGCCCCTCATCCCGTGACAGGAGCCAAAAAGAAGAAAACGAGCAGGCTACCCCCTCCCCAAGCGCTCAGCCTCCCCATCAACCAAAAGAGGTCCCCTCCCCCACTCCCAAAGTCCGCACTGAACGGACCAAAAAGCTCCCCTTCCTGCCAGGAAGCAGGATTTGTGAAACAGACCCTCTCCAACCGGCTCCGGACCTTAAAGGACAACAGAAGGTCCGGTACAATAAACTTAAAAACTTTGAAACAGTCGGTGGAGACCTAGTAACAGACCCCACTAAATTCAAGGACGCTCCCTTGTTGACCACTTTCGTTAGGGTCAACAAGGACGCTAGGACTGGAGGAATGTGGGCAATGATTAAGGCAGCGAAGAATGCGATCCCAGGCCAGCAGCTGGTGGATAGGGACCATCCTTCGCTGACCAACATTTTCTTTAAATGTGAGGGTAGAATCCCCATGTATGTACACCCATCGCTATACAGGGCACTCAAACTAACCTTCCCCCTGGACGTGGGGGGCGTGGCTAAGGATGGATCACCTTCATCGGATTTACTTACCGGCAGCCTTGGCCAGGCCTGCCATGTCCTCACTGCCCAGGATTTCAGACCCGTCTGTGACAGTGCTTGAGGTAAGTGATCATGTCTTTGAACTTGGCTACATTGAATGTGAGGGGCATCAGGTGTCGAAGCAAGGCCTCGCGCGTTGTGAGAGACTTGGTGTCCCTCAAGGTAGATATTGCCGCTATCCAGGAGACCCACTTTGTTTGTGACGGGGATTGTCAGGTGTTGGTAAACGATTACGATGTCTACTCAGCATATGGCAATACCTATAGTCGTGGAATCTCCTTGCTAGTGAGTCGCACCCTGTCAGCGTCGGTGAATGTTGTTCACGCAGGCGAGGACGGGCGGGCGCTTGTTGTTGATGTTGCTGTTAATTGTAGTGTTTTTCGGATTGTTGCTGTTTATGCTCCTAATGCTGCTGTAGAGAGGGCAACCTTTTTTCGACGGTTGGAGGGCTTCTTAGTCGATCCGGAACGGTTAGTTTTAATGGGGGATTGGAATGCAATCCTTGATCCCAAAATAGTTAAGGTCGGGGGGACTAGCGGGTCGGCGTGGTGTGACAGCAGTCTGTCTGACCTGATGGCCTCGTGCGATCTCGTCGACAGATTTCGTCTGGATCATCCGGGGCGGGAGATGTGGACGTGGCATCCTGTAGTGCCTTCCCATCCAAGCACTTACTTGGATCGGATGTTAGTTAGAAGAGGCGATGTAGACTTCCTATCTTGCCCCACGTTCCACTTGCTAGGACACTCGGACCATAAACTTGTTATGGCCCGTTTGAACTTAAGTGCTAGGCCTAAACTGGCCGGATACTGGAAGTTCAACAGCACCTTGTTGGAGCTGGAGGACTACCGGTTGAAGGTCACTGAGCTAATTCAGCGGGCTTTAGTGGGGGCGGTTACAGGGAGTAAGTGGTGGGTTAGTCTCAAGGCCAAAATTAGGCGCTTCTCTGTCCAGTATAGCCAACGCCTCGCGATAGATAAGGCTAAGGCAAAGAAGCGTTTAGAGGATAAGCTGACCCTAGAGTTAGCACTAGCTAAACAAGATCTCAACCGCTTGGCTAGCGAGCGGTATGAAGGTCAAGTAGTTAGGGCTAGGTTAAACAAAGTTTCTAACGAGGCTGTGAATGTTGACGCTGTTGAGCGTAAGGCTGCTTTAAGGCGCGGTTCGGATGGGTACATTCGTAAAGTACATAACCTGGAAGGACACCCCTTAGTATCGACTCGGGAGATCTGCGAGGGGTTTCGGGAGCATCTATCGGTGCGCTTCACCCAACTACCCGGACTCAGGGTTGATGAGTTTGGCAGCTATTTGGCTGACTCGCCCCGCCTCACGGCGGCTCGGCCGGCTAGCTGTGATGGTCTTATTACTGAACATGAGGTCATTACTGCGTTGAAGCAGGTCGGCTATAACAAATCCCCGGGGCTTGATGGTTTACCCTACGAGTTTTACTTGAGGCTGTCGCCCATGTTGGTCCCTATTCTGAAGGATATGTTCAACCATTGGTTTGCCCAGGGTTCCATCCCTGGACAGGTGACCAAGGGTGTGATCACATTGCTGAGGAAAGGTCAACGGCATGGTGGGAGGGAAAACTTTGATGATTTTAGGCCCTTGACTCTGCTAAACACAGAGTTAAAGATTTTGGCAAAGATTCTTGCGAATCGCTTGCAGGTTGTCATCACTGACTTGATCGAACCGGACCAGACTTATGCTGTGAAGGGGAGATCGATTCAAGACAATTTGCACTTGATACGCTCGATCATAGAGGGGACAGAAGACGACGCCGAAGCCGCGCTGATCAGTTTGGATCAGTCCAAGGCATTCGATAGGGTCGACCATCGGTTCCTAGGATCTGTGCTAGAGGCCGCCGGATTTAATCCGGACTTCCGCAAGTGGATCTTTGTTCTGTATGACAGGCCGACGGTAGCGGTGCAGATCAACGGTAAGCTGTCGGAGTCATTCGCTGTCTCTCGGTCGGTGTGACAGGGTTGTCCGCTGTCGCCCCTGTTGTATGTCCTGGCGTTGGAACCCCTCCTTCGCAAGTTAAGGGACGAGGCGGCTACACCAGTCCTGCGCGGAATAGCTCTCCCTGGAGGCACACGAGCCAGGGTTTCCGCGTTCGCCGATGACGTCACCGTGTTCGTGTCTTGCCTCACGGACGTTCAAGCGGTGGTCGAGGCGCTCGCTCGATACGAAGAAGTAACAGGGGCCATCTTCAACCGTAGCAAGTCTGTTGGCCTGCGGTTGGGGGCCTGGCCGGGGTAAACTCGCTTCCAGGTATTTTCAGCTGGACCGATGGACCGGTCCGCATTCTCGGTGTCTGGTTTGGACCGGGACTTCAGCTGGAAAAGAATTGGTCGGAAGTACAGTCTAAGGTCAAATCGTCAGTAAAGACTTGGATTGGAAGGAAATTGTCCTTGAAGGGTCGGGCGGAGGCGTGTGCTACATACGTCTTTCCGCTCATCCTTTACCGTTTGTCTGTACTTCCTCTCCCTGCAGAACGACTAACCCGCTTACAAGGGCGCCTCGATTCACTTTTGTGGAACGAGGGTAAGCATTATGTCTGCAGAGAGGTCTGTGTTCAAAATCCGAGCGAGGGAGGCCTGGGTCAGCCCAGTCTCTTGTGTCATAGAAACGCCGAGAGATTGGCTTTCCTGGGTCGTTCGCTTGAAGGAGACGCTCCTTGGGTCCCTGTGGTTGAGAACTCGTTTCCCAATCTCAAACCCAACCCTTCGGTAGAAGGTCGTCGTAGACCGAAGGGGGAGTCCAAGTTCTTCTCCGAATGCCGAACCGCTCTTAGAGCTTTGCCGGGGACCAATGTCCTCGATCAGCCAAGGAAGAAACTGTATCGGGATTTAGTGGAGGGGACCGCGAAGGATCCACTTTGTAGGCGGATGGGATGGTCGATGGAGGTTGTCCGTTCTCAATGGTGTTGGGCGCCGGGACGGGAGGTTCTGAATAACTCGGAATTCTCCCTGACTTGGCGACTGGTCCGAAATGCGCTGCCCCTCTTCGATGTACTTTTCCGGTATAAAGAACATACCAGTCGCTTCTGTCCGTGCTGTGACGAACGCGAGCCCGAAACAATCGAGCACGCGTTTTTTAGTTGCAGCCGGATACAGCCCCTATTAAAGTACGTCGAGGGGGTAACAGCTCGCATCGATGCCGAGTGTCTGCTCGATCTCTACGTAGGAACTTTTGTGTACAACATGGAGCCGCCGTTCCCCAGGGAGGAAAGTTTGGTTTTCCTGGCGATCCTAGCAGTAGCGCGCATGACCATTTGGATCACGCGCCTCAAATTGGTCCACGAAGGGACATCTGTTCCTGATCGGGATCTGATCGTTTACTTTAAACATTTGCTTAAAGTAAAGATCAGATGCGATTGGAAGAGGTTGCCTAGAGTGGAATTTGACAAGAGGTGGGTGCACAGCACTAGTTTGTGCATCCGTCGAGGAGCCAAGTTTCAATACGTGTTCCCTCCTTAGGCATGGCATGGGCGGTGCTGGGTCCTACGGACCCCATCCCGCCTAGGTTAGCATTATAAGTTCAGTAAAGTAACTCTTGACTGGTGGTACAAATGAGATCCTGTTCCTGATTTTATTTTTTGGTATTAGAGAACCTCTGAGTCTGCCCAACCCCCCTGCTCCTCATCTTTATTTTCTGATGCCCCCGGTCATCCCCCCACTCAGAGGTCACCTTCCTACCCCCTCCATCCGTTGCTTTATTTTCTCCCACCTCCATTAAGGCGACTTCCCCAAACCCCATTAAGGATGCTCTGCTTGTTTTCGGTTCCCCGGAAAACAGTGGGGGATCTAGCCACATAGAATAGTACAGGGGGGTCTTACTAACAACACATTAGTAGTTTTTTCTTTATTTTTGAAATGAACACTTTCATTAGTTTTTTCCCACTCCACGAACATTTTATGCCAATTAATTCAAGAACTCTTTCTAATGAAATCGAACTTTATTTTCTCACACATACACACACAAAATAAAAAAAAAAATAAAAAAATGCACACACAACATACAGAAATGAATATACAAATTGTACATAGTTAAATTTTACATTGAACGCTGGGGTTATTAGTTAGATTAGGATCCACAGAGTGATTGAGGTATTTTGGTAAATGTTGCCAGTCAAGAGTAAGACTTCAAAGTCTCATCTGTTACATAGTCAAAAAGACCCTGTACCCTCCCCCTCCCAATTTCTTGTAGGGCCTTGTGCCTAATTTTGTTGAATTGAATTTTTTGTACGTTTTTTATGTTCAATTTTTTCTTTCTCAATAAAATATATAAACAAGATCAAAGTGTAGTATCTGTTCCGGCAGATGCTGCAGGCTATGACTAGCTATGACTAGCAAAGACCAGATGTGGGGGCAACCCCACATGCCTGAACATTAACCAGCTCCCATTTCCCACCTCTCGGGAGCTGGTCCCCTTTTTCCCTTCCCCCTCCCTTCACTCCTCACATTAAAAATCGGCCTTGTGCCTAATTTGCTCGGTGGGGGAGCAAATAAATACCATCTGTTCTTCAGATGCTGCACTTCCATTTCTTGTTCTCTTTCGGTGGAGGAGAAATCCTTCACGAATGAGACAATTTTTATTTTTGTACCTTTTCTCCACGTTAAAAAACGACCCTGGTGTCTAACTCTGTCCCGTGGGGAGGCATAGTAAATAGGTACACAGGATAAACCTGAAGATGGTCAGATGTTACATCGACCGAAACATTGTGAAAACAACACTCAAGATAAGGACATAGTCCATAAGATCCAAATAATATGAATAATCGCAAGGACCCGTGGCGTAATGGATAAAGTACTTGGTATTCAATTCTAAGTGAATCTCTTCTGATGAGAACAACAGCCTGAATAATGGAAATAATATGAAATCTTAGTCCTTATCTAAAAAATTCAGAAACATTGAATTTTTCTGTTTTATTTTTTATTCGTTTCTTTTTTTCTTGCTTTTTTTTTTAATATTATTTTATATTGAAAAATGTTTTATAAACCATTTTTGTCTTTATTATAGTAAAATTCAGAGTTCTTGGATTCACACGAGACTTAAAGACTTGGACTGGAGTTGTAAGTATATTTGTACCAATTTATCTACATTGGAAAGGTGATGCAAAGCCTGGGTGGTCGTCACTGAGCTGATTCTATGTAATCATTTACTTTCCAAAAAGTTATTTAATCAGTAATACTTCAATCAAAACCATACTTCGTCTGTACATGCTTTTGGTGGTGATCCTCCTAAACTGAGGAAATGCTGTCCAATAATTTAAACTTCTCATTTATACATTTGAAAAGACTAACTTGACAAAAGTTGATGGTAAATAACAGCTACTTATTCGTTATAATTTTTGTCCCAAATCAATGACCAGAGGAGGGGGGAGACAGAGCGAGATCGAAATTACTAATTAGTTATATCTTGTCAGCCCATGTCCTTACACGTCGAAATACCCCCACATACTTTCAAACAGTTTCTCTTTTCTATCATCCTGTCTCTTTGTACCATGTGAAGTCCTATCCGTTTGCGGTATATTTCCATACCTTTAGCCATTTTCAACTCTAGATAATCGTTGACCTCCGTTGACCCCTAAGCGGTTTCCATTTCCTGTTATTCTCAACTAAGTTATGTACTAGAGGATTTACCCACTCAATGTCTAACACAAAGAATTCACCAAAGTCCTTAATGCCACTCTGTTGTTATTAACACATGTGTTGTGCTCAGTCGCTTTATTTCAGACTGAGAGACTGTTTATGACGCAAGTTATTTTATTTGTCCTATGACGTCACTTCCTCTTTTGTGTATTCACAACAATCACTTACCGTTTGATAAGATTTCCTGTCCTTATTCTCATATCTTAACTGGTCACCCATTCCTTATTTAGTTTTAGTCAGATGCAGCTAACACTACCAAGTTATTATATATCACTTTTTTTATTATTGGAATCCTTTGAGTTGAGTAATTTGTATATTTATTTATTTGTGGACTGTTATCCTCATTTTCATAGTTGTTCCACCACGTTTCGGCTAGCTCATCGGAGCTCATGGTGCAGTGGATAGAAGCGTTCCCTATGATTTCAGGTGAGCATTGTCTGAAGATAGCGGTTTCAGTCTTACCCAAAGCAAGCCAGTGGTTTAGTTGGCCAAAACGTGGTGACACAGCAACAACTATGGAAGTCAGTAATTACTGGGGATACAGTTACGAGACTCCGCATTCCTATCCTGCCGTGATTAATCAACTGAAGAAGGCCAGAGGATGAGTTGGCCTCAACATGGTGAAACGATGAATAAATAATTACCAAGTTACTTCCTTAACGAAAAACAACCACAAAAATAAAAATAAAACTGTAATTAGTTTTATTGCATCTTCAATATAAGGTGCTGTGTATGGCTTTAAAATGCATCTGGTGGTAAGAACCCAATTTTGGGAGCTACAGAGAGTGTGGAGTCACTACCTTAATTACTATTACTCCCATGTTCATTATGACCCGAAAGAGTAGTAGTACCTGTCCGGGTCATATCTATGGGTCAAATAGTATTTGTCCTATATACAACACTAAACTGTTTAACATTATTGATAATATGGGGTAGAACGATAAATTTGTTGCCCTGAAAAGAACAACACTACAGCTTTATTTTCAAACTTTTATTGAAAAAAATCAATTCGGATAACTTAATTATGTAGTAAAGCTTACATTCAATGTAGTACCCTTCAGCCTCAATCACCGTCTCGATACGGGTCTGGAACTGGGAACATGCCTTTTCCACAAGCGCCAACAGGAGCTTGGCAAATACTTGGCAGATGGCGGTGATCAGGCTGGCTTTTGTGTTGTGGGAGACCATGTTGGTGATGTTCTCGACGTATGACCAAACGAAGTAGTCCAGCGGGTTCAGGTCGGGGGGGGGGAGAAATGCGTGGGGGGGGGGGGGGGTCTGTGAGAGAAGGGTACAAGGTCATAGCACTCCTTCTGAAGCCAAGCCTGGGTCTCTTTTTCCCATACATTAAACTGCTTAACAATATTGATAATAATTTATTTTTTGTACATTTTTTTTTTTGCATTGTTTTGTTGGTTTGCCATAGAATTAAAATTGAATTCTATTGCACTATTAATTATGTGCATTTTAATCGTGTCTACTGCTCCACCTTTAACGGGGTGCATCTAATCCGCTATTATCAGATAAGGTGCCCCCCTTCCCACCCAAATGCCATTTCATAGAATCTCTATCTTTAATCTATATATATCGATAAATATGAGAATGTGTGTGTGTGTGAGAGAGAAGAAAACTCTCAATCTATATACTCAACGAATTTTTGACCTACAGACTTGAAATTTAGTATATAAGGTATTCAGATATGTGGAAAACTCTTTAATTCGTTTCCATCCGGAAAAAAAGAGCCTGTTTAGAGGTCAAAATTGAAAAATTGTTACTCGAGGAGAGGGGGGGTATTTAATTCTTATCTGCTTTCAACTTTCACGACTGCGCATGTGAAAATCGTTCACATGACGGCTTCCTTATGTTAAGAATAAGTAGGCTTGAAAACACTTTTTAAAGATCATAACAAAGTGGCCTAATAGCTATTGTACTTGACTCCTTGTTTTTAGGTTTGGATTTCGATCTCAGCTCGAATTTTTTTTTTTTTTTTTTATTTACAAGAAGTAAACTGTTTAGAAAAAACAATACTCAAATACACATGTCTAAGTTTCTTTCCGTTTTTTTTTTCTTCTTTTTTGAAAGGAATTTAACGTTTTTTTTTAATCCCGGGCAATGCTGGGTACATCGAGTATTATATAAAAAGGACTTTGTCTGTGTGTGCGAGTTCGTTCTCTATGGACAGTTCGACCAATTTTAAAAAAAAATTTCACACAACTGTACCCTATGTGTCTCCTGAACAGCTTGGCCAATTTTTTTTTAAATTTCATACAACTGTACCCTATGTGTCTGACAGTGTTCTTAGATAGGTTTTGTATCAGAATGTCTTCAATGTGTATCGACAATCAATAATTGAAAACATTTTGATGAAAGAAAGAACAAACGATTTCGACTAAAGTTAACATTACGAGGACATTTCAGAAGTTTTATTACCACACAAGCAAAAAGGTCTCATATATAAAATCAACAATATGTCAAGGACTCATTTGAATTGAATGTTTCTGTTTAGAGCACAATTGAACCATGATACTTGACTTTTGCATTTTAAACTTTAATTCAACCCATTATATAAAAATAATTTTTTATAAAATCAATACATTCTCTACAGTGCAATGTAAACTACAATGTATTATGGACTGTCACTGCGTGGAGGAACATAAAGCATTCTCCCAGTGCACTGTGGTAGGTTCCCAGCTAGAATAGGCAATTAATCGATTTGATTGAAAAATGGACGATTTCACCGATTTCGATGACAATAAAATATGGATAGGTGAAACATTCGTTAATCGTCATTCAATCCTAGGCAACGTCGGGTCTCCTTGCTAGTCGTTGTCCGGTCATCACATATGCTTAAACATGATATTTTAATTTATGGAGATTTTGTGTTTGTTATTATAGAATCAATTCGCTATTGATTATTATATTGTATCCAATACATAGTAGTGTTTCAAAATTAAAAACAAAATATGATTTGGGTGCCATCAGCTAGAATCGAAACTAAAACATCTAGTGGTCCAGCGTTATTCGTCACTACATGAGCCACCAACAGATGTATATCAAAACTTCAAAAAATTAACCGGCATTACCGTATAAATGTATATTTGCAAGTGAGAAGCACTTTAAGTCATCTTACGCTTACTAAGTTCTAATTTTATCAATTTGATCCCTTAGCAGCTATTTTTACCGGCTAAAAACCAAATCAGGTTTGTTCCACAGGTCCGAATTCCTTATATACCAAGTTTCAAGTCTATAGACTGCCTGATTTTTTTCTTGTTTTCACTCATGTTCACCCCTTGCAAGGCATATCGCCACTTGGACGTAAGGGGCTACTATTTGGGGCCATGTTTAGGAAAGATTAACAAGATATTTGTTTATGTTACATTTTAACTTCTGTATATCAGTACAGCCAGGGAAGCAGGTAGCAGGAAGGGAATTCCAAAGTCTAGCTGTTCGAGGAAAGAAACTATTAGAATAGAAAACTTTCTGGCATTTAGGGACAACAACAGTGAAGGGGTGAGATCTTATTGCTAAGCGGGTTTGTCGGGGATATGTACGTTGAGGGGGTACAAGTGAAACGAGTTCATCAGAACACATTCCATTAAAATATTTGTGAAACAAGCACAGTGATGCAACATTGCGGCGATGAGACAGGGGCTGGAGTTTAGTTGATAAAGTGCGACCGATTAGATTGACAACTCTTTTTTGGACTTTAAAAACAATTTTAGCATCAGAACAGATACTTCACTTTGTTCCTAGCCAAAAGGCCAAGTGTTGTCGTGCCAAGCTGTTCAGTAGCAGATGTACATGCAGACACATAGGCTGAAGTTTATTCGTACCAAATGTGGTTGAACTGTGCATTTAATGTAACCATGTCTGTTTTTTTAACTCTTAACAATGTCTTTTTGCTAATATATTTGTTTTAAGATAACCAAATCCATTCATTTTTATTTATTGCGGAATATTATCCTCATCTTATCCTCATCTTATCCTCATCTTTTCCTTAGTTTTTTCACAACGTTTCGGCCAACTATTTCTCTGGCCTTTGTCAAGTGGTAACTGCGAAGGGAAAGGAACTCTGAATCTCCTAACTGTATCCACTGCAATTACTGCCTTCTGTAGTTGTCTCACTACGTTTTTGCCAAGTAAGCCTCTGGCCAGCTGGATTTATCATCTGATCTTCCATGGTCGGGTCCATACCGAATGGTATATATGAGCTAATAGTCTGCAATAAAGAAAAATTAATAAATAATACTCATCTCAATAATGAATTCCAATTAAATTATATAAACCAAATCCATGATTCTCACAATATTTTTTTTCAAATTTTATTTTTAGATTAAAAAGATTCTAATAATGGACCCAAACAATACAAGAATTGCCCAGTGGATGAATGTGCAATCCAATGGTAAGTTATCACTTCAATTTTTGTGTGTCGATGCTGAATGTCGTATAAGTTAAAAAAAAAAAAAAAAAAAAAAAAAAAAAAAAAAGCAGCAATAGTCCAGAAGCTTTTAGTGTTGTTGAGCATCATTCATTTATGCATCCATTTTGAATGAATCAAATGATTATTGTTGGCTTTTGTTTCACCGATATCTTTCTTGTTAGAACTCTTTCTAGTGTTATATATGGGTTTCATTTTAAGAGAGTCTTAGAGTCTTATTACAGTGAGGGATGTTGGAAGACTCCGAGAGAGAGAGATTTTTGTTGTAAGAGACTTAGAGATATTGTTCATGTAATAAGAGATCCTTATATATTAAATGTTCATTCCTTAATTGTGTTGAATGGAAGAAGAAGAAAGCTCTTTGAGTGAGGACATAGTGTTCAGACAGTTCGGACATGATGATGTTGAGACGTGTATGTAAAGACATATAACACAAATATATAATACAATTGGACTTTACCTTTGTATAAGAATCATAAACACAAGACGAGCTTTACAAAACACATAATGGTTTATTTCGTCACACGGCCGTGTTTCCATCACCAAGAATTCAAAGTCTCACATTTTTTTCTTGAAGTGACGTCTCGCTTCTAGACGTCTGACTCTCTCTCTGAGTTTTTTCACGGACTGACTAACTCTAACTAAAGTTTTTCTCTATTCCTAGAACTTTCTATTTTCCGTGACGTCATACACATGTTAAAACGTGTGCCTTCTTTCACGTGTTATGGACATACGTGTCCAAAACTTTTCCTATTTCTACAAAAGGAATTTTAACCTATATTCAATATGTTAAAAACATTATCTTATAAGTTGCATTCTTTCAATTTAAAATTTCATAACAAACTTGAGAGTTCACATTCTTTCCTTGAAATATTTATCTATATTCTAAACAAATGTTTGTTTTACATTTTTAAATTCTAACACGTAATCTATTTCTAAACTAGATTATGAGGTTCGAATTTCGCCTATGCTATTTCATTTTCATTTTAAACTAAATTCTCCATTTTTATACTTACATGAAAAAGGGACAGCCCTTATCATGTAACACTAGAAAGACATTGGGTACTCACGTGAGGGAACACATGTAGATTGCCAACATCTTTAAGTGAAAGTGTGTCTGTGGAAACAGCTGGATTCAAACTTGGCACACCCAGGTTGTTAGTCCGTGCCATTTACTACTTGAAGCTGTTGGGATATTTTTCTATCTGATTGGCTCCTATATAAATTCGAAACCTGACAGTGATTGAGAGAAAAAATCCAAATCCTGCCGACACACATGATATATTGGGAAGGCATCGCTGTCTGATATGTACTGGCACAGTAATAATTGTTCCCTGGTTTCTCAGTTATATTGGTATCAAAGGAAATCAAGGGACCAACATACTTGCAAAATAATCAACTAAAATGATAACTCAGTTGATCCAGGTTCTATTATGGATTGGGATAAGAAACGGGTTGTTTCGTTTAATCCTGTTAAGACTCGGCTATTGTTTTTTCGATTGCAGGCGTGTCCCTTTTCTTTGTGAGATTTTTATGTATGGTGCTGTTCTCGATGAGAAATCGACTCTAAAACTTTCTTTCTCATCAAATCTTTCTTGGAGTTCATATATTAAATCCATTGCTTTTTCTGCTTCTCATAAAATCGGTTCTCTCTAGCGCTCTAAACATTTCCTCACACCTGAAATTATTCTCTATATCTACAAATCTACTATCAAACCATGTATGAGGTATTGTTCTCATATCTTTGTCTCATTTGAGGGTTCTCGATAAATTGCTAAAACGCAGATGTAATTTGATTGACCATACACTTTCTTCTTCACTGCGACCTCTTTCTAACAGATGTGATATTGCTAGTCTTAGTCTTTTCTACAAATACTATTATGGCATGTATTCCCCAGAAATATCTGATCTATTCCCTGCTTCCTTTGTTTCAGCTTGTTTGACTCGTTGGCCTAGTGGTCTTCATCAATTTGCTGTTTTAATATATTATTGTAATACAGCTTCCCATTCCAGTAGCTTCTTTCCAATGACTGCAAGGTTGTGGAACTCTCTTCCTGCTTACTGTTTTCCTTCTACCTACAGCCTTGGTCTTTTAAAGACAAAAGTCAATAGGCTCCTCGCATCAAGTGGATTCATGCCTTGTCTTGAGTGATTTCCATTAAAAAAAAACCCTCTAAAACGTCCATATATAGATTACAAAATTAAGATCATACAATTGTTGGCATCTGTCTATCTTGGGCGACAATGGAGTTCTGTACCTCTGATTATTAGTCTTTCACCGAACTGCAGTATGCGCCATTACAGTGCAAGCCTATCCTGGATCGACCAGCTATGTTATAATTATAACTATAGGTTATGTTTGGTTCTGAACGCACTGTTGCAGTTTTCTTATGTCTGCTCTCTCTCTCTCTCTCTCATTTCTTTTGGAGTATTTCTTTTAAAGCACTTTTCTAGTGACTCTTATCTTCAGTCGCAGATTCCCAGTTTGCTGGATCAATGTTGCTTGCTTTTATGTCTCGCTTGCAGACATAAAGAAAGTCGCAAACAATGTGGGATACATTCTCAAACACAAATATGAGCATCAACTAACAGTTGGAATAAAAAGACGTTACCCAATCGAAGATAAGACATAGCATTTTTTTTTGTTTGTTTTACTTATCAACGCTGAAAGCCACTCAAGTATTAGGGTTAATGAGTGTACGGTAGTCACCGAGACATCAGCGTATTAATAGTTAGTGGTGGAAATGGAGGTAGAAATTGATTATTTGAGCGGTGTTCCTCAACAA
Organism: Euprymna scolopes; assembly: GCF_053919585.1. Classification (NCBI taxonomy): domain Eukaryota; kingdom Metazoa; phylum Mollusca; class Cephalopoda; order Sepiida; family Sepiolidae; genus Euprymna; species Euprymna scolopes. The sequence goes on from NC_136516.1 coordinate 33,411,358, forward strand.
GAACTTGTTTACATTGGACTTGAAGATGACCATATTGAAGTTAGCTGGAAAGCAGGTCAGCGGAACAGTTTCACAGGCAAGTAATTCCAGGAAATAAGTTTTCTTCATGGAATTTGCGTTTAGATTTCAGCACAGATAGAAAGTGGGGGAAATTGTTAATAGTTGTTGTAGTTAGACAAGTGGTTTTGTGAAAATTTGGCAAAAAGGGAGGCATAGATTGAAACTCAGACGAGCACTTGCCATATAACTAATGATAGAGTAGTGACAGACTCGCAACATCTATGGGAAAGAGGTTGCAGGGAGGAGAAAAGAGCGTCACCTACTAGGTTTTGAAGCTGGTTTTGAACTTTAAGGCAGGATAGGATGCTCCGAGCAACAATGTTTGCAGTGCCATGGCGCGCATGGAAAGGGGCAATGCACTCATCCCCGGTGGGCTTTCCTGAGGTCACAGTCCTAGTTGATGGAGGGTCAGCTGATGGTCTATTGTGATGCATGTGTGATATTCTGCATAACCTCCTGTTCAGCTTCCCCTAACCTAACTGAAACAATTCTCCGTTTTAGGACGTATTTAGCTTTTATACAGGTTGGGAGTTAGGTACTTTGTGAAACTGTAAAATGACGCAAACATTTTTCCAGCAATCTTGGCAACAGATTTGATGTACGTCTTCCACTTCGGGTCAGGAGTAAAGGTCAGATCCAGAAGTTTGTCAAAACAGAGAGCTTTTTTTAGACGAGAGTCATGCATAGCAATTGCGGTCAAGTGGATATCAGAGCGTTTATGGTGAAAAGATAAAAGCTTGGTTTTTGAAGTGTTAAAATTAACGCTTTTTTACGCCATTACACCATGTGCTCAAGGTCAGAGGAGAAAGATTCAGAGAGATCTTGGTCGTTGTTGGCCCTGGAAGTGTTGCCATAGATTGTAGTGTCGTCTACGTATTGTAAAGTGGCTGTTACACATTAACCATGTTGTTACATTTCAACCACTCGGACCCACATGTTGTCTGGTACTGTCACAAAGGAACAAACAACAAATAAAAAGCATTTATTCGTAGTTCTTCCAAAACAATGTATTTCATTATCTTTCAAAAGTCTTTTCATATAGACGTGTTTTGCAGCCCTGTGCTATATAACATGTGCTTTTTAAAAGTTTCTCTTCCCGCCACCTCACGCTGGCTATAGACAGTGCTTTCTCGCCCTCGACTTCACACGTTCATCTTCCCCAGTTCACATTTTGCTTCTCTCTGAGACCACATCTGTTAGCAATAAATATACTCCTTCAATATAATTTGCAAAAGTAAAATAAAATTATAAAATATAAATAAATAAAATAACAATTCGTCGTTTATGCTAATTTTATGAATTATTAAAAGGACGTTTACTTACATTTAATGCTTCGATCAAATCAAAAGCATACATTCTCTTTATACCTTTTTTTTGCCTTTTGTTTAAAATGCATCCTCTTTACAGCATAACTCTTTGTAGCTACTGGCTGGTTTTTAACCAAAAGACTGGCGCTTCATTGAACATCATGAAAACTGTAAAAGGAAATTTGGCACCTCTGCATTACACGGACGGCGCCATTATCAATAAAACGGCAAATAAATAAAAAAACAGGAATTTTTTTTTTTCCGAACAAAAAAAAATATTTGAAAACTAAAACATTTATTGTATAAAAATGTATCAAATATAATTGTAAAGACATTTATTGAAAAGTCTGCATAAGAAAATATCATTTTAAACAAATTTTTGAATTAAAGCAATATTGGATTATTTTTTCCCCGAAACATTTTTTGAATTAAAGTAAAATTAAATTTTTTTCCGAACAATTTAATAATTTAAATAAAACATTTTTCAAATTAAAGCAGAATTGAACTTTTTTTATTTTTTTTTTTAAACATTTTTGAATTCAAATAAAATTGTCACTGTAATAAGATATAATTTTATTTTTTGTGTCGCCTGTTGAAGGGTCAGCAATAAATTAGTTTTAATTTTTAAATAAATAAACACTTTGAATGGAGAGAAGAACCATCTGGCGACAGTTTAGTAAAACGCACCAAAAACGGTACCGTCCGTATAAAGCAGAAGTGCTGGAAATTTTACATTTAATAAAATGAAACAAAAGAATACATTTCAAATATGAATTTAAGGAAGAAATCGTGTAAGTTCTTAAAATAAAGGAGTGTCAAATATTGTGTTGTCTCTCTGAGGGACTGGCAATAGTAAAAAGGGCATAGAATTAATCTTAATTTCTTTTCCTGCTTCTCTTTGAGTTGCAGAAATGAAAGAATAGCAACGAGTAATGCAAGTAAGAAGGCGGACTAGATAAGTGAAATGATATTAGGAAAAGGCTAGAATCGAACCCTGTAGGCAAGTGTTAAAAGATAATGGATAAGTTGAAATCCTAGGAATGCAGTCGATTTTAGAAATAACTAAATATTATTTATGTCAGAGATAAAGCGATTGTTCACTCTTTTAGAAATAACTGGATATTAAATATGTCAGTTAAAAGAATGGACGATGCGAGTTTATAAATAAAAATTAAAAATAGGTTAGATATTGAACAATTAAAATTGAGAATTCTTTGTTTGTCAAAAGTGTGCTTGGGCGGACATATGTAAAATCCATGTGAAAATTTAGTCACGTTGGTTGACAATAGGCCTCTGACGTCATAAACAAAAAAAATCTCAATATATTGAAATGGGGTTCGAAGTTAGAGGAGAATCAGAGATAATCAGTCACATTCACAGCCAGAGAGAGAGAGAGAGAGAGAGAGAGGGTCAAAGAGTGAAGCTGATCCTCTTAGAGGTGAAGGGTAGAAGAGAGACCATGTAGTCATACAAGTTTGAATTCCTCACATCATCAATCGGCTGACAGATGAATAAAGAAATCATCTAATATTTTTTTAACTGCTTGTCTTCGTGTCGTCCTTACAACCGAAAAGGTAAATGTGTTTTGTCATCATCTTTAATAAACCTTGTATTACTCCCCTCCCTCAAGTAATGTATCTCCCCCTCCTCTGTGTAAACAAGAACTGTATAAATGTCTCAGCTCCGTATTAATAATATGGAATCCCCAAGAACCGTCACAGTCGTCGTCGTGATGTAAATGTATCTAAATGTCATTATCATCCCCTGTTCTAACCCTAACCCCTGTTCTGAGTCCCCCCCGTTGAACTCCCGTCATCTCTTCCAATATGTACCCGATTTCAAAACAGAGTGATCATAAAAGGGGGGAGGTGTTGATATTAATGGAACTGCTGTGTTTTCCCAACTGAGCACGCACCGACCAGCTGGTTCATATGGTAGTAGCTACACTTTTCTCTTCTATAGCGCACGTGTGTTGCTGTACTCCAACGACCGAGTTACGTTGTGAGCAGAGACAAAGTTTGCAGCATGCTTATCACATGAATTATCGAATTAATTCAACTTGCAAGATCAAAAGGGGAAAGGAGTAGAGAGAAAGAGAGAGGCTTATCTTAAGCTCATACTTATTATTTTACATTGCGTTAGCCCATCTTAGAAATGCGTCTTCTCTCATCAAAGTTCACACTAAGTGTCCGAGAAATTAGCAAGCACTACTCTCTCAACCGTATATCTGACATCATTCCCACCTAATTGTCATCACTTTTTTTCTCACAAACCTCAGCTTATTTCCAAGCAAGGCTCTTTCTGACCGTTGTTTAAAACACATCTATTTTATTTTTATTTTTTAATTGCATTTTCACCCCAAACAAGGCACATCGCCACTTTGATGTAGGGGGCTACTATCAAGAACATAAGCTACAGGGGTAATTTGTAGGGAGTTAGGCAGCAAGATGTCGGTTCATGTTACACTTGAACTTCTGCATGTCAGTACAGTTGGGGAAGCAGGGTTCCGGAAGGGAATTCCAAAGTGTAGCGGTTCTGGGGAAGAAACTACTGGAGTAGAAGGCTCTCTTACATCTAGGGATCTCTATTGTGAAAGGGTGGGATTTAGCTGCTTGTCCGGTCTGTCGGGGGTATTTATGCCGAGGGGGTACAAGTGCTTGCAGTTCATCAGAGCATTCACTGTTAAAGTACTTGTAGAACAGGCAGAGGGATGCACCATTTCGTCGATGGGACAGAGGCTGAAGCTTAGATGACAATTCAGGACCTATCAGGTTGGCGAATCTCTTTTTTTTTTTTTTTTTTTTTTTTTTTTTTTTACACAGTGATCACCACTTAAACCTTTTGAACCTTGTCCAGGAGGGACAGACAGACTAGTAGCAGATGCACCAGCCCAAATATGACAAAAATACTCCATACATGGGCGAATGGTGGCCTTGTACATGATACTTTCGGGCGTTAGTAGCTTTGTAGCACAGTAGAGAACCTACCTTCTTCGCAGCGGTCCTGGCAATACTCTCAATGTAATTGTTCCAACTCATGTTTCCTGTGAACGTTAGGCCGAGGAGTTTAAAAGATCTACTTTCAGCAACGTAGAACTAAATCGATCTGGACAATTATATTTTAACTAACATTAATAGTAATTACCACCTATACAACATAATACCAAATCCATCTAAAGGAATATATTTTAATTAATGTACTAGAAGACATACTCTTGCCACATTTGGGCAGGAGCTGCTAGAAGCTGTTATTCTGCTTTGACAGAGTTCAAAATAGACTTCGTAACCTAGTGAGAGATGCCCTTTTCTATTCCCTGCAACCCATTTCCCACAGAAGAGATGTTGTGTGCCTGTTTCTGCTTTATCGTTATTTTCATGGCAAGTGCTCGTCTGAGCTCCAATATATGGTTCTCCCTCGCCAAACTTACACGAGAAACACTCGTCTAGCTAAAAACACTATCAATAATTTCCCCCACTCTTTATCTCTGCTTAAACCTAAACGTAGATTCCGTGAACAAAGCTTCTTTCTTAGAACTGCACACTTATGGAACTCTCTTCCATTTCCCTGCTTTCCAACTGACTTCAAGTCTAACGGAAACAAGTTCTTGAGCTGTCCCCCTTAAGTAATCCAATTTACCAAATTTCGACTAGTAACGATTACTACAATATTCTCCCATTGACTACTGTACACTTATTAAACCTTATCTTCTAGTTGCTTCCGGGCCCTGATAAGTGTTGACTCCTTAAAAAAAAAAATATGAAAAATAAAGAAATTAATTTTTTAACATGAATTTTTGAAAAAGTAAATTTTCCTTAAAATTTTCTTCACCTTTCTTTCAGGGTTGATTTCTTTGGAGAAAACTCTTTCCGATGAACCGGTTCTTGGATATTGGAGTATTACAGTAAAAATAAATAACCAAAAACAAGTCGTTCAGTTTAAAGTGGACAAATATGGTTTGTATATTTTTCATTCATTTTCTTAAGAAATCGCAACTTAAGAAATCGCAATATATAAAAATCGATAGGACATTAACTCTATAATAATATATACGAAATCTGCAAGAATTAAAATATATTTAAGCGTATTTTACAACTGGGCTACGCTAGGTGTGTCAGAAACTTCGTGAAAATATTGAACAATTCGACCCCCTGTCTTTCCAAGCTTATAACTACTCGAAAAATGTAATTCAAACCCTAATTTTTTTTTCAATTAAAGGAGCAAGGACCAAGGTTTCATTTAAAAAAAATACAAACAACATGGTTTAAAAATAAAAAGGTTTTTAACTTCGAACTTTACAGGTAAATTTCTAAAAAAACTGTTCTTTTTTGTTTTAAATTAGAATATATTATTTATTGATCTTTTATCTTCAATTTGTGATATATAAAACTTTGGCACATAAATTATTTACTTTTTAATAGACATTTCAAAATGGGGGGGGGGCGTGAATTTAAAAAAAAAAGTTTGTCTAAAATATTATATTTGGTTTATTGGAAAGAGCATAAAATTTCACATTGACCCTAAAAATATCGTAAAAATAGAATAAGAAGAAAAATTTTGATAGATTTTTAAAATTTAAGAATTGAAAAATACTGAACTCGTAAAATTCAATTAATTTCATTACTGTTTTTTAAAGAAAATAAACAACCCACTTTTAAAAGAGAAATTACTAGTTATATTTTATTTGCAGTCTCGTGTTAGGGGTGGCAAAAATTCCTACAAATATTCTGATACACCTAGGGCTACGCCGGGCGTCCATGCTAGCTTCGATAAATACTTTTGCAGTTTTAATAAAAGAGCTACAGTAATACCAGGGCTATATATATATATATATATATATATATATATATATATATATATATATATATATATATATATATTGTAATTCATTGATTATTGGATACATTCTTCCTCTGTGATGGTCTTAGAAATAAATGTCTTTTGTAACAACAAAGGGTGGAAATATTTTCAAATATTTCCTCAAGGAGCTTGTGTTTTCACAAGAAGACTAAGATTCCATCTGTATTTCATTATAAAATACGCACACACGTTTGAGAATTCTAAATTTAAAATGTAAATATAAATAGTAGGTAGTTGTGCAGATTTTGCGTGGAATATGATGTCAAATGCTCAAATTTGCCTGTAATCTGACGTAAGACGTTGATCATCCAATCAATGCGCTGCAACGAAAGAGCAGACGATTTCTGATAAATATTGGAAAAGGAAAAAAAAAATGTTACATGGAAATCATGGAGACTAACAACACTATGAATTTATCAGTGTTAGATAAACAACTGCAGACGTCCGAAGAAATTTTTTTTTTTTTTTTTGTGCGTGTGTGTGCCAAAATAAGAAATTAATCGGATCCTAAAAAGAATTACATTACATGTGTTAGAGACATCATTGCAAAGAGAGGCTCCGTAAGCGACGAATGTGGCTGGAGGTGCATAAACCTTTTCTTGAAAATCTTTTCTTGCAATTTTCTTTGAAAAAAAAAAAAAAATTAAACAAAGCAAAAAAAATATATGAAAATAATTTTTTTTTTTTTGCTTTTGCTTCTTTGAAAAACCTTTGAAAGCCATAATTTGTTTTGAAAAAAAATAACAAAAAAAAACAACTTTTGTTTGCTAAACATTATTTATCAAAAATGAAGCCAAAAAATACAAAAAAAAAAAATGGTTCAAGCAAATTTCCTCTCCTCCTGCATGAAAAAAAAAAGACATGTTTGTCATAAAACATTAAATAAATAATAACACAAAATTACGGTAGGTCGTTATTTATTTATTTATTTTTCCTGTTTCGTGCCGTTGTTATGATTTAATCATCGGCGATGCTCGGCATAATCCGGCGATGGCTGCTATGTTCCGAACAAAGCTGAGCAGACGCTTTGATACATCCGCTTCAAAATGTGCACAAGTACCAAATATTAATACTAATATTAGGTTGAGATTGTGAAATTTTTAATTTTGCTTTCAAATGATGTATTTTCAAACAAGTTTTCGTTATAATACCTTTACTTTATTATATCATTTTAAAGAGGGTTTTTTCGCTCTATCTAATCGTTTAATTTACAATCGTTTCAAACAATTGTCATCTTTTCAGAACGCTGAATACAGGATGAAAAAAAAAAAAACAAATTCGCACAATTTTCTCATTTCAATTCAAGCTAGGCCAAAAAGCTTCTGAAACAGCTTACGATAGCAACAAAGCGTTTGGCCCACGAACCACTACTAAATGCACAGCACAATGGTGGTATAAGAAATTTTGTGGCGGTGACAAGAGTCTTGAAGATGATGAGTAGAGTGGTCGGCCATCGGATGTTGACAACAATCAATTAAGAGCCTTAGTCAAAGCCAATCCATGCACAACTGTTCAAGAACTTGCTTCTGAATTAGATGTAACGTATACAACGATTTCCAACGACTTTGAGATTGGGAAGACAAAATAACAATAAATGGATGCCTCACATATTGGACGACAACCTAAAGAATGCTGTTATAAAGGGTCATCTTCCCTTCTTTTATGCAACAAGAGCGACCTGTTTTTCGACCGAGTTGTGACTTGCGATGAAAAGTGGGTTCTTTACAACAACCGGCGACGCTCAGCTCAGTGTTTAGACACCAAAGCTCGACAACACTTCCTGAAGCCAGAATTGCATTAAAAGAAGGTCATGCTTTCTGTTTGGTGGTCTGTGACTGGTCTCATCCATTATAGTTTTTTAATGCAGGCAAAACCATTACGGTGAAGAAGTACTGTCAAAAATGAATGAAATACATCAGAAACTTCAACAACACTCAACATTAATCAACAAAAAGGTCCAATTCTCCTCCACGACAATGCTTGACTGCATGTTGCTAAACTGACCCTGCAGAAGTCGTACGAATTGGGATACACAACTCTGCCTCATCCGCCATACTCTCCAGGCCTTTCACCTACCGACTACCACTTTTTCAAGCATCTCGATAACTTTCCGTGTGAGAAATGCTTTAAAAACCTAAGTGATATCAAAAACTCCTTCATCGACCTCATCGACACCAGAATGCATTATTTTCACGTTATTGACATGAATATACTTGTTTTGCGTTGGCAAAAATGTGTTTATCCTGATGATGCTTATTTCGATCAATAAATTTTTCTTTGATCTGAGATATGTTCATCTGAATTTAAAAGTTAAAAACTGCAAAAACTTTCGTTCAACCTGATTTTTATAGATCGATCCTACCCAGAAGAAAATGCTCAATCTTCGAGATAGAGCATCAGTATATGAAGTGAGTTAGAATTTTCCCGATTATGATTCACAACATTTATTGTACGCACCCATGGAATGCAGATGAAGATAATTATTTTCTTATTCCATGGAGTTTCAAAAATTAGGGTCTTTTTTCAGAGGAAAATGGTTAGTAAAAGAAATTATATATACTAGTGAGACCTGTGGAAATTCCACAGTGGGCTTTTTCACATGTAATATATTGATGTTGGCATTCTGTGTATGTTCAGCATAAATGGATATACCCTGATATTATTGTACCTATTTACAACGCCTCCCCACGGGACAGAGTTAGACACCAGGGTCGTTTTTTAACATGGAGAAAAGGAACAAAAATAAAAATTGTCTCAGTCGTGAAGGACTTCTCCTCCACTGAAAGGGAACGAGAAATGGAAGTGCCGCATCTGAAGAACAGATACTACACTGATATTATTGTAACTCTTTTATTAAAACTGCAAAAGTATGTACCGAAGCTAGCACGGATGCCCGGCGTAGCCCGGTTGTAAAATATGCTTAAATATATTCTAATTCTTGCAGATTTCGTATATATTATTATAGAGTTAATGTTCTATCGATTTTATATATTATAAAATTGCGATTTCAAAAAGAAAAAAATATATCCATATGACTTGAGTGTATCAGCTTGAACCGAAACCAAAATTTATGAAAAAAATGATATATATATATATATATATATATATATATATATATATATATATAAACTTGAGTTACTTCAGCTATAATCGAAACTGAAACTAAAACTTATGACGAATTCTTGATAAAATTATTTATAAAAACAATAGATTACTGGCGTATCATCAGCTATAACCGAAACCAAAACTTCTTGGTAAAATTATTTATTACAAGAAATGGAAGTCCATAAGAATTAAACTACAGTCACTCGGATGTAAGTGTGACACACAAATAACACATACGCTATCTTATTAATATATAGATTAGAATTAGCTGGTTAGCACAAAAATTGAAAGCTTCAAAGTTTGAAAGAAAGTAATGTTCGAAAGAGTGTGTATATTATTATTATTATTATTATTATTATTATTATTATTATTATTATTTACTCACTAGGAGTAGTCACACATGCTCCCATCAAAGATCGTTCTTTGAGAACAACTTATGCTGCTCTTTGGAGTCTGAGTGACAACAAGTTTCCCCAAATTTCCACTTTCGATAACCTTTACAAAAGAATTTGCGTTATCGCAACAGCCGCTTACCATTAATCATTAATCAGGCTATTAGTATTATTTGTATTATTTGGATTCATCGGACTACTGTTCCGATTTCCATTCTTTTCAACGAGAACAGTAGTCCAATGAATCCAAATAATACGAATAACCAATCCTCATCTCAAAAGTTCAGAAACATAATATCAGGTTATTAGTCGCAATTGGTTTAATATATCGGATGCTAGATTTTGAAAGAAATCACAGCTGAAACATGTATGCACATATGTAGCCTATAATGCGTGTGTAAATAAAGGGTATTTATGCAGAATTTGAACCAGACGTAACTAACCGTCTGCTCCGCTTTGCTCAGAACATGACGTCATCTGCTCGGGTTTGACTGTAATCTGACGTAAGACGCCGATCTATGCGTGGCAGAGGAGCAGACGATCTTTGAGAAAAATATTGGAAGAAAAAAAAATCAACGGGACCAGCCGGGAGCTTCTCGACCGTTATCTTTTCGAGTTTATGTGGAGACAGAAATTTGGTAACGATCATTTGTCACTATCTTAAACCATATATCGGAAAGCTACTTGGTTGGGTAGACGAAGTTCCACATCCGCTGTCTCTTCTAACTCCACTTTGACATTGTCAAAAAAATTTACATTAGTTACAAATTTAAAGAAAAAAAAAATACATGGAAAATATAAAATAAGTGCTTTTTAAAAAAAATCAAAAACAAAAAAAAAAACCTTTGTTTAAAAAAAATATATGAAAAACAAAAAAGAAATTGTTTTTTTTTTATTAGTTTTAATTTGTTTGCCCCCCCCCCCAAAAAAAAAAATTGGTTGAAAAAAAAATTTGTTTATTTTTTTTTTTTAATTAAAAGAAATTGTTACAGGAATAAAACAAATTGTTGCGGTAGGTCGTTGTTTCTTTTTTATTTTCGTTATATTTTTTCTGGTGATTTTATTATATTTAAATGCTTTCTTCAGTATTTTCCTTTAGTAGCGTTGTTGCACTTTGATAATCGGCAACGCTCGGCGAAAACCGGCAGTTGACGTCATTTTCCAAACAAAGTTGAGCGGCCAGTGAGTTACGTTCGATTCAAACTCTGCACAAGTAGTAAATAAAGAAAAGTATACAAGGTACTCCTGCAGTATTTTACCCACCGATTTCACGATCTTAGCCGAGCGTTGACGAACGCTTTCGGTGTTAACGCCGACGAAAGCCGAGAATTCGGAGCTACGGTGCAAGAACCTAAAAGTATGTGAATAGCAACACCATTACAAGGAAAAGATATTACACACACACACAACAAAATGGATAAAATTAATACAAAAAATTTGGATAAAATAAATCACAAACACTTACCGTAAGTTTTTTTTAAAGTAAAATAAATTTATTTTGTTGAATATTTTTTTTTTTTTTTGGTTCATTTTGTTTTCCGATAGCTTTTTTTTTGGGGGGGGGGATAAGCAACAGTAATAAACACTTCAATGTTTTTTTTTTTCTTGTTTGTTTTTAACAAAACGTTATTAAACAGTAACAACAATTTTTTTTTTCAGTAATGTTTGTAGGGGGGGGACACAACAATTACTGTTTATCTTTAGTTCCGACTGGAAGATTTTCTACTGACTGTAGAGGCAAAGTAGGGAGCAAAGGGTTTTCAGAGGATGTGGAAAGAAGAAGCTCCTTCCCAAACCGGGTAGCCTTCCGCGATTTGATTTATTATGGAGACAAAAGGGTTGTGTCCAAATTTTTGTCTCCACATAAATTCGCATAAATATGTTTCCAACAGCTCCAGTTTTTTTTTTTTTACGCTAAATTAAATAGCTGAAATGAAAGGCTGTGTATTTTTACTTTGAACAATAAAATAACTGAAATGAAACGCTATGTGTGTAATTTCAATGAAAATTATTCGTCTGCTGCGCGTTCGTTTGAAGCGCCCTGATTAGCTGATAGAGTATCGTACCGCTCGCCATGTTCCGGCGTTTTCCGACGGATGTCGATCAACGCTCGGCTAAGATCGTGAAATCGGTGGGTAAAATACTGCAGGAGTACCGTATACAATAATACATATCTACTTGTTATTGAGCACCATTCATAAGAACACGGAGTTTCATTGGATTAACATTTATGAAATCACAGCAATACAATCCTCATATATACACTAACAAATATGTGCTCATTCTAGTCGTATTTTGCTATGATGAACAAACTACATACACTGACCTCCAAAGGAGGAGGTAATGACTAGGAGGACTGTTATGATTTAATTTGTTGTTAAGAGTTATCCCCCTTGGGATTGACATTCATAATAAAAGCGCCCTCTGTTTCATTTTCCCGCTCGATCCTTTCAAGAGCGTACGTGTATTTTACAGTTAATAAAACCTTTCTAAAAGGCAATTCTTTACTTACTGATACTATTCACTTCAATTTTATTAACTGTAAAAAAAAAAAAAAAAAATAAAATAAAAAAATAATGGATCGAATCTTACGTCCCGACAGATTCGAGGTGGAACCTACATGCCCTAATTCCGAAAAATCCTATAGGCATTGGAAATTAACCCTCCAGAATTATATTCGCTCACATAATAACGGATTAATCGAAAACACTTCAGATAATTTCTTTGCCTTGATCAATTGTATTTCAGCCTCTGTTTTCGATTTAATAAGCGATAAAACCGACTACGATAGTGCATTAAGAACATTGGACGCCGCTTATTTAAAACCTGAAAATATTGTTTATAATAGATATCGATTGATGACGACGAAGCAACAAACAACACAAAATATAGATGCCTTCATACTACAATTGGAAATGCTTGCCAAAACATGTAACTTCGAAGCGGTTTCTGCTGAAGAAAACAAAAATCAATACATTCGGGAAGCTTTCATCGGCGGAATTTCTTCTTCGTCCATCCGACAACGACTGTTAGAAAAACCCATCCCGACTTTACAAGACACATATGCCACGGCCAGATCTCTTGAACAAGCAGAAAAGCATTCAATAAGCTACGCAAATAACTTTACTGTAGCAGCTACAAATAATCCTTCGGGCTACAATCGTATAGCTGTGACTAAAGAAAATATGCATCCAAAAGGGGTTTGTTTTTTCTGTGGAAAATCACGTCATCCTCGATATTTATGTCCTGCACGAAACGCCGAATGTAAAAAATGCAAAAAAAATGGTCATTGGGCTAAAGTGTGTAAATCTTCTATTTCTAACACTCATACTGCTGTTCTTTATGACGACTCTGACTACCCCTCACCTTCTCTATCCTGACTAGGAACTAACTCCAAAGATGTCACATTCACTCAATGCCAAATTAACGGGCACTTCGTGAACGCTATGGTGGACTCCGGCAGTGTAAAAACATTCATTAATGAAAATACTGCTAAAAAACTTAAACTCTTCACAATACCTAAAAACAAAACTATAGCTCTGGCTGCTTCCGATCAACATGCTAAAATAACTGGCGAAGCTGTCGTGGATTTAATACTGAAAGATAAAACCCATTCTGGAATAACAATTGAAATCATTGAAAACCTTTTCATTGATTTAATAATCGGAAAAGATATTTTAAAAAAATATAAAAAAGTAACACTTAAATTCGACGGTCCTAGAGACAAACTTATAATTGGATCTATAAACACGAATAATTTTTTTCCTACCATAAACGTTCCACCCCCTCCTCTCTTTTCTAATCTTTCTCCTCATACTACTCCTATTGCGACAAAATCCCGACGTTACACTTTTGCCGCCAACAAATTCATAAAAGAAGAAACTGCTAGAATGTTGAAAGAAGGCATAATTGAACCTTCGATATCTCCGTGGCGAGCGCAGGTTCTTGTAACTTCGAATGAGAATCATAAGAAAAGAATGGTAGTCGACTACAGCGATACCATCAATAGATTCACGGAACTAGACGCTTACCCAATGCCTAATATCAATAAGATGGTAGACGACATCGCTCAATACAACATCTTCTCTACTCTCGACCTAAAATCTGCTTATCACCAAATACCTATAAATCATGCTGATCGTAAATTCACTGCGTTTGAAGTAAGTGGCAAACTTTTTCAATTTACTCGTCTTCCTTTTGGCGTCACCAATGGAGTAAGTGCTTTCCAGAGGAGCATAGACTATATTATAGAAAAAGAAAATCTAACCGATACCTTTGTGTATGTTGATAACGTAACTATATGTGGGAAAAATCAAGAAGAACACGATTACAATCTTCAAAAATTCTACAAAATTGCTAAACAATATAACATCACTTTAAATGAAAATAAAAGCATAATTTCTTCTAGTTCTATTACTCTACTCGGCTACACCATAGAAAATAATCAAATAGCTCCCGATTATCAAAGACTAAAACCATTACTCGAAATGCCACCTCCGCTGAATCTTAAATCTCAAAAAAGAATAGTTGGAATGTTTTCCTATTACTGCAAATTCATTAAAAAATTTTCTGATAAAATTTTATTACTAAATCAAAACAAAGAATTTCCACTACCTCCATCTGTATTAAAATCTTTTCAAACATTGAAAAATGATCTAAAAGACGCCACTTTAATAACGGTAGATCCAAATAAAGAATTTGAAGTAGAAACGGACGCTAGTAACTATTGCATTGCTGCAACACTAAATCAAGAAGGTCGTCCTATTGCATTTTTTTCAAGAACTCTCAATACTAACGAAATTAAGCACCATGCAGTAGAAAAAGAGGCAGCCGCTATTGTAGAAGCTCTCCGTAAGTGGCGACACTTTCTACTCGGCAGGCACTTTAAAGTCATCACAGATCAGAAGAGCATCAGCTTCATATTCGACAATAAAAGAAAATCTAAAATTAAGAATGACAAAATATGTCGTTGGCGTATAGAATTATCCCAATACAATTTCACTATAGTTTATCGACCTGGACCTGAAAATATTGCTGCTGACACATTCTCTCGCATCTCTGCTCTTACTTACAATCTACAAGATCTTCGTGATTTACATAAACAATTATGTCATCCTGGTGTTTCAAGATTAAGCCATTTTATAAGAACGAGGAACCTCCCTTTTACTTTGGATCAAATTAAGAATATTACTGACTCTTGCTCATCCTGTCAATTACTGAAACCCAAATTCGCCAATACCAATGGAGGGACTCTCATTCAAGCCATATTACCTTTTCAACGATTAAATCTTGATTTTAAAGGCCCTCTACCTACTTCTATACATGGCAACAAATATCTACTTACTCTAATTGATGAGTATTCCCGTTTTCCTTTCGCTTTTCCTTGCAGAGATATGACAAGCAAAACCATTATCCACTGTCTAAACAAACTCTTTTCAATTTTTGGTTTGCCTGACATGATACATACTGACCGTGCTTCTGATTTCTTAGCAAGAGAAATAAAGGATTTTTTACACAAAAAAGGAATTGCTACTTCTAAAACAAGTAGGTATCATCCTGAAGGTAATGGACAGATTGAAAAACTCAACGGTACCTTATGGAAGGCCATTCAAACAACATTACATTCTAATCAAATGAAACTACCTTATTGGGAAGACATACTACCGGACGCACTTCATTCAATTAGATCATTACTTTGTACTGCCACTAATATGACTCCCCATGATAGACTATTCAAATATAGTCGTAAATCTGCTTCCGGAATTTCAATTCCCTCTTGGGTTAAACCAGGCCCAATATATATTAGAAACCACACTAAAACAAGTAAACATGACCCTCCTGTAACGCCTGCCACCCTAATAGATGTCAACCCCCACTACGCTTATGTTCAACTACCTTCTGGTACTGAAACCACTGTCAACGTTCGAGACTTAGCTCCAAACTCATCAAATGAAGAAAACTCTAATAATAATCCTACTACTTCAGAGACTTTATTTGAACCTTCTACTAATGAAAACATTGGTCATGAGGAAGACAAAAATCAATCGTCTGATCTTGAAGAAAATCAGATTTCACTAAAAAATAATACTGAAAATCAGCATTCCTGCCAATCTGTGCGGAGGTCGTCCCGAGTTCGACAATTCCCTAGTAAATATAAGGATTTTGTGACTAAATACTGAAAAAACTGCAGTTTGGGTTCATATGTTATTTGTAAATAAAATGATTCTTATGTGATTGTAAAAAAAAAAAAAAAAAATTTGTCTATAATTAATTACCCCTTACTTGAATACTTTAGGACGGGGAAAATGTTATGATTTAATTTGTTGTTAAGAGTTATCCCCCTTGGGATTGACATTCATAATAAAAGCGCCCTCTGTTTCATTTTCCCGCTCGATCCTTTCAAGAGCGTACGTGTATTTTACAGTTAATAAAACCTTTCTAAAAGGCAATTCTTTACTTACTGATACTATTCACTTCAAGGACGATATAACGAACATATACTACACTACTACTCAAATGATGACCTAATACCTGGTAGGATGGTATCATGAAAACAGATCAGGTACTACAATGGTATGGAATGACCTTCGTTCTGTTTTAGGAAACAATGGATACCCACTGTAAGAGTGTTTGCACGTGTAATTTTGAAGCAAGTGTTATGTAATTTTCAGCCTCATCTCTCATGAGTCTGCACTGCCTGATTTCAGTGGCAAGGAGAAGTCCAGGACAGCTGGAAATAATGGCAAGATAAGCAGCGAGTACCTGGTATTCTCAAATGATCACCTATTTTAGTACGACCAGGTAGAATGATGCTTAACTTTGGTGACCTAACAGGAACTGATGTGTCAGCTATGATTATGCCGTAAATAAAAATTCTTCCAAAATGCTGGAGTAATGAGTTCTTTCCCTTTGATTCTGAAAGAATATATAGAGAGAAAAAGCATGCAATATTTTTAAACATTAAATGGAAGTTTCATATTAAATAGGAAAAAAGGGTTGCTTTTTTTTCTTTTTTGACCACCGGGCCAAGATCAGATAGTAGTATCTGTTCTAATGCTGCACTATTTTGGTCTCGGTTAATGGGGAAGAAATCCTTCATGACTGATAATTTTTTTTATTTTGTTACTAACTTGAGTACCTCTTTTTGGGGAGCTGATTTCTCCCTAGGTTAAAAACCGACCTTGTGTCTAACTCTGCCCACGTGGGGAGGCAAGTAAACAAAATAAAAAAAGAAAGGTTTCTTCGTTCATTACACATTTTTCTTTGCGTTTTACTGATAATCTAAGGCATTAAAACGATTATTTTTTTTAAATCCTGTTTTACAAAACAATTTGATTATGAACTTAAAATCACCAAAAAATTTCTATTTCTTCATTAAAAATCACTTTTTTTCTTTCATATCGGGTCAATGCCGGGTCGGGACAGCTAGTTATCAAACAATTAATATCTTTCTTCTTACTATTAAGAAAGGTAATTTTGCATAATTAAATTTGAGGTGATGCTCGTTTGATGTGGTTTCTGATTAATTTGATCTGATTATTAAAGTAATTATCTTCAAATTAAAAATATTGAGTGATTTGCCCCAGACTCCTCACACATCTTTATTGGCACATATCTTTGTGAGTAATAACTTTTTAGCGCGCGTGCGCGCGCGCGCGCACACACACACACACACACACACACACATCTTGGTCAGCTGATATTATCGTTTTAGTTGAAGGGGGAGTGTCAGGTTGTATGTATGTGATTGGGGATAACCTGATGTTCTCTCTTCAATACCCGAAATTGATCGATTGAGCCTTGTAGGCTGTGGGTGTACGGAGTGGTACAATAATATTGTCGCTCTAGAAAAGATTACATGATTCCATTTCTGATCGATAAAAACCGTTTTTTTTTTTTTGTTTTTTTGTTGTTTTTTTTTTGTTGCAGACAATTTACTAGTTGGCCAGTTGTGTACAAAACCCAAAAATGATAGGAAGGAGCCTTCTATCATGTCTGAAAGAGACATAATGTTTAACGAGCAAGATCAGAGATGTGCCTCTATACAACTCATGTTCTCTACTGATCCAAGTTATGAAAACGGATCCATTGCTAGCACCCTCAAAATGCATTGCTGGATTGCCACGAGTAACAGGGACATGTCCAGGCTGATGAAAACAGTTTCCAGCCATAGTTATTGTCTTTGGTGTGGTTTCAAGTGAGGGCCACATTATGCCACCTCAGATTTTCGAAATTGACTTGAAAGTCAACACCAAAGTGGACTTGGATGTGCTGAAGAGTGTAATGATCCTCTGGTGCAATCAGTTGGCCACTAGCAGACCCTGGGTGTGGCAGCAGAACTTGGTGCCAGCTCAAAGAGACCCAGGCTTGGTTTCAGAAGGAGTGCTACGACTTTGTACCTTTCTCTCACTGGACTCCTATTGAGGCAGTGATTGAGGCTGAAAGCGGCTAAATTGAATAGATGTCAGCTCTACTACATAATCAAGTTACTTGAATTGATTTTTTTCAATAAAAGTTTTTAAATAAAGCTGTAGTGTTGTTTTGTTTAAGGCAACAAATTTATCGTTCCACCCTGTAAAACCGCAATTTATATATTTTTTTAATCATTTAATATTATATTTTACCAACAGACAATTTTTTATCCAAACGTTTTCCTTTTCTTCCTCCAGCTCCTTCTTTTCCCCTTCCTTGCTTCTACTTTTCCTCCCCTTTTTGTTCATTTTTTGTCTTTCTCCTCGTTTTTCTCCATTATCTCCATCAATTTTTTTCCTTTCCCCTTTTTCGTTTTCCCCTTTTTCGTTTTCCCCTTTTTCGTTTTCCTCTTTTTCCTTCTCCCTTCTTCTCTTTTCCTCCTCCCTTCTTCTCTTTTCCTCCTTTCCTTTCTTCTCTTTTCCTCCTTTCCTTTCTTCTCTTTTCCTCCTTTCCTTTCTTCTCTTTTCCTCCTTTCCTTTCTTCTCTTTTCCTCCTTCCCTTTCTTCTCTTTTCCTCCTTCCCTTTCTTCTCTTTTCCTCCTTCCCCTTCTTCTCTTTTCCTTCTCCCCTTCCCCTCTTTTCCTCCTCCCCTTCCCATCTTCTCCCCCTTCTCCCTTCTCTATTCCTTCTCCTCTTTCTTTTACTCCTCCCTCTTTTCTTCCTCTTTCTTCTTTCCCATTCTTCTTCCTCCTACTCCTTATTCATTCTTCTCCCCTTTCTTCCTCCTCCCCATTCTACTTCCTCCTCCAATATTGATATTTAGGGTACTGCAAGTGTCCTAGACTCTGACTTGGGCAATACCAGGCAACGTCTCATGTCTGCTCCCTTTGCATTCTGATCAAAATGTGTTGACATCAGCAAGACGTTACAGTCATGTCACTTCTCACCCATTTAAACCACGTCTTCCTCTATCTACTGTATTGTTTGGTGCCAATGATATTCAAACACACTGTGGAGTTAATGCAAGAGGTGGCATGTTTTAAAAATGTCCTGCTTACCAAAATCAGAAAAACAGAAAAAAAAAAAGATTTCTATCTTATGTATGTACCCAACATTGCTAAGTTGAAACATATTTGTGGGCCGAGGGTTTAGTCACATTACAATGTACCCAATATCTTACTTTCTCATGATTTTCCTGAAAGTGGACCACATGTTGAATTGATGGAAGCATAAAACACATCTAGTCTCATCTATGAAAATTAAAAGGGAAATAACTCTCAAATAAAAGCTTAAATAATTTTTTTCCGTTTTTAAATGCAACTGGTGTCGGCTAATAATAATTGAAAATAAATTGAATATAAATTAAGTTAAAAGTAAATTAAATAAATCAATTTTAAATAATATTTATAAATAGAACAATCAAAACAATTCTATTATAACAAACAATTCATGACATGGAGTCAATTATTAAAATAGATTTTTCTTAAATGTAATATGCAAATGAGGTTACTTCTTGAATGTAGATTTCCTTTGAATGAATTGTATATATGAAGACAATGATGGAATGAAAGTGTGTAAAAGTCCGTTTTCCATATAAAAATTGAATTTGTGAAACGGTGTACCTTTTGTACATATTAATCAAATTGTGAACAAACAAACAGACAGGGTTACGACTTTATTGTAATATTTAATAATTAGAGTACCCGTCCCTGGACAGATACCACTAATTCTCCAAGCAGTTTTGTGCCACTTAGATTCATCAGATTACTGTTCTCATCTTGAGTGTGATTTTCACAATGTTTCGGTCGATGTAACCTCTGACCTTCTTCAGGTTATCTTGTCGAACTCGGAAATTTGGACGAAATTTCGAACAGAACCCTTTATTTACTTCATGGGGATAGCATGCTCTTGTTCTGTCAGCCATGACTCGATAGAGGTCCTAAGTAATTCACAATTATTCCGAATTCCCGAGTTTGACAGAAACATTCTCGAGTTTGACAAGATACACCTGAAGAAGGTCTGAGGTTACATCGACAGAAACGTTGTGAAAATCACAATCAAGATTAGAACAGTAGCCTGATGAATCCAAATAATACGAATAACGAATCCTCATCTCAAAAATTAAGAAACATCAAGTTTTGTACCACTTTTACGAACCCCTTATGAAAATTACAATCAAGATATAATGCTACTAAACCTTATGTCTAGAATTTTTATTCCAATTTTAATCAAAATCGATTAACAGATTTTGGTTAAGCTTAAAGGGTCTCAAGAAGTTGAAAAGTCAGGGAATTTTGCTGAATTGGTTTCTGACTATCGATTTAATTCAAAGCAATTCTGAAAAATTTGAATTTTCAAATGGGGACTTTTACCCAAATCATGCCCCTTAAAAAAACTTTGCATAAAACTAAATTGGACTAAATATAGTTCATAGTTGTTGTTGCTTCATTTTGGAGACCCATGACACAGTGAATAGATTCAGGCGAGCATAGTCTGAAGATAGCGGTTTCAATCCTACCCAAGTAGGCCAGAAAATTAGTTGGCCAAAATGTGGTGAGACAACAACTATGGCAAGACAGTAATTACTGGGGATACAATTACAAGATTCTGCAGTCATATCCTGTCGCCGTTAACCGTCTGAAAAAGGTCAGAAGATTAGTGGGTCGAAACCTGGTGAAACAACAAAAGAAATGAAGATGAGGATAACAGTTCGCAAAAGAATGAATACAATTCTTAGTCTATTCCTAAACTGAAGAGGTCCATCACAGTCCAAACCAGTTTAAAAAAAAAAAAATTAATGTTACTAAGTTACCAAGGTCGAGAGCCATTCGAGGATATTGGTTAATCAGATAGAATCATTATCAGTTGAAAGATGAGGAATGTTATGGAAGTACATTGATCAATGGTAAGAACTGCACTTGATTATTTATGGGGTGGTTTAGAACAATAATTTGTTGATGTTCAAGTTGTAATCAGCAGGAAAGTATTCCCAAGGTAATGTGTTCCACAAACACAAGGCACATAAGTGCTGCTGCTATGTTCTCATAACAAATCTAATCCCCCTCATGCAAATAAGGCAAATCTGGTTATATTATATTGTGTTCTTATTTTGTCTTATATTTTCACAGTTCTTCCCAAATTTAAGGTGATCATCAAACCACCATCCTATCTGCTGATTAATTCCGAAACTGTGGATTTAGAAATCTGTGCTAGGTAAGAAATTTTGTTTCATCTCCACTAAATTTATTTGTTTTACATTCAATTAATGTAAATATCATAATGTTTAGTGCCGTACTTTATTTGTTTGCAATTGTTTTTATTTATTTTTTTTCCCAAAATATTACTTTTTGTAAAACCAAAATAAGAACTGCAGAAAGAAAAACAACCAAAGATTGAATTCCTTGTTTGTTTTTATTGTATCTAATTTGTTATATATACTGATAATAGTTGAAAATTAACTGGGTTAATTAACATTGAATCTGGTTTAATTGGTATATGGACATTACCAGAATTTTATAAATAAATTTTGGTTAAAAACAACTAAACCAATCGTATAATCCTTCATTCTGAAAGAAATAATAAATTTGCTGATCACCTCAACAAATGTAACAAAAATTTGTAAAACCCCATACTCTAACAATTTCTTGGCATTAAATAACCCCAGAGCTTAAAATACTCTCTATATTTTATTGCAGGTATACTTACCAAAAGGATGTTACTGGTACTGTTAATGGTTCTGTCTGCATCAGAGGCACCTATGAAACAGAGAATAAAAGACCGTGTTACAACTTTACAGAAAAGGTAAGGAATTAATTTTCAGAATTTCCTAACTAAAAAAAAAAAACGTATGGTGAACGAAATGTCTTATTTTGAAAAAAAAAAAAAAAAATTGGCGTTTTGCACGCTGTCAGCAGAAACCTGACACTAAAATCGAGGACAGAGCAATTTTTATGGGGACGTTAACCGCAAAGGAGGAAAAGAATGTGAAAAAAAAGTAACGTCTTTGCCATTGCGTCTATCGCCTAACTGGAAATGGTGAGGGTTTAAATTAAGGCTAGTCAATTGAAAAGAGGGGATGACTTTCGAAAATATCGGCGAAAAAAGCGACCCCTCCTTGTAGAAAAGTACCCAGTTGAGGGTAAAGGAATTAATGTTTTTCGCTATTTTTTTTCGTTATTTGTCGTCCGAAGGGTGGAGCTTCAAAACGATACTGATCTCGTGAAAATCCGTCACCTCTGTCGAAAGTTTTAGGCAGATATACATACATACATCTAAACAGGTGAGATTTATATAATAGATGACTTGCTAAAATACTGATGTTCTTTGACTCGTAAGTTGTAAAATTATTCATCACCATCAGTTTAACATCCGTTTTTATACAGGGCAGGTGAAGCACTCTTTAGTTTTGGTGGGCAATCACCTAGAGATTGTGTCTTAATAAAAGCACTGATCCCCATCACCTTACGGTGTAGTATATTCTGCAGACTAACACATGTTGTGTGCAGTTTCAGTTGCAAAGGAGACCAAGACAAAGAATAGGAAATAACTCCAACTCACTGGCTCTTTGTAGCAACATTAATTTCCTCATTGGTACAGCCATGACATCACCCACATGATCTAGAACGTTCTCTAAGTCTCTCACGAGATCTCAAATGTTGTCTCTGGTGATCGTTTCCCTTCTCTTTTTTATAGTCCTTTTTTCTCCCCTGGTGACGTCATTTTGCATGCATTTACATACACGCATCTGCGCTATGTTACAACTGAGTTGACGTCAAGATAGACATCTTGCCTATAAAAACATTTATCTCAACTAAGGAAATAATTTCTAAAGAAAATTTGTTGCATTTAAGGTCATGTAGTTTAAATAATGGTTTGGCCAGAGATAGGTTAGCTTTGAAGTAAATTTCTAAAAGTCTTAAAATAAACACAAATCAAACTTAATTTTCAACATTAGGTGAAGCGTTCTTTAACCTTGGTGGACAATCACGATATCTGGTCCCTGTCACCTCATTGGCTTGGTGTCAGATAGGGCAACTGGCTTATAACAAAACTTGCCAGAATTAAGGAAATAATTTTTCTTTTTTTAATTCAATTTATAACAACATTATATAATCAATTCTTAATGCTGCAATATTTTAAGTTATAAATTTATTATATTTTTTTACTAGAATATTTTGTCCTTTTCTTTTCAAGTTTTAACAACTAGTCCTTTATTTTTCCATGTTTAAACTTAACCACATTACTTTTCATGCTCGCATTTTTCTATTGTATAGAATAGTCTCAATAGTCCATATTTTCTTATAATCGTAAGAATATATGCATATAAACAACAAAAAAAATCGTTATTTCTTCCAGTTGCACGGATGTCGTAAGTTTTCAATTGATTCCAATGACCTTCAATTGGCCAACAAAGATTTCATTGCATGGTATCTTAAGCTGAAAGTGGATGCTACTGTTACCGAAGTTGGAACAGGTAAACCTTTTTTCATCTCATGATTTTATTTGATTTTTATAGTGACTATGTAAAACCATGTCTCTATCTCTCTCTATATCTATCTATCTTTTATATATATATATATATATATATATATATATATATATATATTTGCATATTTTGTCAGCAGGTTATTATTCAGACACATCTGGTTGAACACGACAGAGTTATTCTTTTTTCGATCTTAATGGATAATTTTTCAATTTGCCGGGGGATCTGTTTAATTCCAGTTGGTAACTTATACAGAATGACGCCCAAAGGTTGTTTATTCCGACCATGAGAACGTCATTCACTTTGGGGGAGGGGGGCAATTTCCCAACGGTCCGCCCAGCGTTCGTTTTTGGATGGGGTGGGGGTTGTTGTTAATGCTTGCACTTACGGGAACCTATTTTTTGGGAAGGGGGAACCTATGTATCTATTGTTTGTGTTTTTTTCCACGTTCCACCTTTTTTTGCGGGGGAGGGGGGTAATTTTTACATTAGATCTAACTCCAAAGTTTCCCTGAGTTTGACGAGTTTTATAAGTTTTCCAGTATACTCATTAAGACAACGTCATTTATATTTGGCGTAGACAGATAGTTTTCAAGATATTAATACCTGCAGTCTACATTGTAATTCACGTGTAATGGTTGGGGATGTCTATTCCAACAGCCGTACTTACCATGAGAAGGTTGAGGGGGGGGGGTCTATTTCAAAAACCGTTCTTAACATGGGCGGGTTGGGGGACCCATCGACGACAATCGTACTTTACTTTTTTACGCAGGGCAGAGGGTATGCTTTCATTGGGCAACGCCGGTTACCAGGCCCTGCTAGTATTTTTATAATTTAACGTTTTTGTAGTGACTATATGTTTGAGTTTTTTTCCAAGACAAGCGTTCGTCATTTTGTGTTTTCTCATGGTCGGAAAAAAGAAATGAAAAAGTGTAATACTTAAAAAACTATTAAATTTCTTTCGCTCTCTATTTCTCTCTCTCTCTCCACACACACACACACACACACACACACACATATATATATATATATATATATATATATATATATATATATACATACTACTGGCTGCCCGGCATTGCCCAGTCATAAAATAAGCTTAAATATTTTTAAAATTTTGATTTATGCAGATTTCAGATTTATTATCTCCATCTCCATATATAATATTTTGATTGCAGAAATTCTCTGCTGGACCAAAGTATCGTAGGGCAACAGCAGATGGCTCATACAAATTCAATGAATTTACCCTGATAGCCACTGTCATGTAGCTTATGACCACCATTTCTGCCACATTCACCTGTGATAATAAAATGTTACATTATATCTAATAAGCAACACCATCATGATAGCCACATCTACAGAGGAAGTAGTTCCTATTTTTCTCTCTCAATATTTAGTGCTCAAACCACTACCAGTTATCACCGGGTCCAATTCTACATTTTTTAACTTTTTCAACTATAGTATGATTACACCCTCTGTAACTGGCTAACACATACATAGACATAACACATTCTTTCCGATTTCCGAATCCTAAATGATAATGGCTCCCTAGTCATGTTCCACTCTTTCTGATTGGCTGAGACCTGCCATTCTCATATTCCAGAATGAAACTAATTCCTAAATAAACGAACACTTCTAAAAGTTTACAAAAATGGCGTTGCTCTCCCCATGAGACATTAGCGCTAAAAAAAAAAA
Organism: Euprymna scolopes; assembly: GCF_053919585.1. Classification (NCBI taxonomy): domain Eukaryota; kingdom Metazoa; phylum Mollusca; class Cephalopoda; order Sepiida; family Sepiolidae; genus Euprymna; species Euprymna scolopes. The sequence goes on from NC_136516.1 coordinate 33,436,669, forward strand.
GAGAAATCCAAAATATTAACTGTTCATAAACAGATAATTAAATTCTAATAATTATTTACTGGAACAAACATGCACAAGTAAAAAAAAACTTTATATACATAATGTCTTCTCTGTCTTTGTTTGCACGTCCAGAATACTAAAAAAAAAGCAACAATGGTTTCGAAATGTAAATATGTATAATATACCGACATGGCACTATCCTTCTCCCCTCAAACAAAAACCTGCCTTCAAAAAACATGTTTCCCTTTGCTCTTTTCCCCTTTTTTCTTTCTTTTTTTTTTTTTTTTTGGCATTTACTATTCTGGTAGATGATTAGATTTTTTACACCGATTACCTACGCTACAATTTTAATGTAAATTTTGTTGCATACAGAAACACTTATTTGTTATATACTTGTGTTTTCACCAATTTTGAATTCTGTGGAGTATTTTATTTAATTTTCTTTTCCAGACTAATTCTCGAAATGCACCCACGTTTAACGTTTTGGAGGTGGGGACTAAATTTATACATTAGATCCACCTTCACAATTTTCTTTAGAATGACGACTTTCATAAGTTTTCGACTATATTAAGAAAATCTCAATCAAATTTTGCGGAGACAAGTACTTATAGAGATATAAAGACCTGCATTATGCAGTGTAATTCCCTTTTTATTACATCAGCTGAACACTAGAAATTACCACCAAGCTGAGAATAATATATATTATACTTGTTATATTAGCTACCTAGTCTGTGTGTGCTTTATATATATATATATATATATATGTGTGTGTGTGTGAGATGTGTGTGTGTGTGAGATATATGTGTGTGTGTGTGTGAGATATATGTGTGTGTGTGTGTGAGATATATGTGTGTGTGTGAGGTATATATGTGTGTGTGATATGTGTGTGTGTGTTTTATATGTGTGTCTGTGCGTTTTATATATATATATGTGTGTGCGGTTTATATATATATATATATGTGTGTGTGTGTGTGTGGTTTATATGTGTGTGTGTGTTTTATATATATGTGTGTATGTTTTATGTGTGTGTGTGTTTTATATATATATGTGTGTGTGTTTTATTTATATATATATTTTTATATTTGTATGCGTTTTATACATGTGTGTGTTTTTCTATATATATGTACGTGTGTGTTTTATATATATATATGTGTGTTTTTTTTTATTTATGTATATGTGTGTGTGCGTGTGTTATATAGATGTGCGTGTGGTTTATATAGATATATATATATATATGTGGGTGCGTGTGTTTTATATATATATATATATATATAGAGAGAGAGAGAGAGTGTGTGTGTGTGTGTGTGTGTGTGTGTGTGTGTGTGTGTGTGTGTGTGTGTGTGTGTTTGTTTTATATATGTATATATTTGTATGTGCGTGTGTTTATGTCCAGGTAACTTACATCTAAAATTTCAAGTGTTTAGACCCAAAATTGGCGGAGGAGTTTTGTAAAATCTGAATAGATCAACTCTTAACTTTGACCTCTTGGCAGCCATATTTTCGCCCAAAAACTGATTAAAAAGCTTGCTGCATGTCTGAATACCCTTTATGTAAAATTTCAAATGTTTTGACACAAAATTGGCTGAATAGTTTGCTAGAGACCGTAAAGGTCAAATCTTTTGAACTTTGTATCCATTGGTAGCCAAATTTTCATCCAAAAACCGATTAAAAAGCTTGTCCGACGTCTGAATACACTTTATGTAAAATGTCAAATGTTTAGACCAAAAATTCGCTGAGTAATTTGGTAGACCGCAGAGGTCAAATTTTTTAAACTTTGACCCCAATTTTAACCCCTTAACATTTACTTTTTGAGGCTCAAATCAAAGTAAAAAGGTTTATCCATGTCCAAGTAGCCTACATCTAAAATTTCAAGTGTTTAGGCCTAAAATTGGCGGAAGAGTTTGGTAGAGTTTTCAAAGGTCCAATCGTTGAACTTTGACCACTTGACAGCCAAATTTCTGGTCGAAAACCGATTTAAAAGATTTTCCCAAATCTCAATGCCCCTTATGACAAATCTCGAATATCTAGACTGAAAATTGACAGAGTAGTTTGGTAGGTATTGAAATGTACACAGACACACACACGCACATACATTTTCACTTTTTATAGATATATAGATATGTATCTGTGTTATATATATATATATATATATATATATATATATATATATATATATATATATATATATTATACTCCATTAATATCTACGTTTTTGTATTTTCTGTTTTGTTTTGTTTTTTAATATATAATTTTAGGCGTGCAAATAACGGAATCTCATGACGGACCGGCCGTTGAACAGAATAAATATATTATTCAACCTAATATGTATACACGGCAATATTTTAAGCCTGGAATACCTTCCGAGGCTAAAGTAAGTGTTTGTTTTCAACCTCCGTAACTCTCCACCCTCTCCTCAAAGAAATGGAAATGTTACTAAAATTCACCCTTTCTGCAATCGTTTAAACCGTTTCAAAAAGTACCTGACTCCAGACATAAACTTCTACTTTTATATAAAAATCTGATGAATAAATATTAGAATAACCACGTGAATAAAAAAAATTGTTGTAAAGAAAGCAACGTTATACTTAATCTATATATCTATAAGGATGAGAATGCTTGTGTGGGAACACTTCTCAACCTATATACTCAATGAACTTTTGATTTACAGACTTGAAATTTGATATATCAGGTATTCAGACACGTGGAAAACCTTTTAATCAATTTTCATGGGTCCTAAGGAGTCAGAATTGAAAATTTGGTACGTGGGGTGGGGAGGGGGGTCATCGGATTTTTATCTGTTAACTGTTTCACGAATGCGCATTGAATGGTTCACATAACAGATTATATTAAGAATAAGTAGGTTTGAAAACACTTTTTAAAGATCGTGTCAAGCTGGTCTAATTGTTATAGTACTTGACTCACTGTCTTTAGGATTTGGTTTCGATGTCAGCTCAAGTATTTTTTTACTCACAAGAAGTTAACTGTTTAGAAAAAACAATACTCGCATGTACATGTCTCAGTTTTTGTAGTAATTAAAATATATTTTTGTATATTTTACGACTGGGCAACGCTGGGCAGCCTGCTAGTTTGCTGCAAAAAAAAAGAAACGTGATACGTTATTTGCTGTATAAATATAAAAAGCAACGTGATGCATAATTTGCTGTAAAAATTCAAACATTAGATGTATCAATTTTCCATATTCGTTGCTTGACACAGTTTTTAGGATGGTATGCTTACGTTGGTAATTAAAAAAAACACAAAGCTTCATCACGAAACTAGGAGAAAGCTGAATTTGTATAAATTCAACTTTCTCTAGCCTTATGACTTGAAAGTCAAGCAATCAAAGATGATACTCTCGTCAGGGGTTTCCGTCGTTGAGGGTATAGTTTTGAATCAAATGTGAGTCATTTTTCTCTTAGCAGTTTTCTTTGTTTAAGGACATTTACCGGTATTACCTAGAAAAAACACAGTGTCAAAATAGAAAAAAAAAAAGAAAAAACATGATACATTAGATATAGATATGTGTTTAAAAAGTACACATACTTTAAATAACATCTAAGTTTTAATTTTTTTTTTTTAATTATCGCAAAAGCATGAAACACTAGTGTCTGTAGGTATAACAAGTAATTATTAATATTTATAAGTATCATCAATTGAAATGAATGGCTCTCGTCTTCAGGAGGCCTCAAGTTTTGACAAGCTTCTTGGCTTGACCATTACTCCTGATCTTAAATGGAACACGTACATCAAATCTGTTGCCAAGGCCGCTGGAAAAATGGTGGGATCTTTCTATCGATCCGGTAGATATCTCACTGCTGATGCTATTCTCTATCTATATAAGAGCCAGGTACGTCCAAGGATGGAATACTGTTGCCACATCTGGGCAGGAGCTGCTAGAAAGGACTTGGCCTGCCTTGATAGAGTTCAAAATAGACTTCGTAGCCTCGTAGGAGATGTCCTTTTCTCTTCCTTGCAACCTCTATCTCACAGAAGAGATGTTGCGAGTTTGTCTCTGATGTATCGTTATTTTCATGGAAAGTGTTCAACTGAGCTTCAATCTATGGTCCCCCCTCACCAAACTTTCACAAGAAACACTCGTCTAGCTGTAAACACTATCAATAATTACCCCCACTCTTTATCTGTGCCTAAACCTAAACGTAGATTCCATGAACAAAGCTTCTTTCTTAGAACTGCACGCCTGTGGAATTGTCTTCCGTTTTCCTGCTTTCCGGCTGACTACAATATGGTTGTGTTCAAGTCTAACGTAAATAAGTTCTTGATGAGCCGTTCCATATAAGTTATCAAATTTTCCAAATTTTCATTACTAATGATTACTATATTGTCCAATTTCTAATGTACAATCTTTAACCCTTATCCTAAAAGGCGATCAACTAGTGATATACAGCCTTCACGACTTCCGGTCGTTAGAATATTCTCTGTTTGCTTTACTGTAATACCTGCATTTGGCATTTGTAGGTATTTGATTTGCCCTCGATTTATTTGTTAATTTTTATTGTTAATTGTTGTTGACTTTGTAACTGGGTTTGAATCTTCCGATCGGCAGTAATTATCACTTCCTACACTGTTGATTGCGAAAGCATAAAACGTTAGTGTCTGCAGGTATAAAAATAATTATCAATATTAATATATATCTATTATAATAAAGTCGTATCCCTGTCTGTTTCTTTATAATTTAATTAATATGTTCACTGTTTCACAAATTAATTTTCATACTGAAAACAGACGTTTACACACTTTCATTCCAACAAGATTTATTTATATATATATATATATATATATATATATATATATATATATATATATATATATATATATATTATTTATTCAAATAAAATTGACAGTCAGGAAGTAATCTCATTTGCATATTACATTAAAGAAAATCTATTTGAATAATTTGGTTTGATGAAGCGTTGTCCTTGAATTGGGATTCCACTGAAACATGTATGCACATATGTAACCAATAATGTTTGTATAATAAATAGGTTATATACCAGCCCTGTCCTGCATTGACCACTCTTTAATAATCACACGAGTTTTATTGAATTTACATCTAGGAAACCAATCGTTATATATATATATATATATATATATATATATATATATATATATATAGCTACTTCATTTAATCACATAAATTAATATACGAAAGTATAATTTTATGCTTAAACTTTAAGTACTTACTCCAACAGTGCTCAATATATAGGTAGAGCTAGGTAGTAAGCCTGACGAATCCTAGTGTGGATGAAATGCGGAATAGTCTGTGTTTAATTGCCATATATATTTTTATAACTTACTATATATATATATATATATATATATCTATATATATATATATATATATATATATTAGTGATAGGACGGTTCTAATATTTTTTTCGATTCCAATACTATTACCGATTCCGATTCTTTATAAATCTCTAAATGTTTAACATTAGAGTTGTTATTTATTCCCGATTGCAATAAAAGCACATGTTAAATGTGCATATATTTTCTCAAGCGTAAAAATACAATTGTGGGAGATAATTTATAGGTTTTAGTTTACACTAGTAGTTTAAAATAAATAAACATTATTATATCATTGCTACTAGCAGTGGAAAATTTTGCTTTAAATAAAATCAAATAAAACATTAAAATGAAATCAAATAAAACATTAAAAAGAATCATTTTGGCATCGGAAATAGGCACATTTTTTCCCCGATTCCAATAGAGATTCTGATATCCCCCCCCCCCAAATATGCATGATTTTCTTTTTAAATATTGTTTGTTTGTTTGTTTGGACATCACAGGTGATAGTAACAACCCCGGATGAAAAACCAATTCCTGGCGAAACTTTCCAAGTCACTGCGATAGACAATAGTCGTGTTCACACATATACTGGTAATTACACCACAGACGAAGAGGGTAATCTACATATTGGCGTTCCTGCATTACCAACCACAATAAAAGGGCTCACACTGGAGGTGAGTGGCATTATTATTACTTCTGGGATTGAGTTCTTTCTTTCTTTCTTTCTTTTTTAAATTCATGACATACTATGGCTGACTGCTGACTAAGTAAGAGAGATAACTTCTATCGATTTCTTTCTTCTATTGAAAGTTCTTTTTTTTTTTTTTTTTTTTCGAAACGAAGATGTTAATAACGATAAAAAAATGATGCAACAAAAACAAATGGGTGCTTATGCAGTATGGGACACACATCAAAATCGCATTCCAATTAAAAAAAAAGAACTAAAAACATGTCCATGTATTTACATACCATACAATAATAAGTATCCTCACCAAAACTTAGGAAAAATTATGAAATACAAGTTTGATTAAAAATAAAAATCCGGTTTCGTTTTTTTACCGATCCCCATTCATTATTGCATGGTTAAATGACAGATTGACTTATCTCCCCCTGCTTGACGAAATTTCTGCTCTTATTACTGTCAGATTGACAAAATACGAAATCTGATTTTTATTTTTAATTAAATTTCTACTCAATTATTTTCCTAATTTTTGGAGAGGATACTTGTTTTGGTCTAATAGCTAAGTATATTGAAAAATTCTTATTCGGAATAACCATTTTCATATGTATCCTATACTGAATAAGTGTCAAAAAATGTTTTCAATCGGTTTAAACGTTTTCATGGCTTCACTTAAGGAATACTTTATACAATTCTAGCGGGGGTACCCGGTGTTGCCCGGGTGTTTGTAGATTTTTTTTTTTTTTTTAAAGGGTGGAACCCGTACCGCGAAGGAGGAAAAGAAAGTGAAAAAAGAGTTGGTAATTAAGTTTTGACCGGGTGACGAAAGACAAAATTAAAAAAAAAAAAAAAAAAAAAAAAAAGAGAGGTCCTTCTCGCTAACCATTACACCAGAGCGGACAGTGAAATGAGTTCGTAATTAAGTTAAGAATCATGCACGCGCAGAAATGAACGTTGTTTTTAAATCTGGCTGGAGGCCAGTTAATCTTCCCGCTTTCTGTCGATTTATTTATTTGTTTACCCACGATGTTGGGGAAAAGCAGCTCACCCTAAAAATGGGGAACTTTGACAGTGTCCAAATAAATAGCAATTGTCTGATATGAAGGGTTTTCCCCACATTGATCAAACCTAATTGCTTTCAAAACGTCCTGGGACCCGGAAGGCCAGGCAGATGCCTTTGCTTCAATTAGTTTCACTTTATTTATATGAGAAAGGAAAACAAACACTGGAAATGAGGGAATTTTTTAAAAACTCTATCAAAATAAAGATAGAGACGATGTCTGTTTGCAAATCTGAGATCTTACTATCTAGGAAGTATAAGGAAAGTTCTCCCGGAATGGAACTGACGCGAGAAGCCCGATGAAAAAAATCCTTTCGCGGACATACTCAAATACTTGCGCCCATTTTTCCTTCTATATTATAGCTGAAGAATTTGGTCCCGCATTGGCTACCATGGTTCAGTCTCTGTCCCATCGCCACAATGTTACATCACTGTAATTGTTTGACAAGTATTTCCATGGAATGTGCTCAGATGAACTCACTACACTTATATCACCAACAAATCCAACTAGCAGCAAAATCCCACTCCTTCACTCTAGGGATTATCATATACCAGACAACTTTATTCTCTGATAGTTTCTTTCCTCAGACTGCTTGTATTTGGAATTCCCGCCCTGCTCTCTTTTTCCTTGATTGTATCAACATATAAAAATTTTAATATGGACAAACGTCTTGTTGCACAACTCCCCTCTTAGGATGCTCTCTATAAATATCTTACCCCTAATCACAATAGTGCCTTATGTCTCAGTGGCAATATGCTTTGTTTAGGCTGAATAAAAGTTTTTTAAAAATGGGGAGGGGCACTTCTGCAATTTTTTTTTTTTTTTTTTTAAAGAGTTCGAATCTGAAAATTTCTCTGGAAATGGGCGCAATCATTTATAAATAAACTGCTGTTTTAATTTACTTTGAACTTTTAATTCATTACTAAAACATTTTTTGTTTAGTTTTTTTTTTTTTTAATCACACATTTACACAAGCAAAAAAAAACGCACTTTTAAATAATGATCGATTTCATTAATTTCATCATTTTAATTTCTTAAAGAAAGTGTCCGTTAAAAAAAATATATAAAACACGTTTCTGAATTTTTGAGATGAGGATTGATAATTTGTATTAGTTGGCTTATTGGGACTACTGCTCTAATCTTGAGTGTTATTCGCACAACATTTTGGGAATGTTGCTGTCAAACTCGGGAATCTTCTGGAGGTTGAAGATTCAATCTTCAGTGCGGCTGACACTTAAAATACAATTGCAAATTGCTTCGAACTTCTATCCAGTTATGGCTGACAGAATGAGAGCATGCTACCCCCAAGGAGCAAATAAAGGGTTCCGTTCGAAAGTCCATACAAATTCCCGAGTCTGGAAGGAAAATTCCTAAGTTCAACAAAATACGCCTGAAGAAGGTTGTAAATTACATCGTTGTAAGAATAATATTCCAAGTGAGAACAATAGTTTAAATAACCCAAATAATATGAAGACAACAACACATGTTCAAATAATGACTAATTTCATTCAGTTTAGATTTTTATTTGCTTAAAACAACTTTGTTTTCAATAATAATAAAAAAAATTCACACATTTCTTTTTAAATAATGACTATTTTCATACATTTCAGAATATTCCAAATAGACTGTTTTAATTTATTTCAAGATTGTAATTAAAGAAAAAGTATTCGTTTGAAAGAAAAAAAAACGATTATCTCCCCTTGTCCCAAATCAAACTCTTCTAAAATATAAACAGAAAAACCTAAAATACAAAAGTGACCCCTACCACCTCAAAAAAAAAAAAAAACTCAGATAAAACGTTGGAAGTCGCATATCTAATATATTCTTAATTTTTTTTTTTTTTTTTTTTTTTTTTAATATTTCAGATTGTTCCGGCATCTAGTAAAGAAAATGATACAGATGGCGACGAAAATTTGGACATTCATTTCCGCCAAAGTTCTTTTGGATCTTTCTCCCTACAGCAATGGTATTCTCCAAGCCGGAGTTTTATCTGGATAGACTCTATCTATAAACAAGTGAAGTGCAATCAATCTATCGATGCAGTTTTTTACTACAATGCTGGAGAAGACACAGAAGATTTTAAAATCTCGTACCTTGTAAGTATTTTGGTTATTCATTTAAATACGACAAGCTGCACATATCTGGCGTTGCCCAGGGTGCATTGAAGTCTTTTTAGTTTTTAATTTTCATCAGTGTGCCCATTTTTTTCAACTTTTTTTTCAACTTAAGGTAGACAACTTTATTATATTCTTCAATGTAAAATGGGTTACCACCTTTGCTGAATTTTAAGTGATTACTAAAAATAGTTTCATATTAGCAGTCGTCTGGTTTGAAAAAAAGGTAATTTTTAAATTAACAACGTTATTATTGTTGGAGACGCCCCTCCATGGGATTAATAGACTATCTTATGACGTTACTTCCTCTGGTGACGTCACTACTGGTAACGAGTACCGGTGCCCAGCAGTAAGAGATTGGTATGCGGCCAAGGAGATCGTGTGAAAATGCCCAACAGTTGAGGAATGGTATTGCTCAACCCGCCTTGCCTGTAATATATGTGAATACATGTTTGTTTCTAAAAGTCCTGTGTTCCTTTCATTTTATTACCATTTAACACCATAACAACTATATTCTCAATAACATGGTACAACAATAAAGAATGAAAACTGTGGGTTACACATTGGTCATGATAGCACAAAGTAAATTTATCAATGAAACCCTATCATTTATATATTTGTTTCTATGTGTCATTGCCTGAGTTCTGTTTTGATTAAACTATTTCCGGTCTTTCCTCACTTATCCTCAATTGAGATGTGTGTGCATTTGTGATTTTTATTTTTTATTGATAATTTATTTTTAAATATAGGCGAATATCTATATCTTATTTTGTCCATAAGTGTTTTACATGTTTCATTGTGCATGAAGCCGAAGATATCATATCACAACTCATCAGAGACAAACAAATATTAAAGACAGTAACATATAGATGGATTAAATAAAGAAAAAAATGTATAAAATTTTTGGAATTTATGTTCTTCCTTGAAGCATTCTTTTTTCTTTGTTATAACCCATTCACTTAGAATGGGTGCTTTTTGCCAAATCGATGGTTGAATATGGTTAAATTTGTGCTCATTTTGCATTAAATATTAATTCCTATAAATCCTTGTTAATTCTTAATTGTGCATCTAACGAATACCATAATACTTAGTTTGTTTCACCTTATCATAACAAAAGTCCATACAAAATTTCAGCCAGATCGGCCCAGTAATTTCTGAGAAGACTTCAAAGGTAAATGTGGTGTTGTGATGACTAATGCCTTCTATATACGGCACAATCACGTTAACACACCGGTTCTTGAAGTTAAGCAACATTGAGCCTAGTCAGTAACAGATGGGTGACCATTTTGGGAAGGCGAGGTGCTGTATGTACCGTGAGGTAAAATACCAGGTTGAGAAACTGGCACCGTCTATCCTTCTCTCTAAGGTAGATTGGACTCTCTTAAGCCATGTTAGGCACCCCATCTAGTGATGGCGTTACAATAAAAAAAAATACCCTTGATAGATGGTGAAACATGAAGTATTCAGCCACGGACAAGATTTTAATTGCACTACAAATTTGTGTATGAAGTTCAATCTAGGCTACGACCACGCTGGGAGGAATGCCTACTAAAACTTCGAACGGATACCATAATACTTAGCTCACTGCACCTTTATAATAACAAAGGTCCATATAAAATTTTAGACAGATTGGTTCTGTAGTTTTTCAAGAAAAAGTTGAACAGACCAACAGAAGGATTAAAAGAAATATAATATAGAAAGAAAAAAGCTAATCGTTGTAAGGAAAAAATTAATCTCTTTTTCTCCATTCTGTTTAAATAATAATAATAATAATAATAATAATAATAATGATAATAATGGGATATTTTATGTATATTACAAGTGAAAGAAATTTTTTTATTATCGTATAAAATTTACATTAAACCTCTCCTTCTTTGCTCGTAAAAATTCGATTTGGATACATGATTATTTTTCATTTCTTTTTATATTTATCAGTTATTATTAGGATTAAGCCTTTAATTCTTATAATATTTCGATTTACATACGTGGTTTTTCTTTTCTTTTTATTATTATCAATTATTAAAGATTGGGGCTTCACTCCCTTCTTTTTTCATAAAATTCAATGTGCATGTGTGATTTTTTTCTGTTTATTATTATCCATTATCATCAAGATTAAGCATTTCATTGTTTAATTTATAAAGATAAATTTGCACTTTTATCAGCAAAATGATCTCTGCCTTGTCTTATTGTTGTCTTCGGTGATATTGTTGTCTCTTTTGATAATATTGCTGTTGTCATTTCATTTTGCATGAGCAAATTTATGTTCCTAACAAAGAATTGTCGTCAAATGTATTACCAGGTTTTATCTCGTGGTAAAATCGTGTCGAATGGTGAATGGTCCCACTCAGACTCTGTGGAAACGCAAATAGACGAACCTGAAGGTCTTCTAATTAAAGAACCGATTTCAACCACCACCACAACAGCTACATCGACCACAGAAGATGAGGATAGCACTCCGCCAATAGTAACTAATAATACATTTACCGTCTCGCCAAAGATTGATTCAGAACAGAAGGAAAAGGAACCAGAAGACAAATCACTCCATACTCCTGTAAAAATGCTCCGCAAGTGTAAGCATCATTTATCTTATGTATACGTCAGGGTTTTCCAAAGTGGTTTCCATGGAGCCCTGGTGCCCCGTGAATGACGCTGAGGGTCTCTGGAAGCCCTTTCTTTTTTTTTTTTTTCTTTTTTTTTTTTCAAGAGGACCAAATGCTTTATATGGAAAAATTAAATGACTGCAAACATTTAATCTTTTTTACTGAAAAGAGATATGATATCTAAGTACAGGTGTAAAGAGTTTCAGGATGGTTTATTGATAAGAAAAATATAAGAATAAATTAACAAAAATAATGCAACGATTTTTAATTAATCAAAAACAAAAAAATGGTTGTAAACTTTATCAGTAGTGTTAAAATTTGAAATTAATGTTTTTCATATTTATTTTAGAAATTATCTTGTTAGTGCTCCGTGAAAAACCTTTGCCTTGCTCAGGGGCTCTATAGTGTCCCGAAGTTTGGAAAACTCTGGCATACTTCATTAGCAGGATAATCCAGCGTTGCTCGGGATTTCAATCAATTTTATTAGCAAAAAAAAAAAATAAGTAAATAAATAATTTAAAAAATGCAGCAAGTTATGTAAAAAGACAAATAAGATATTGCATCTATAAACCATGTGAATGTTCGTTCAGGGCGACTTTAAACCTGGATGTGGTAAACATCCTCGCTGCCTCTTCTCATAAGCTGTTTCACGTTGCAGAGATGCAAACAGAAGGCTGCGTTTCTTCTGTTAAGACAAAAAAAAAACACGATGGTACATTTTCTGCAGGTTACCGCAGGGACCGCGACTAGGTGTTAAAGTGAAAAATTACTGTAAAGGTAGATTGACATTTTCTTTTTTTTTTCTTTTTTTTTTTTTTTTTACAAAGCAGTCGAGGCTTATCAAGGCCCGGAGGCCACTCGAGGATAAAGGTTAATGAGTGCACAGTAATCAATGGGACAATATCATAGTAATCATTATTAGTTAAAATTTGGTAAATTGGATACTTAAGGGGATGACTCATCAAAAATTTGTTTACGTTAGACTTGAAGACAGCCATAGCATAGTCAGCTGGAAAACAGGGAAACGGAAGACAGTTCCACAGGTGTGCAATCCTAAGAAAGAAGCTTTGTTCATGGAATCTACATTTAGGTTTAGATAAAGAGTGGAGGGAATTATTGGCAGTGGTTTCAGTTAGACGAGTGTTTTTCGTGAAAGATTGACATTCCTGTTGATGCTGCTTTTTGACAGAAGCAGGTTTCCTTGCATCCTTTGCTGTTCAAGTGAGGGTAGATTTAATCTTTGAAGCTATTCTTTTTAGGGAAGCATGAAGGATCCCGTCACCATCCTAGTTGCCAACTCTTAAACATGCCTTAAATATATGGTATCTAGGGCTGTGACAATAGAATATTCTTTTCATTCTTTTGACTCTTAAGTATATATCCGACACAGTAAGACACAGTTAATTAACCAAGAACCATAACAGTCTATATAAAAACATATAAGATATTAACAGCTATATACTCAGAACAATGAAAAAAATATGCTGTTGTCACAACCCCAATGATATCTTTTTGAAGATAGCGATTTGTTACTTGGACGCCATAATCAAGAATCGTCTGTGCCAGGGTTATGCATAACAGATAGAAAGCAGTTGATGTAAGGTTTAGAAAAGATGTTTGGATGAGGTAGAGAACTTTGCTTGCCATTTCGATGTGATGGTTTGAAAAATTTTTTTATTGTTATTTTACTAACGGGTCACGGCTTATCAAAGCTAGGGGACACTCAAGGATAAAGGTAAGAGATTATCTTTTAGACGATGATCGCCACAACTATAGGATTAGAAACGATAAGTGGAAGGGGCAAAAGATTACGGAGGAGAAATTGATTGTTCAAGAGTATAGCTCAACAAGTATTTGTTTGCATTAGACTTGAAGGCGACACTGTTTTAGTCGGTTGGGAAGCAGTATTTTGGTATATTGTTCCACAGATGAGATATTCTAGGAAAGAAACTTAGTTCATGGAAGTTCCATTGTCCTCTACTGTACCAAGGGCCTTTGCATTAGCAATGCTGTTCAGTGATTCATGTGGGAAAATGATCATAAAAGGAGCAGTAGACTATCAATAGGAACATAACTGCATTCTGAAGAGCTCAGAGGTAAATCCTCGCTTGAAGACCGGAACAAAATTCTGTTAAAATTATTCTGAAATTGGTCAAAGATTCTTCTAGGAGATACCAGCTTTACATCTTGCACAAAGTGTAATACCTGTTCAGTCAGTTCATTTGACAGATTATTTAATGAGGAACCAACTCTGTCCATTTATGCCAAGCCTTTTTTATTCTTTGGGTTTTTTTTGTTTTTTTTTTTACATTTTATAATGTTAAAGTTTTGGAATAGGGCCAAACGATGCATTCAGAATTGATTAGGTCGGAGGGGGTGTAATTAGAATAAATTTTCTTAAATTCATAGTCTGTAACCCCCTCAAGGTACACCTGGCGTTTCTTTAGAATCAGTGCAAAACCTTGCACACTCGCCACACATCAGTTATCAACAATTAATCTTTGAGCAAAACCAATGGCATATTTGGTTCCTGAAAATATTATAATGTGGTTTTAAATTAGTTTTTTTTTTTTTTTTTTCCATATTATTTTATAATCTCCTATATAATATTTCGAATGCAGAGATTCCCCTCTGCACCAAAGTATCGTAGGTTTACGACAACAGATGCCACATACAAATTCAATACATCTAGCCTAATAGCCAATAGCTTATGTCGTTTTCAAACACCATCTAAGACACATTCAGTCATGATAATAAAATGCTACATTGCATCCAACGAGCAACACCATCACAGTCGTCACATCTATAGAGGAAGGAGTTCCTATTTTTCTCTCTGAATATTTATTCCTACCACCACTACCAGTTGACACCAGGAACAATTCTACATTTTCTTACGCTATTGAGATTCAGCCGATTGTAACTGCTTATTAGATACATAGACATACCATACCCTTATAGTTTTTCAATACATAATTAATAAAGTCTCCCTACACATAGTCAGCCCTTTTTGATTGGTTGAGCTCTGACCATTCTAATATTCTAGAATCCTATTCTCCCTACATTAATGAACGTTTACTAACATTGAAATATGGCATCACTATACACAACTTCTGTTGCTAATGTACGATAAAACACTATACTTTTATACAAATTTAAAATCGGCTACAATTTTTATTATACGATATTCGCAAATGCATGTCCATAATAACATTAAACACTCATGTCTACACCGTTTTCAACCTAAAGTATCCACAGATATTGAAAACATGGAAGAGACTACTTAGGCTAAAATTAATTTGGCTCTGTTTTACAATTTGTCATTGTTCTGAGGGAGATAACTCTCTTTTATTAAGAGATTCGTCCATTTTTTCATCTCATAATTTAGGACGCTAATAATGCTGTCAGTAACTTTTCACGAGCGGTTTACAAAAACATACTTTTATGTTTTTCGTCCATTTTTTTTTTTTTTGGCGGGGGGGGGGGGGTTATTCAATTATAGAACTTGTATAGTTTTTAACACGTGCTTCTGCAGTTCAATTAACCGTTTTTCCGTAAGTAACGCACCGACATTAACCAAACAGAAGAAAAACCGTTTAAGTATTTCACAAACATTCTGTTTACACTGGAACCTTCCCGCCTCCCCCAATGTAAACAGAATTTTTGCAAAATATTAAACGGTTCTTCTGCTTGGTAATATCAGAACGTTACTTATGGAAACACATTTAATTAAAACTGTAGAAGCATTTGTTAAAAACTATACAAGTTCTATGATTGAATAACCCCCTCCAAAAAAAAAAAATGGACGAAAAACATAAAAGTATGTTTTTGTAAACCGCTCGTGAAAACTGACAGCTTATTAGCGTCCTACATTATGAGATGAAAAAAAAATGAACGAATCTCTTAGTAAAAGAGTTGTCTCCCTCAGAATAATGACAAATTGTAAAACCGTGCCATTACTTCCTTCTTACTTGTTCTTATACTTGAGGATTGAAAGATGCAGATTACATCATCGAGGTGACATTCTATATTTTAATACATATGTCGTCCCTCTTACTTCAAAACTCCGAATGCCTAGAAACTCTTTTTCTTTCCCCAAACACGTGACGTAATCTCTGTTATATTATTCGGCACTTGAATTTTTAGTGCATTTTGTCTAGGCTAACCTTAAATCCCTGCTTCCGTCATGCCAGCTGCAGCTATATCCACTTACCGCCAGGTTATTATGACATGTACTTATATAACCTTTGCCAAAATTCACACTAGTTAACATAATCGCTACTTACTGTAAGGTCTCAATATATAAAAAGTTTTTTTTTATTATTATTACTGTACTCTCCTTTTTATATACACACGTCCCGGGGGAGGGGGGGGTCATCTTGATTTCAACTTTTTTGTCATTGGTTGCATTCAATCCCGATAACTGCACGATAATGCTTGAAAATATTTATCTTTCAGTTCCACAGGTGGAAGAAGCGATTGTAGCCGATGCAGTTGCAGATGAGCCCCAAAAAATATATAAGCAGTCTTTACGCATTGAATCCGATTGGGGACCTGAAGCAAATGTTATCATCTTTTATGTCAGGCCTGATGGTGAAGCTGTAGCCGATAGTATTTTGATCCCAATTCAAAAGTGCTTCAAAAACAAGGTAAATGTCTTATTATTAGAGCTGTGACAACAGCATATTCTTTTGTTTTGACTCTTGAGTATATATCTTGTGTTTTTATATAGACTGATATGGTTCTCGGCTGATTGTGCCTTACTGTGTCGGATATATACTCGAGAGTCAAAAGAATGAAAAGAATATTCTGTTGTCACAGCACTACTTATGTGCTGCTTTGTGTGAAAAATAAAAAAAATCATGTTTTTTTTTTTGTCTTTTTTACAAAGGGATCACGACTTATCAAGGCCCGGAGGCCACTCGAGAATAAGTGTCAATGAGTGTACAGTCGTCCATGGGACAATATCGTAGCAATCGTTAGTAGTGGAAATTTGGTAAATTGGATTACTGAAGGAGACGACTCGTCAAGAACTTGTTCATGTGGGACTTGAGGACGACCATATTATAGTCAGTTGGAAAGCAGGAAAATGGAAGAGAGTTCCACAGCCGTGCAGTTCTAAGAAAGAAACTTTGGTCATGGAATCTACATTTAGGTTTATGCACAGATAAAGAGTGGGGGAAATTATTGAGTGATTTCAGCCAGACGAGTGTTTTTCATGAAATGTTGCCAGGTAGAGAACTGAATCGGCAGTGAGACATCTACTGGAGCGGTAGAATTACGTAATATGTAAGAAAAGAAAATGTATTCAAATATTTAGCAATGGCAGAATTTCATTGGAGCGCCGGGTGGAGCAGGTGCTAGTGTGATTGCAAGAATTTAGAGTGAATGGAGTAGGTTCAGGGAACTTCTGCCATTACTAACTAGCAGTGTTACGACTGTTGACAAACGAAGAGTCTATTATGCATGTGTACGCAGTGTGATGAGGTATAGAAGTGAAATTTGGCCGGTAAGAGTTGAGGATATGTGTTGCATGGAGAGAAATGATATCAGAAGTTTTGTTACCTTGGATTACATTGGATCACAAGGTGGAGCAGGTGCTAGTGTGATAGCAAGAATTAGTTAGAAATGGATGGTGTAAGTCCATGGAAATTCTGTCATTACTAACAAGCAGAGCATTACCACTGTCAACCAAGTGTCTATCAGGTGTGTGTATGCAGTGTGATGATGTATGGAAGTGAAATCTAGCTAGTGAGGACATGTGCTGCATGGAGAGAAAGGATATGAGAATGATACGATGGATGTGTAATGTGAGTCTTAAAGACAGGCTTACTTCTGATCTGAGAAGAACATTAAATCTGGACAATATAGGAAGGCATGTGCTGAAGAGTAGACTTCGATGGTATGGTCACATTGAAAAAATGGATGTTATTGGGTTAGTAGATGTAGAATAATTGAAGTAATAGCCTCAGAACTGCCCACTTGTAGAACACTGTTCTACTGGCTTACTTCCCGGTTGAATACAACATGGTAGCTTTCAAATCCAATGTAAACAAGTTCTTGTTGAGCCATCCCCAGAAATAATCAAATTCTATTGAATTTACTCCATTAACGATTGCTACACCACCACCTTACAGTCATTAATCCTTATTCTCGAGTGGCCTTCAAGCCTTGATAAGCAGTGACTCTCAAGTGAAAAAAAAGGTCCAGTTCACAGAGGAAGGACAAAAAACAAACAAAAAAACATGAGAAAATTATAAAAATGGACCAGGGGATTAATAAAGACTTAACCAGAGATAGGTTAGTTTGGAAGCCAATTTCTGGAAGCCGTCCAACACATGCTAATCATGTAAAATAGACGTTAAACCAATGATGATGTTACTAGTAAGTTGTAACAAAAGCGATGTGTGTATTTCAATTCCTGCTGTAGCTAAAAATTTGAACCTGAAACCATAAAAATTAGTCAACCATCTTTATAAGATGTATAGCAATAATATACTGAATTTTCTCCAGTATTAAATGTCTGTACAAAAAATTCTGGAAACTTATTGGAGGCACCTCGTACAACGAGTTATACAGAAATAAGAAAAAAAAAAGATGTATGTAAATCTCTTGTAACTGTAATTATGTTACAATGATGGTCCAATCTGTGACTTCGTAACCTAGTGGGGGGATGCCTTTCCTCTTCCCTGCGAGCCTGTCTCTGTTATATCGTTATTTTCATGGCAAGTGCTCGTCTGAGCTCCAATCTATGCACCTCCCCCCTTGCCAAACATTCACGAAAAACACTTGTTTTGCTGATCAATAATTTCGTCCACTCTTTATCTATGCCTAAACCTAAACGTAGATTCCATGAACAAAGCTTCTTTCTTAGAACTGCACACCTGTGGAACACTCTTCCGTTTCCCTGCTTTGCAGTTGACTACAATATGGCCGTCTTCCAGTCCAATGTAAACAAGTTTGTGATGAGCCGTTCCCCTTAAGTCATCCAATTTATCAAATTTACAATTCTAACAATTACTATGGTATTGTCTTTTTAACTAATGTACACTCTTTAAACTTTATCTTTGAGTGGCCTCTGGGCCTTGATAAGTGGTGATTCCCTTGTAAAAACAAAAAAGAAAAAGAAGGCACTCTTGTTCAAATAACGCCATAAAAAACACTGACATAATTTCTACCAACAACGTTTTATCTCCACTGTCATAAAATTTGACTTTTTGCCTACTTTTAATCCTTATTCAATTCAGTAGGGTAGATTTTTCTCATTCCATCAGCCATGACTGTGTAAAAGTGTTAATTATCATGTCATTCTTAGTTATTATTGTCTGTAGCAAGGATATAACCTTCAACCACTTGGAAATAATCAACCAGCACCTTTAACCGTTGCATTAATATTTTTTTTTTTTTTTTTTTTTTTTTTTTTTAAGGTAAACATGACATTTAACAAAGACAAGGTGAGACCTGGTGCAAACACCAAGATGACCATTGAAGCCACCCCTTTTTCTTTGTGTGCCATTGGAATGGTAGATGAAAGCGTCCATCTCCTCGGCGGAAACAACCAAATTACACCAGATAAGGTAAATTCATATGAAAACAAATCAACATCTTTAACAGCAAAGTATATTCGCAGAATCATCAAAGTATTTGGGTAGCATCGACTCTCTCTTCATATCGTCCCATTAAGTTCCATCAAGTTTGGCAGACAGTGTCTCGTGTCTGTAAAGAGATCATCATGTAACGTAGTGCATTTGAGTGTGTGGGAAATTAGCAGCAGCAGCGAAGGATAGCTGGCTGTGAAGAGATTAGCAGCAGCAGTCGAAAAAAGTGCATATGCAAATCAGGAAGTGTGCGTAAGAAGAAAAATGGAAAAAGAGAAAAAGGACAGCATGTGCGCAGGGCAGAAGCAAAGTGCAATGTCGAAGAAAATAGATGTGCAAACACGAAGGTGAGAAATGGCTGGCTATGGTCGACGTGAGGTCAGAGAAGAAAAGTGTACACCAGGCGAGATGGACGATGGCGCAAGACTTTTAAGTGGTGTTGAAACAATTATAACGTTATAACAAAAAAATTTGTTGAGAAAGAAAAAATGTCGACCCAGATTTTTCTTTCTTTCTTTCCTCTTGTTTGTATATAACGGCAACATCACAATCATCACCATCATCAGCAGCAACAGTAGCATCAGCATCATCATCATCATCAGCAGTAGCATCATTATCATTATCATCATCAGCATCATCATTTCGTACAAATCAGATGATTCTATTGTTGGTATTCGTTTCTCTGATATCTTTCTAGTTAGAATTCTTTCTTTAGAAAGTGTGATTAAATGTTTGATCGCTGTTTGTAAGCAAATAATAATTATTAAAAATTGGTACAAGCCTCTCGAGTTGATGCAACATGTAGGATCCGGTCACGTCACAGACAAAAACAGAATTTTGGAGAAGAAAAAAAACGGCTGCTGCATCTAATTATATGCAAGTAGATCTTGTGAAATGAGATTTCTCGTTATCTCGTATGCAAATGAGATGATGCCAATTTGATTAAAAAACCTGTTTTTCAGAAACCAAAGCAAATTTGGAGTCATGAGCTTTCAAAGCAGTGTGACGAATTTAACCAAAAAAAATTGTCAAGTGAAAATACAGAATAGTTAAGAATCTATTTCTGAAAGTAGAGAATTTATTATTTAACCACGGGTACTTACGGGCGGGACCACATGAAGGTTGCTAACATCCAAAGTGAAGGTGGTTTGTGGAACGAACTGGATTCAAACTTAGCACCTACAGGTTGTCTGCCTGTGCATTAACCACAGAGCCTTCACCAGCTTTCAAAGAGTCGATGAATAATAGCTTTTACTGGTAGGACAACACTTACATGTTCATGTGTCAGAGCGGAGCTGGTTTGAAGGTGTCGTGACTGTTACAGTTTAACTGTGTTGTTACATTTCAGACCTCTCAGACCCACACTTTGTCTGGTACTGTCGCAAAAGAACAAACAAATAAAAAAGGAAATAAATAAAAATCAGACATGACATTTTTTTTTTTTTTAGGTGCAAATGAAATGCATTTATTTGTGGTTCTTTCAAAATAATGCATTTCATTATATTTCAAAAGTCCTTTCATACACACGTGTTTTATAACGCAGTGCTATATAACATGTGCTTTTTAAAAGTCTCTATCCCTTACACCTGACATCGGTCTTAGCCATCACTTTCTTATCCTCCATTTCACATGTCTATCTTCCTCAGCGGGTAGTTTGCTTTTCTCGCTTGACCACATGCTGTATTTTTTCCTTTTTTTTTTCTCTCTTTCTTTCTTCTTTCCGCAACGTCAGAGTGTTCACTTGCCAATTTGCATATGTGCTTTAACGACTCCTGCTGCTAATATTTTTGCTAGCCATCTATCCTACGGCTGCTGCTGATTTTCTCACACGTGCACCATACACACACTATGATACAAAGGCAGTTTGATCAAATTGGTCCCCACACATGCAGAACCCTTTTTTATTATAGTAGGTACAAAATTCTACCGAAATTGCGAAATGAAGAATAAGATATTCAAATATAAATACGTGTCATTGGTTTGTGCTGAAAAGAATTAAACAGCTACACAGTCTTTATAGAGTGCAGCATGTGACTAACAGTTCTCATTGATCTTTACATTTTTCTGCTCTTTGATATTAACATTATTTTTATCATTATTATCATGATTATTATTAACATTATTTTTATCATTATTATCATGATTATTATTAACATTATTTTTATCATTATTATCATGATTATTATTAACATTATTTTTATCATTATTATCATGATTATTATTAACATTATTATTTTTATCATTATTATCATAAACATTATTATTTTTAACATTGTTATCATTATTTTTATTAACATTATTATTATTATTGACATTGTTATTAACATTATTATTATAAACATTATTTTTATCATGATCATTATTATTTACATTATTAATATTATCATCACTAATATTAACATTATTATCAATATTTTTATTATTACTATTTTTAAGGGGTCAAAATTGAAAAAAATCGTTATGCATTTTGTACATTCATCTTAGTTTATTTTTAATCAGTTCATATGCGTGTCACGTTAGTACAGTGGTAACATCACCAGCTTTGAATGCTACAGTTTTGCTTTCGGTTGCGATTCTAGCTGTTGGCACTCAAATCCTTTTTTTTTTACTGTTGAAATAACGACTCTATAATAATATATACAAAATCTGGAAAAATTAAAATATCATATTTAAGCATATTTTACAATCGGGTGCCCCTCCCCCATAGTATATATATATAAAGTTGAATTTTTTTCTCATCCTGATATTGAGATTAAAATCCTACTTTTTCTATTTACAAATTATTAAACTAAATTCCTGATATGCGAGCGATTTCATGAAGGTTAACTTTTGCATATTTCTTGGAAAATTATGGTTTCTTATTAAGTGATTGGTTTCATTTTATTATTACGCTTAATTTTTTTATGCATAGTTTCTACATTCTTCATAATTATGTAGAATTTAGGATGAAAACGTTCTAGCACATGAGCATGTTTTATTTATATATATATATATATATATATATATATATATATATATATATATTAGTGACCTTGTCTGCATGTGTGCGAAATGTCTCTAGCAAACTCCTCTCTAAATATTTTGTCTCAAGACTTGAATCTTGATATATAGGGTATTTGGACCCCGGGAACACTTTCAATTTCGTTTTTAGTCTATAAAAATATCCGCTAAGGAGTCAAAATTGAAAAAAAAAAGATAATTGACCTTGGTAGGAGTAAATCAACTAACTGCTGAGCATGTGTACACATACATTTTTAGCTTGAAGTCGCTTAATTTTTAGCCTTTTTTATCCATCTGGTGATAGCTTAGACGATAATGACTATAGCTGAAGCGCTAAATAACAACTATGGTTGGAGCAGTGAATGTTTTGGTTTAAATTCCAGGTGAGGGCACCAAAGTTTTTTTGTTTTTTTTAACTTTTTAAATCATTACTATATATTGGGTACAAGATAATAATCAATAGAGAATTGGTTCTATAATAATAAGTATGAAATCTGTATAAATCAAAATATCACATTTAAGCATATTTTACGACTGGGTGATCTGCTAGTGTGTGTGTGTGTGTGTGTGTGTGTGTGTGTGTGTGTGTGAATACAGTTTTCTTACAAAATTATTTTATTATTCAGATCTTTAAAAGTTTGAAACAATACAATCTTCAACCTGCAAGCCATATCTTCTCAGACCTACAACATTGTCGCAAATATGATCCATACTTGCCCCCAGGTAAGTCAATTTTTTTTTTTTTTTTTCACAAAGTCAACTCATTCTTTTATTGATTCCTCTTTTTATATTCCTCTTCTTTTTCTTCTTGTCGTCGTTGGATAAATGTCCGGAATAAAGACACAACTCCATATTTAGTGAAAACAAAATACATGTATATTGAAGAAAACAGTAAATACATCAAATAAAGTGTGGTTATACGTCAGTTTGGCTGCCAAGTTTGCATCACTTTTGCATAACTCCAAAATACATATTCTCCCGATCTTTATAGTAAATGCAAGAGTTTGTTATTATCCGTAAGATGGACACATCACAACACTTATTAAATTTTTTGGTGGATAGATTATGCCAGCATTCCCCCATGCATAGAGTATTGTTGCCACATTTGAGCTGGTGCATCTATCGCTAGTCTCTGCCTCTTGGACAGGGTCCCAAAAAGAGTATGCAATCTAATGTGCCACACTGTCAACTAAGCTACAACCCCTGTCTCATCGTCGCAGTGTTGCATCCCTGTTCCTGTTTTTTAGTTTGTTTTTTTTAATAAATTTTTTTTTTCTCACGTTCACTCCTAACAAGGCATATCGCCATTTGAAGGTGGCTGCTATTTGGGATCATGCATAGGAAAGATTAAATTTATAGGTTATAGTGTGGTTATACGTCAGTCCAACTGCCAAGCATGCATGACTTGTGTGCATAACACCAAGAGACATATTCTTCTGGTTTTTATAGTAAGTAGAAGAGTTCATTGTTATCTATAAGGTGGACACCACAACAATTGTTTTTCTGTTTCTTTTTTGTAATTTCTATCTCTACTATTATATAAAAGGAACTTTGTGTGTGTCCGTGTGTGTGAGTTCGTTCCCTATAGACTCGAAAACGACTGTTCTATACAATGCAATGTACACTAAAATGTGGAGTAAGTCACTGCAGAGAGACATGTGAAGCTTCCTTCCGGTGCACTGCAATAGGTCCCTAACTAAAGGAGGCAATCAATCGATTTGATTGAATAATGATCGATTTTCACCGATTTCGATTTAATAAAAATATGGGAGTGTGAAATATTCGTTGATCAGCAATCCCGGGTAACGTCGAGTCTCCCTGCTAGTAATAATTATTATTAAACATATTTAGACGTTTTCTGATATTTCACATGTTCACTCTCCAGTTATCCCAATTTAGCAAATCAACTGTCTTCAATTTCCACTCTGCCCTGTATTACCTAATCCAGGGTTTTGCCGAACCCTTAAAAGCTTGCCATGTGTTCCTTTAAGAGATAGTGATGAATTGGCCAAGACTATTATTCCTTGGCATATTGATGCAAATGCAGTTTTCAGTTTTTCTTTTTTTTCCGTCGAACTTAATTTTTTTACACATGCACGGAAATATTGTTGGAAATTTTGGGGATATTCTAACAATATTTTCAAACTGTGAAATCGTTTTAAAAAAGTAAAATAATCACAGAGAATAAATTTGCAGAAAATATTTGGTAAAGTTAAAAAGAATGGCTTAGTTAACATTGGACATAAAACTGAAACTTGAGCAATTCATGTAAAAACAGTTAACTTGCTCGAAGAATACAGACTGATTTTCAGCATGTCAGTCTCTCAAATCGGTTTATAAAAAGAAAAAACTATTGAATTATAAAGGAGAAATAAATCAATAAGATTATCATATATTTTTTCGCAAGGGTTCCTTAGGATATCACTATTATTGGAAGCTATATTGTGTAATCTATTTATATTTTTTATAGTAAAAGAGAAAGAGATTGGCTGCATTCCAATGACCAAAGGAAAAAAAAAACGTCAGTCCAAATCATTTTTTTTTTTTTTTGATGAATCCTTATATTCTTTCCCTCTTCTGAACGTTTTACAACCTGTCAACAAGAATATAGTCTTTAGTTCAAACGGATTGCTCATCAGAGACATTTATTAATAAAAGATGAATACACTGGTCCAGAGCAGAAAAGGAACATGAAAAATGGCAGTTTAAAAATCGGCACTCGTTGTGTATGATATATCAAGTGTGGTCTTTAATTATCTTTAATGTGTGTGATAAACGCCTTAAAAATTTGTACAAACTTGATTTTGTGTAGCCTGTAGTGTCCGGTGGGCGACAAACAGAATAAATAAAACAAAAGAAAATGACTACTGCTTCAATTTATATGTTGATGATCTCGTGAAATAACAATATTTCTCATAGCCTTCTATGCAAATGAGATTCTGCCGGTTTAAATAAAAAACCTGTTTTGTCAGCGACTGTGTTGATTTGGATTAGTAGCAAGCTTTGATAGGAGTATTTCGGATTTTGTAGTAGCGAATTTTGACAACAGTATGTCGAATTTAACTTTAGAAATTGTTAGTTGAAAGTGTAGAATAGTTAACACTTGATTATTTGTCCACAATGTGAGTGTTGCACGATTTCGCTTTGCTGTGTTTCTTAACATTCCTTTTTCATCTTTTTTCCTTTCCGCTATAGACCAATGTGTTTGTCTTTTATTATGAAATACATGCCTCTGATGAGCAGCCGATGAAACTAAAAACTATATTATTGTTTACAGGTTAGAGTTAATCGAAGTATTACCATATTGTTTGAAAACTTGTTTTTTTTACAAAATATTTTGCAGGTTTGCCACCAGCTATACCATCAAGGTTTCAAGTCGATAGTCCGGGACTACCACCTGCAATTCCTGACGTCATCGATAGCACCGAATCAAAAGAAGATGATGAGGAAATTGGTGTGAAGAAAACTGAGGAAAAGAAAAGCGCGAAAAAGAAAATCAACAAAAGGAAAAAGAAAATCAACAAAAAGAAAACTGACAAATCTGACGATGCTGCTTCGCGCCGAAAACGGTCTTATTACTTTGGCTCTTATTCACCGTACGTTGATACATCAGAAGCTTTTAAGGTAAGAAATACATACATATGTAATGATTGAATAAATTACATATTTTATCATCATTATGATCGGTAGTTTCGCACTTGAAGCGGCGATCATAAAACGACAAAACACGTCCCTGTAAATGCTTTAGTCACTTTCGGTTCCAAATACACTGCAAAAATTTACTACAGTGTTTGTGTATTGCATGTGTGTCGCATGTATATATTCAATATATGATGTATATGTGTTTATATATATATAATGTATGCATGTGTTGTATGTACGTATATATATGATATATAGTCTCCCTGAAGGATTAAAAACAAGACCTTCCAAAGGGCGAATGAGCCCTTTTTTGGGGTCAATGGCCAACTAGCACCGTGTGTGTTTGTGTGTATGTATATGTGTGTTGGGGTAGAGGGGGCTCCCGTAAGCCATGGTGAAGGCAACCTTTCTAGGAGAAGCAAATCTCTGATTTAAAAAACCATAAAGCGGGAGACCAGTACCTGCATTAAGCTGGTCTGCAGTTTAATTTGTTGCTGGCTATCTTGCTCTTGCTTGTTGCTGGATCTCAACATTTTGAACTGAGAGAGAGACTTAGTTGTCATACAAAGCTAAGACTCTTTAACATCATCTGTGTATAGATACTCTCTCAGACTATTAAAATGGACCTGTGGCGATGAAAGTCATTTTTGGGCTCATGGACTTTTAAGTGTCTGAGGGAGTGGTATTCGTCTGACAAGACGTTGCAATCATCATCATCATATGATATACAGGCTGGAACGATAAAAGTGTCGCCCTAAAGAAAACACCACTACAGCTTTGTTTTAAAACTTTTATTGAAATAAAATCAATTCCGGTAACTTAATTATGTAGTAGAAATAACATCTATTCAATGTAGCCACCTTCAGCCTCAATCATCACCTTGATATGGGTCGGGGCTTTGGTGTTATGCAAGGTCATGTTGGTGATGTTCTCGACTTATGAATAAACGAAGTGGTTCTGCAGGTTCAGGTCAGGGAAGAACGGCGGCCAGTGAGAGAAGGGTGCAAAGTTATAGCACTCCTTTTGAAGTCAAGCCTGGGTCTCTTTGGACTTGTGGGACAGTGCCGAATCTTGCTACCTGATTTTACCAGGGGATCAACACACTCTTCAGCATATCCAGGTACACTTTAGTGCTGACTTTCAAGCAGACTTCGAAGATGTGAGGTGGCACATGTCTATTCTAGGGCGACAATTTTATTGTTCCACCGTATATTTGAATCTATGGTAAAGAGAGAAGTGGTCAACCACCTCTGCAGAAATAACTCAGTGACATGCAATATGGATTTAGTTCTGCTAGATTTACAGATTTATGTTATTTATCATGATCATTTTTGGTTTAATGGCAGTTTTACATGCTAGCATGTGTTGGAATTGGTTTCCGAACCAACAGCTTATCTCTGAGCAGGTCTTCATTTAAACTACATAACCTGAAATGCAGCCGATTTTCTTTCAAAGTTATTTCCTTGGTTGAGGTTAGGTACCCTTTCTGACGCCAACACAGTGGGATGATGGGGACCAGTGCTTTTATCGAGACACTTGGTGACGCCCCACCAAGACTAAAGAGTGCTTCACCTGCCATTATTAATTTTGTAATTTATGCACACACACAAACACACACACACATGCGCGTGTGTATAAACTTGTGTTCTAATTAAATGCAATAACCTAAATGTCAGAATATTTTACTAAATAAAATATTATATGAACTACTATTCTATTCTTGGTTGTTACTTTCACGTTTCGACCGATGTAACCTCCGATCATCTTCAGGTGCATATTTTTTTAACTCTGGGATATTTATAAAATTTTTAATTTTTTTTCTTTTTGTTTGTTTACTTGTGAGCCTCCACTTATGAAGGATAGTAATGTCTATAGAAATTCCGCCTGACACTATGCACGTAACAAATCTATTCCTTCATCTATACATATAAAAGGCAAAATGGCCGCGCACGTTTTTGTATGTCCAGCAAAGGCTTTTTTCGTTGAGGTTCTCGGGGGAGGGGGGTACTATGTTTTAGAACTTTTTATATACTCCCTAGATCATAATATCTACGATTTGCAAAGGGACGTCGTCTCTAGATTTATTTTGATCGACTTTTATAAAATTCATGCTATTTCATCCTCTCGCGTGTTTGCTTGTGTTTTTCGTATAAAAACAAAACTGAATCGAAAGCGAAGGCAGCTTCCCGACCTTTCGTGCCGGGACGTCCAGAAAGCAATTAGCTTTGATCAATGTTGGGGAAACCCTTCATATCAGATAACTGCTATTCATTTGGACACTCCCTTTTTGTGGGGAGCTGGTTTTCTCCAACATCGTGGGGAAACAAATAAATGAAACGGTGGAAAACTGAACTGCCTCCAGCCAACGTTCGTTTCTGCAAGTCAACTCTTTGATTGACATCGCTAAATTTGAACACTTCTCACTTTCTATGGCTTCGTAACGGTAAACGTTCACATTTTCTTTCACTTTCTTTTCCGCCTTTGGGTTCGTCACAGGTTCGAGCCTCCCTCCCTACTAACACTTTTTTTTTTTTTTACCCCTGCTAGTCTGTAATAAGACAAACAGGGAAACACTATAATCCGTTCTTATTTTGTTTTATATTTTTACAGTTCTTCCCAATGATCAAACCTCCATCCTATATAGGTAGGAGGAGACAGTTTTTAGGTCGGAGGTAACATCGACTGAAACGTTGTGAAAATAACAACCAAGATGAGAATAATAATCCAAATAATGCAAATTATTAATCCTCATCTCAAAAACTTTGGAACAAATAAAATAAATCCAGGAAGCTTGACAATTATTTACAAGAAAATGAGCAAATGCAGATTCAGGACTATAAACGATCGCGAAATCGTGATTACATTTAAAAAGTGCAAGTGTAAAATTTATGATGCTCTGTGATCATTGAGTCTTTCCATGTTGCGTTCAATAATATAGCTATATACAAATAGTTGTGTCTTTGTGTTAACGTCAAGGGAGATAATTCGGTATCTATTCAAGCAAATGCAAGCAACAGCTGACTTGAAGTATTATTTATAATGCAAATATTTTTCTAAGTTTTTCTTCTTTTTAGTTACTTTACTGGATGACCAAGCTTGACTCTATGATTTATTAATAGTGATGTTTAATTTTACCAATGCAAAAAAAATATATCAATTAGTTTCAAAGATTTGCTGTTGCTTTGCACGCCTTTTGGTGTTTGCCGTTGGTGAAGAAAGCAGAAACTTTTAATATGTATGAATTATTTTTGTAAAATGTCTATTTACTTATTTAGTGCCATATATATATATATTATTTATATATATATATATATATATATATATATATATATATATATATATATATATAGTGCAAAACTTTGTTGAAATTCAAGGACTTACATTTTTTTCTTTTCTGTAACTTTTGTTTATTTCATCCTGGATTTCTTCATTACAGCTGTTTCGTTAATGGGATGGCACTTTTATGATTTTATGTGTCCATAAAAATTTCGTGTCATCACCAACTCGTCAGATGTTGTTTCCATTTGATGTTACCAACAAAAGGTTGATTTTGTACATGATAAACCTGGTGTTTGTTGGTAACATCAAATAGAAACATCTGACGAGTTGATGATGACAGGAAATTTTTATGGACACATTAAAACATAAAATTGCCATCCCATTAACGAAACAGCTGTAATGAAAAAATCCAGGATGAAATAAACAAAAATTACAAAAAAGAAAAACTGTAAGTCTTTGAATTTCAACAAAGTTTTGCACTATATATGCTCTGCACCTATTTAATGGATACATTGAGCTTAACTCGAAATTAACGGTGATTGGGTTTTTATCATAACAATCTGAACCCGTTAAACGAAAACGGTATACATTAAAATTAACAATATTTCAAAAATAAACATTTATAAAAAATTTATATATATATATATATATATATATATATATATATATATAATTAGGTCGGTGCAAAAGTTTTTGCTGAGTTAAAATTTTATCTTGAAAATGATTTTGAAAATCTTTATTCATAACAATAACGATCTTTGCACTTGATAACTTAATTTGATTTGTCAACGAGCTTATAAAAGTTTCGCTTGTAAAATTCTTTAGGTTTAGATATGAAATATGAATCTTAACTCATGTTCAATCTCCTCTGAATGATGTTAACGTAAGGCCATCTAAATGGTTTTGTAATTCCTGAAATAAGTGATAATCTGAGGGAGCTAGGTCAGGAGAATATGTAGGATGGGAGCAAGATTTCCCAACCAATTTCTCCTCCTCTGGTCAATGATATTGTGTGAGGACGGGCATTATCATAATGAAAGATAATTCCTTTCTGCTGACGAAAGAGAATATTGCAGAAAAATATGAATGATGCTTTAATAATCTGAAAGAAAAATGTTATAAATTAATCATGGTGATATGTTTAAGTAATAACAATATACATAAAGTAAATTACAATCGTTTTAAGAATGCCTCTTCTATAAACCGGACAAATCTTTGCACTGACCTGATATTCTGTGCAAAGAGAGGTAAGTAGATATACGAAATGAATTTTTGTTTTTGATTATTTCATTTATAAATGATCTTTTATCTTTTTTATTTATCTCATTCCTATTTTATGTTTTTCTTTTTTGTTTTATTGTTATTATAATACATATGTATTTGTCGGTTTGGTGTTGTTAATACCAGTTTATTGTCAGGGTGTTATTATATAAACGTGACTCATTTGGGAGTTAATACTTCTACAAACATGATTGGAACAAATACATCTATGGCAACTGCAACAAGACCTGTCGATCCAGGATAGGCTTTCACAGTCATGGCAGATACTGCATTTTAGCGACAGACAAATCTGAAGTGCAAAACTCCATTATCTCCTGAGACAAATGGATGCCAACAATACCGATTGATGTAGAAACCACCATCGGATTTCTATTTTATTTCGCTAGTAATGTAATAATTTATTAAACTTCTATCCAGCTACTTTGACTTAACATTCACATCCAATGTGAATTGGAACAAATACATTGAGGACGTTGCCAAGACTGCTGTAAAGAAGGTAGGCTCCCTCTACCATGTTAGAAAGCTACTCTCACTCATCAGTCTCCTATATTCTACAAAGCCACCATTTGCCTATACATGGAGTTTTGTTGCCACATCTGGATTGATGCATCTACCACTAGTCTCTCACTCTTAGACAGAGTCCAAAAAAAAGTCTCAAATCTAATAGGTTCCACACTATCAGCCAAACTCTAACCTCTGTCCTATCTTTGCCGTATTGCATCCTTGTGCCTATTTTACATGTACTTTAATGGAATGTGCTCTAATGAACTCGTAGTACTTGTGCCCCCTTGGCATGCATACTCCTGACTAACCCAACAAGCAGCAAAACCCCACCCCTTCACTATTGGGGTTCCTAGATACTGGAAAACCTTCTACTCTAATAATTTCTTACTTTGGACTGCTAGTGTTTCATGATAACTTTGCTTGATGGATCCAAGTATACTTCGGATGCTACCAGATCAAGCTGTCTGAAGATGTCGGTTTCCGAACTTAA
This sequence comes from Euprymna scolopes, assembly GCF_053919585.1. NCBI lineage: Eukaryota > Metazoa > Mollusca > Cephalopoda > Sepiida > Sepiolidae > Euprymna > Euprymna scolopes. The sequence goes on from NC_136516.1 coordinate 33,468,221, forward strand.
ATGCACCAAACATTGTTTTTTTTTTTCTTTCTTCTTTTTCCCTTTGTAAAACTCAATTTCTTTCCTTTTTCTTGCTTCCCTACACTAACCTATAGAAATTTAAATATAATGTGGATAAATATCTCGTTGCTTAACTTCCCACAGTCCTCTGTTAGACACTATCTTAAATAGCAGCCCCTTATGTTCCAAGTTGCAATATGCTTTGTTTCTGGTTGAAAAAGAGTAAAAAAAAAAAATTTTTTTATATTAATGATATTATGACACTGATGTGTGACCGACCTATGTGTTACACTAAATGTCTTAGAAACGGTCCCATGATGATGTGACAATGGGTCAGTCAATAGGGTCTGAGTATCAAGATGAGATGTTGGGTGTGGCTGTGTGGCTCGTTCATGCTCTCAAGATGTCTTCACTCTGGTTGGAATCTTCCTTGTCCTCAAGGCCGCTTCATTCTTTAATGCAGACATTTATGGCAGACACAAAAAACACATAACACAACACAACACAATCGTAATATATATGAAATATAATTAACTATTTATTTTATAAAATGTATACAATATATACATTACAATATTAACATACAATTTACATATCTTACAATTGATTTTCACCATTACTTCATTCAAACTAACTAACCTACCTTAACTAGTGTTGAGGGAGAGGAGATTCCCCCTCCCCCTCATTTACGGAGAAACAGAAATATATATGCTCACCTCATAGCGGTCCGGACAGAAAGAGGTTGAGAAAAGAAAGGGAATGATGGGATTGCAGTTTTCTGTGTATTCCTCCGCCTATGGCCAAATCACCACCTGGCCATGCAGGGGGAGGGTGTGTTAATAACTACCGCAACTGGGGCACTAGGATATAGTGCCACAATATTATTCTGTACTCTTTTTGAGTTGATAGAAAATAATAAAGAATAACGTTTCAAAATCAGCCAGGGAGATGGCATCGTTAGTGCTAGATGTTTTGTAGAATGTGCGGTTCAATGATGAGACCAATTTCTTTTTATCAAGTTACATTAACAATAGGAACTCTGTATTCTGGGGATTTCAAGCGCCAAATGAAGTCAGTCAGATGTTACTGCAATCTGTGCGTTATGTGGAATGTGGAATGCAATCTTGGAACACAGCATAATCAGACTCCATTTTGATTTAAGAATGATATGTGGAAGACGGTGACGGTCAATGAAGAGCATTAAGTTAAGAACATCACTTGGTGTTCATCGTGGCCTACACTGAGCTGAGTACGGGTTTCAATAAGATGGACCAACTCTCTGCAGAAGACTCTATAGTTGCTGAATCATCGCTTAGCAGGCCAATGAATCGGTAGATGCAGACATTATCACCATATTTTAAACAATAAGGTGTATCGAAATAACCCACAAACAAGTGCACATATCAAAGTAGCCATTGCACAGCAGGTGTGTGAAGTAGTAAAATACAAGTATTTCATGGATCCAAGTATACTTCTGGTGCTACCAGATCAAGCTGTCTGAAGATGTCGGTTTTCTGACTTAATTTCACCAAACATTGTGTTTTTTTTCTTTCTACCTTTCCCTTTGCAAAACTCAATTATGTTCTGCAAATCCACAAATAAAAACAAAGAATTCCTTTACAAAACAACCAAACCAAACACGATATAAAGAATTGAAGCATAAAATCTGTTTTTTCTTTCTTTTTTTCCCCAAATTACCGGATTTTGCATTAAATAACCTGAAAGGGGTTGATATGCCATAAAACAAAATATGATATGCCATAAAACAAAATACCAAACCAAAGACCATGAATAAATACAAACAACTCAAAACATAACTTTTCCCCCCAAAATTACCATATTTGGTATTAAATAACCTGAAAAGAGTTGATATACTGTAAAACAAAACAACCATAACCAAATCCAAGAATACCATCAGCTTGAGTGTATTCTTTTAATACTAGTTAATGGATATGTCCTCGACAATTAGCCCAACAGTGATTTTCTTTTTTTTGCTGTTGCCAAAAAGAAATATAGTTCTGCCCAGTCGCATGAGGTCAACCCTCCCAGGCTTTACCTTCTCTTTGAAAAGAGGTTAGTTTATTGCTGATCGCGTAAAGCGTCATTACCAGGAAATGCCAACAGGGCTGCTCAGGCGTTTGCTATAGGCCAGAGTGTGTTAACCTTAGCGTGTTTGGTTATTCAGAACCACACCTTACTGTGTTTATCTGCTTTGGGAGGAAGTAAATTAAAATACCATCAGTACCAAGGCATATATTTAGAGCACGTCTTGGAGAATTTAGAGAATGCCTTGGAGAATTTAGAGAATGCCTTGGAGAATTTAGAGAATGCTTTGGAGAATTTAGAGAAAGTCTTGGAGAATTTAGAGAATGCCTTGGAGAATTTAGAGAAAACCTTGGAGAATTTAGAGAAAGCCTTGGAGAATTTAGAGAAAGCCTTGGAGAATTTAGAGAAAGCCTTGGAGAATTTAGAGAAAGCCTTGGAGAATTTAGAGAAAGCCTTGGAGAATTTAGAGAAAGCCTTGGAGAATTTAGAGAATGCCTTGGAGAATTTAGAGAAAGCCTTGGAGAATTTAGAGAAAGCCTTGGAGAATTTAGAGAAAGCCTTGGAGAATTTAGAGAATGCCTTGGAGAATTTAGAGAAAGCCTTGGAGAATTTAGAGAATGCCTTGGAGAATTTAGAGAAAGCCTTGGAGAATTTAGAGAAAGCCTTGGAGAATTTAGAGAAAGCCTTGGAGAATTTAGAGAAAGCCTTGGAGAATTTAGAGAAAGCCTTGGAGAATTTAGAGAATGCCTTGGAGAATTTAGAGAAAGCCTTGGAGAATTTAGAGAACGCCTTGGAGAATTTAGAGAACGCCTCGAAGAATTTAAAGAACGTCTTGGAGAATTTAAAGCACGTCTTGGAGAATTTTTTTAACAAGAGAAAGTGAATGAGCACTCCTTTTAATTATCATTTCAGGTTTTAGGAAATCTAAGGATGTCTTGCCTTTCTTGTCGACTTCATAAGTTATGAGCATGTTGATAAGTCACGTTCATATAGCAACACCCTGTTGTACATGTATGTCAGTTTGATGTTATTGTATTGTTGTTTTAGTAGGTATATGTCCGATGTATGTAAATGGAATTTATGTTATTACATGCATAAGCATGCATACGATTAATAAGCTAATAACAAACTATGTAGAACGAAAAAGAATTAACGCAAAATTATGCTTACTCCATTTTGATATTTTGTTTCATTCAGGGCTTATCTTGATAAAGTTTTGTAAACGAAACGAAATATAGGAAATGAAATAAACATGACTCTGTATTAATGAGATTTATTTGTTTCCCCACGATAGCAAAATGTGACACAGGATCGATTTTAAGGTGGGTGGGGGTGGGGATAAACCAGCTCCCCAAAAAGGGGAACTCTGGAAGTAGGCAAAAATAAAAATTGCCTTAGTATAGAAGGATTTCCTTCTCCACTGACTAAATACAAACTAATTTAGGTGTAGCTTCAAAACAGATACTACACTGTGATCTTGTATGTTTAGTTAATTGCTTGTTGATTCATGATACAATTCAATAATGATCACATTAAAGAAACATGTTGAAAAGGAGACTTTGGTGGTTCAGTCACATGTTGCACTAGCCGGGGGATGAGTTTGTCCGTCAATTGGTGGCGCCCATTGCATCCACTGGTCGGAAGAAGCGCCAAGGTGGCCAACTTAAGACTTGGCTTGTGACAGTAAAAGCAGATATGGAGATATGTCCGGTTCTTGCGTTTTTGGTGTCTGTTGCTGGAACCATGGATGGCAGGATCATGTCATCGACTCTGCTGCCGACCAACATGGGTAGATGGCTTTGACAAGAGATGTGGTTAATACCATTGGGGGCAGCTCAACCCATCTCGGGTGACTGCCACTACAGGTACATTAAAGCAACAAAATTGATGTGTGATCTTAGCCCAATGATTCTGTGTTAATTGTTTTTGTCCTATATAGTTTGTTGTTTGCTTATTACTTTTACTTCTTTCAGATATTTATTCACATTTATTCATGGCAGCCATCTTTGTACAAAGGAGTTTTCTTTTGCTTTTCTTTTTTTTTTTTAGGACTTTCACATTGTCCTCATAAATGTCTGTTTATTGAATGCATTTTAAAATTTACTTCTGAGACATTTATTTTCAAAAAAGTAATTTGGTTTTATACTAAACATGTGTAAATTAGGGACAGTGGTGGGGCTGTGCATGTTGTACACTTCTTTCTTCCTTGCACTGTCGTGATTCGGGTTTGACGATGTTGCCCGGGATACTTTTCTCTACTCACACAAGTACCTGGAACTCACAAAGAAGCATATATATATATATATATATATATATATATATATATATATATATGATATATATAAATTAAATCATAAACAATATATTTTTATTTTACTTAACTGTGGATCCATTTTCTTATCTGTGAGTTGCTCCTGGATGGAACAGCCCTACCAAGGTATGGTCACTCCTATCTTGCATGACTGTGCATTAGTTGTATTTTGTGATAACTTTTTAAACTCCAACTCTTTTCACTTCAAATCCGTCTCTTTCACATGATTTTAATAAACCAATCAGCTATCATAAACCTAAAAATTAGTGATGGGACGATTCCAATATTTTTACTGATTCTGATACAATTCCCGATTCTGATTCTTTTTAAATTTCTAAATATAGAGTTGCTTTTTTGAGAGGTGGGGGTCAAATTACCATTTAAAAAAAAAAAAAAAAAAAAAGAATATAATATATATGCATATATTTTTGCAAACTTTTGAAGGCTGATCTATAGATTTTTTGTTTTTCTACTGGGATTTTGCAAGTTTGGTAGTTTTCAATCCATGAATAATTATCATTTCATTATTGGTATAAAAATTTAAATTTTAAACAAATAAAAACATTAAAAGCAATCGTTTTTGGCATTGGAAAGTGAGCACACATTTTTGTGGTACCGATTCCGATACCCCCAAAACTTCTGATTCCCAACACTAATAAAAATGTTCTGTTCGCAGATATGAATTTCCAAATAATTCATATAAGATTAATAAAATGATGTTCGAAAAAATTTGAATTTTATAAGTTATAAAAGAATTGGGGAGGGGGGGGAGTAATTTAAAAAGGAAGCAAATCAAGAAATTAATGAACTAAATAGAATTGAAGACAACCAAAGTGTGGAACCGGACGTTCTACCTTCTGACTCTTGACTTGTAGAATTCTAAAATATCCGATTCCAATTCCTTATTTTAAAGTCTTCCAATATTCAGACTGTCAGTTGGTTTAAACCTCTTACTTGACTTTTAGTATTCCTAGGATTCAACTTCTTCCAAAACGTTTGACTCCTGCCAATTTCTTATTCTAAAGTTTAATAATATTGACTGTTAGTTCTTCAGAGATGGAGTTATCCAACTCTGACTCTTAGCATTCTTAGGAGTATCACTCTGAATCCTTCCAAAACATCAGATTCCCTCCAACTCCTTATTTTGAATATTCAGTTGTCTGTTATTTCTTAGGGAATTAAAAACTCTACTTTACTAAAAATGTTGCCAGAAAAATTATAGGGAGTCAATTTTAGCAGTAAAAAATTTTTAAAACAAAAAACGGTGATTCTTATTGATTTAGTTCAAATTTAGATTCCATCAAACTTGCATTCATTTTTCAAAATTGTTATGATGTTAAATTGGGAAACTGTTGAATTATCAATGACTATCAGTCTGATTAGAGTTGTCTCCTTTGCACCATATTTTCTAAAAGATCAGATATCCCTTGGTCTATAAAATAACTAGTTAAAGAGTTATCTACTCTTGGTTCCTTTTGTTTGTTGTAAATTTTTTTTGTAGAGGGCTACCTTCTTGTGTTTCTGTTCCTGATGTAAATAAAGCGATCGCATCGTATATTAGAAAAAAAAAAAAACATGTCTATGTGATTTTATGGAATTTGTTTTCCAGTCTAGAGTATCAAATCTATTTAAAATATATTTTGATTTGATTGATTCTTGACTTCATAATTAATCATAAAAAACTTGTTCCTTATAAAATATACAATTTATTTATAACTACATATACACGGGATCTGGTGTTGTCTTGGAAAGTTCAGAAAGTCAAAAATCGCAACTCCCAAAAGTCATTTGACTGAAAAAGACCAGAAAGATTGTTTTACCTAAAATTCTAAGCAATTATCTAAGATATAAAAAACATTCGTAGATAGAACTGTTACATTCAGATGAGAACAGTCCTTGAACCAGAGAACAATAAAAACTAATAGTTAATTAATGAAATGTTCTTTTGCAAAATAATCTGAAAATTAATTAATATTACAACATACGCGTGATCAGTATATTATAAAGTTATTGTTTTTGTGATTGATGTGAATTTGGCGTTTCAGTCTCATTGTCAGCACCATAAATGAACAAACTTTATAAATATTTTAGGAGAATAGAACCTTTGGTTTACTTTCATATCCCTTGCTTCCCTAATTTTGTCCTTTAGTCTTCCCATTTCATGAGCGATGTTTCTAACAAAGGGGAAAAAATTGCTGTTTTCCAAATCAGAATTTATCCATCTAAAGCCTATTGCATAACCACGTTGACACCATCAGTTTCCGTTAGAAGTTAAGCAACGTTGACTCTGGTCAGTACTAAAATGGGTGACCATTTAGGACTTCCAGGTACTGTATGCGCTCTGTTTACCTCAGTATTGTTTCCAGTCGTCCTGGACTTCTCCTTGCCACTGGACTCAAGCAGTGCCGATTCAGGAGAGGTGTGGTTGGAGATTGCGCAACCCTTGCATCACAATTACATGCTCGGCTGCCCTTTACAATTATTATTTCTCCAACTTCGAAATTTAAAAGCTTTCAAATATTAACTATTTCTTTTCAACACAAATTTACAGATTTACATTGCTGTATGAATAATCCGGAATTTTTGTTAAAAGAACTGTGAATGAAAATCTTATATCTGCTGGAACTGTATATAAATTTATTTTATCATCCAAGTATTACCAGTCATCCAGGCTGAACTAAACGTTGAATAAATTGTAATGAAGTAGGTTATTACCAACAACAGGATACAACAATAACAAATGACAATTGGTTAGTCAGAATCAAAGTTTGATTTGTCAGCTTAAATGCTATTTAGGTCCAACCTCTAGAATTTGACAAGGTAACTTTATATGTTAGATTAGGCATGAGCCCCTAACAAAGTTGTTTGAGCATGTACTGTCTGTCTCTTTCCTTTAGCATCTTGTCCATTGGATTATTTTACACTGCTCTTCATGCAAGTTCTCTCATTTCTGGCGCTAATCTCATGGTCATTCAGTTCTTTTTTGATAGTCATCTCATCTCACCTTCGTCTGCAACTCTTGAAAAATTGATTGAATGAACAAACATAAAATCAAATTACAAAAAGAATCTTTACTTTTTTGCTTTTTAATATTTCCTTGGCATTTTGTCTCTGACTGTTCTCACTCTCGCTAGTTCAATATAGCGTGCCGGGGGTGGGGGGATGTAAGCAGCTAACATTCAAAGGCTGGAAGTCTTCAATCGGTGATGTTTTCAGCACATTCTCGGAATTCATATCTCCGAACATGTCCAAAACACCACAATCCACACACGATGTAAGCTTCCTAGTCTTAAGGAAGTTCTTCTTATCAGGCGCTTCTAATGGTATGGTCACACCCTTTGTAGTCCACTAATGACCTAATTCACAAGGCAATAAGCACCAACACCGCGATTAGAATGGCACAAAAAGAATGATGGTCAACTGAGGCCATGGCTCACAATGGTTAAAGCTGATTTGGAAACTATGACCAACCCTTGCGTCTTCGATGAGCAATGATGGAATCGCAAATGGCTGAAGAATGCTGAGGAGTCAGCAGCAGACAGACCTGGCTGAACTGCGTTGATTTGTGATGCAGCAAATTTACTTGGGACCAGCTCAATCCACCCAAGTGAATGACGTCGCAAATACGAGAAGGGAAGGTGACAGATTAGTGTTTCTGGGCATTCAAATAGGGGGAAGAGTATCCAATAATATTCAAACCACCCTTTCTTCCTTATAATATTTTTCAGTACTAGGACTTACACTTGAGTCTTTGGAACACGCAATCAAGGAGTTGACCCCAGACTTCACCAGGGCATCACCAGACCTCTGCATGTCATTGTGCTACTCCTTTCTCTCCACCCCCTCCCCAGTTCTCGGCATTCTCTATAACTTGGTCATGCAGTGTTTTTTTTTTTAATGGTCATCTGACTTTCGTTTGCAATTCGCAAAATAATCACATGGTCTAGTTGCGTTTGGTGTAAGGTTATCACCACACTCCCTTATGCATTATTTCACATTATAAATTTATCTCTTCGTGTTGTTTGAAATTTGAAAGGACAACTTGACATTTTTTTTACGTTTCTGGCCACGCCTAATTTCCTAGTCATTCAGTGCTTTTTTTAAAAAAAAAAATTTTTTAAATAATAAATAATAAATTGCCAACAAATAAAGCGAATGCTGTGACCGGAAATCTGTCCTATTTGGACTGTTTCTTTATAAATATAGCTTCAAATATTACTATAACAAAATAATTATAGCTTTGTTGTGATGTCATAAGTTTTTTGTTGTTTTTTTTACGTCTTATTTCAAAACACGAATTCTAACGTAAGCAATAAAAAAAAGATATATAAATGAACAGGTGAACATTATCAATAGCGTTGAAAATTATTTTAATAACCCTCAAAAGAATTTACTTTGCTTTAACTATATATGTGAATTCTTTCATCACCGGGTAGGTTGAGTTTGCCAGCCCTGAAAGGCAGTCTAACCTAAAGGAAACAATCTTGAAAGAAAATTCGGAGTGGAGCCCCATAGGCAGTTACTTTGACCAAACTCTGGCAAGTTTCTAGCAACTCCCGCACTTGTAACAATCTCTAGTTGTACTGACTATGTTTTGTCATTGAATCCAGATTGTTTTCCAAGCGAGAGAGTGTGGACAATGCTGCGCAAGTTCTCTTCACGTTAAACTAATAAACGCGCAAGTCGTGATATCATGATGCTTTTATCAGAGCTCGAATCGGTCTAACGTGCCATCTTCGAACCCACAGAACAATTTGCATGATCACGGTCATCTTCGCAAGCGATGGACGAACACCATCGGTGGAACCTTAGAATTCTTCACCATCTCAGTTACGCTGATCTGTGTGCTATCATGATATAATTGGCTGATCCCATTTTGTTATTTGGAATGCTATCTTAACGTTAATATAACCAAAGCCTGTCGTCTGACGATTCTCTTCTACTGTACTCAAAGACTTTTGGCATGTCTGTAAGTGTCGTGTATCCCTCCCTACTTCCTCTCTCTTAACACAAATCGGTCTTATTAAAAAAATTTTTTACTCATAGCTAACCTAACTTTAATTCTTTGATATGGCAGGGGGTTGGGTGCGCATACGAAAATACGTGCTTTACTTTTTAGTCCAGGAGCGCAGAAGAACAATAATACTTGGCTTTTGTCTTTAAACTTTAATTAAGCCAGAAATTATTTTCTAATCTGCGGTAATTTTTAAAATCATGTTCGATTCTCAGTGTCGTTATCGTAAGACTAAATCTTTGAAGCCATCTTGTAAAATCATGACTTCCTTCTTCGAAACATTTTGTAATCTATTTAATAAGATTAAAATGTCTTGTGTTAATTCTGATACTATTATTCTAATGTAATTTGTAAGGATTAAAACCGTCGATTAGAAAAGCATAATAGAATAATATACAATTGTCGGTCATTTTAATGCATTATTAATGACTAATAAAATAACTGATATTAAAGTTCTGGATCTTTTAGATGAGAGCTGATTGTTTATATTGCTTGCATTGACCGGACTATTGCTCTCATCGTGTTATTTGTGCAACGTTTTGGTCAGATTGGTCTTCAACTGTCCTCAGCCATGTTGGTTGTTCCTATTTACAATGCCTCCCCACGGGACAGAGTTAGACACCAGGGTCGTTTTTTTAATGTGGAGAAAAGGAACAAAAATAAAAATTGTCTCAGTCGTGCAGGATCTCTCCTCCACTGACAGAGAACAAGAAATTGAAGTGCAGCATCTGAAGAACAGATACCACACTCTGTTGTTACCAGAACAATAATCTGATCAATAAAAGTAATATAAAATGACTGTTGTTTTTGTGATCGTTTCAAAATTCGAAAACGATTTTGAGGCGTTCTGGAATCTAAGTGATTAACAATAGTCGAGGGCGACCCAAAGACTACTATACTGAACTGTAAAGAAATGCATCACTTACCCTTGATCCTAACCTTATAATGCTGAGTTTTTAGCAAAGAGGCATCAAGTACCACTTTTTAATTTTTTTTTTTTTTTTTTGTGTAGCTCAACTGAGGATTGAAACCTGGTCTCCCGGCCCATTATAAAACACTCTCACTATTATGCCATATGGGCTGGTAAATCTATTAATAAGATTTAAATGGCTGACTTGTAATACTAATGAATACAAAGTAAATTCTGGCTTGAATTTAATGTTTGAAGCTAAAAGACATATATTAGTTTTCACATGCGCCCCTGTCGTATAAAAGAATGCTAATTTTTCTTTTAGCCATAGAGACAATTATTTCCGTTTTTTCTTTTGAATATAGGCGGTTGGTTTGGCTGCTTTGACAGATCTAACGATAGAAATGAGGCCTTGTGAGAACTATCAGGATATCCAGCACTTTACTATGAAAGGTATTCCGGGCCCCCGAGGTGTGTACCTATATGCTATCCTTTTCCAGATTTTCTCTTTCAACTGGAGCTCATTTTTGTGATCTTCTTTTTCTCGGACGAACACAATGTTTACAACATTTGTATGTGCTTTGGTTGCTGCTCAATTAGGTGTTTAGTTTTAGAAACATACGCGACAATATAACTGCGAAGGAGGCAAGGGAAAAACAACTCAAGCAACACGTTGCCCGGCATACAGTGAAGTCGTTTTAGTATTGAAGTTTCATTTGGATTCTTCACACCCCTGTTCTCATCTTGAGTGTTATTCACACAACGTTTCGCCCAATGTAACTTCTAACCTTCTTCAGGTGTATGTTTCTATCGAACTCGGGAATCTTTCTGTCGAACTTTAGGAATTTCAAATGGAACCCTTTATTTAATCCACGGAGATAGCATGCTCTCGTTCCATCAGCCACAAATGGGTAGAAGTCTTAAGCAATTCGCAATTGTATTGTTTGCATTACTTGCACTGGGAATTGAACCTTCAACCTCCAGAAGAGTGTTACTTTAAAATAGAATTTTACCTAGTACTTCATCCGTTACGCCACAAGTGCTTGCAAATTCCTGAGCTTAACCAGGTACATTTAAAGAAAGTCGGAAGTTACATCGGCTGAAGACAGTAGTTGGAATAATGCAAATAATTTGCAAAATCAGGATAATTTTTTTTTTTTATTAAACCTTGTTATTATCATTACCCACTCCTTGTCTTTTAGTCCTCGCATTCCACAAGTGATGTTTCTGACAAACGAGAAAGAATTGCTGTTTTCTGAGTTCTTGTTTTGATTGTGTTGCATGTAGATATTTTTAATCCTCTCATCGTATTCATCATTCAACTGCCAACTTATTCATAACTCTCTGAGCGATTTATTTTTAATCCATGACTGGTCACACTGTTGATGCTCTGGTTGTCGCCGATGGTGTCTGTCAGTCAATCAATTTTATTGGCAAACAACAACAACAACAACAATAAACTGCAGCAAACTATGTAAAAAGAAAGATATTTCGTCTGTACAGCGTCTAAAAGTTTGCCGAAGACAACTTTAAACCTGAGTCTGGTGGGAAGTTATGACCGGCCTTCTCTGAAGATGTGGCTCACAATAATCAAAGCTATGACCGGCCATCACGCCTTCGGTGTGTTCCAGATAGCAGAAATGCGGATAGAGAATGCTGCCCTTTCTTATGTTGAAACAAAAGCGACGATGGTACGTCATCTCTAGGTGACTGCAGCGACAGCGGCTAGGTGTTAGAGTGAAAAACTACCGTAAACGTAGATTGACATTCTCATTGATGATGCCTTATGACAGAATCAGGTCTCCTCGCATCCTTTGCTGCTCACGTGAGGGCAGATTTAATCTTTGAAGCCATTCTTTGGAGGTAAGCATGGAAAATCCCGTCATCATCCTAGTTGCCAACTCTTAAACATACTTTAAGTGTATGATATCTTTTTGAAGATAGCGATTTGTTGCTTGGACGCCATAATCAAGAATTGGCCGTGCCAGGGTTATGCATAACGGATGGAAAGCAGCCGATGTAAGGTTTAGAAAGGATCTCTGGACGAGGTAGAAGATATCACTTTCGATGATACATCTTCTAGAGGTGACCGCAGCGACGGCAACTTAGTGTTGGGGTGAAAAACTACTGTAAACATAGATTGACATTCCCGTTGAGGATGCTTTATGGCAGAATCAGATCTCGTTGCATCTTTTGCTACTCAAGCAAGATAAGATTGAAGCTATTATCACAAACTCCTCCAGGGAGCAGAAACACGGACAGGATGTCACCTTTTTGATGGTACTTCTACAAGTGACTGCAGACATAGTAACTAGGTCTTGGGATGAAAAAGTACTTTAAAAGTAGTGTCATTCCTGTTGATGATGCTTTGATAGAATCAGATCCCCTCGTATCTTTTGCTGCTCAAATAAGGGCAAAAGTGATGACGTAATAAATTTCTGTAGCCAAAGTAGTGATGTGGCAGCTGAAGTTTCTATCTTCTCTCTGTCATTGCAAAGACCATCGTTTTCTTTTTATTTATTTTTTTTAATATCTAAGTTCAATTTTCATCTCTTTATGTATCGTGTTTCATTATCAATCTATCAATTTCATTCATATGAGATGCAATAAGCCATGTAAAAAGACAATTGCATTTTTATACCATTTGAATGTTTGTTCAAGACAACTTTAAACCTAGACCACAACTAGGTGTTCGGTTGAAAAGCTCATCTAAAAATATATTTAAATTGCTGTTGATGATGCTGCATACTGGAATCAGGTCCTCTTGCATTTTTCGTTATTCAATTGCAGACAGATTTAGTCTTTGAAATCGTTCTTTGTAGGTAAGCTTGGAAAATCCCATCGTCATCGTGGTTGCAAACTGTTAAACATACTCCAGTGATACAATATCTTTTTAAAGATAGGGATTTGTTACTTAATCGCAACAACTCCTATTATATTCTTTAATTTAAAATAAGTTATGCGCCTTGGTGACGTTTTTATTTTTAGGTGATTATTTAAAAATGTTTCACATTAGCACTTGTTTTAAACCACTAAGTATTTTCTCAAAGAAATTTTAGATAGGCTCATTATTATACATTATATAGTCAAAGCAATGTTTTTGTTTGTCAGCTTAAATTCTGTTTAGGTCTGATTTTTTAAATGATATAGTAAGATTTCTAATTGTATAGAAAAAAAATCATAATAAAATGAAAAAGAACAAAAAGACTAATTTCGGCTTTGTATCCTTATTTTGCGTTCAATCTGATGAACCTTTTTGAACAGCCTACCCCCCCCCGCTCTCTCATATATATATATATATATATATATATATATATACACACACACACGGGGTGGAACGATAAAAGTGGCGCCCTAAAACAACACTTCAACTTTATTTTAAAACTTCTATTGAAAAAATCAATTCAGGTAACTTAATTATGTAGTACAGCTGACATTTATTCAATGTAGCTGCCTTCAGTATCAATTACTGCCTTAACACGGATCCAGAATTGGAAGCATGCCTTTTCCACAAGCGCTGACGGGAGCTCTGTGAATACTTGGTGGATGGCGGCGATCAGGCTGGCTTTGATGTTGTGAGAGGTCATGTTGGTCATGTTCTCGACATATGATGCAAAACAAGTATATTTATGCCAGTAACGTAAAAGTTCTTGCGAAGTCGCTGAAGACGTTTTTCGTATCACTTGGGTTTTTGAAGCATTTCTCATACAGAATATTATTGAGACGCTTGAAAAAGTGGTAGTCAGTAGGTGAGAGGTCTGGAGAGTATGGCAGATGAGGCAGTTTCGTAACCCCATTAGTTCAACTTCTGCAAGGTTGGTTTAACAATGTGCATTCAGGTATTGTCATGGAGAATTGGGCCTATTTTGTTGACGAATGCTGGGTGTTGTTGTCGAAGTTTCTGATACATTTCATCCATTCGTTGACAGTACTTCACTGCCGTAATGGTTTCATCTGCATTTCACTGCCGTAATGGTTTCACCTGCATTCAAAGAACTGTAATGGATGAGACAAGTCGCAGGCCACCAAACAGGCAGCGTGACCTTCTTTTGGTGCAACTCTGGCTTCGGAAAGTGTCGTGGGGCTTTGTCGGAGTCTAACCACTAAGCTGAGCATCGCCAGTTGTTGTAAAGAACACACTTTTCATCGCAAGTTACAAGTCGGTCGACAAACAGGTCAGTCTTGTTGCGTAGAAAGAGGGAAGATACACTTCATGGTGGCATTTCTTTTGGCTGTCATTCAATTCGTGAGGTACCCATTTATCAAGTCTTTTTGACTTTCTAATCTCTCAAATGGTTGGAAATCGTTATATACGTTACGTCTAATTCAGAAGCAAGTTCTAGAACAGTTGTGCATAGATTGGCTTCAACCAAGGCACTTAATTGATCGTTGTCAACATTCGATGGCTGACCACTACGCTCAACATATTAAAGACGCTTGTCGCCGCCACGGAATTTCTTAAACCACCATTGTGCTTTACGTTCAGTAATGGTTTCTGGGCTAAACACTTCATTGATATCGTGAACTGTTTCAGTAGCTTTTCGGTCTAGTTTGAATTGAAATAAGAAAATCGTGCGAATTTGCTTCTTTTTTTTTCATCTTGTATTCAACGTTCTGAAAAGAAGGCATAATTGTTTTAAAACGATTGTAATTTAAACGATTAGATAGAGCGGAAAACACTCTTTTAAATGATATATAAAGCAAAGGTAACATAATGAAAACTTATTTGTAAATACATCATTTGAAATCAAAATTAAAAATTCGGCAAGAATTTTCGGCTCAATTTAATAAGTAAATCTATGATATAAAAGGAACTTTGTGTGTGTGAGAGAGAGTTTCGTATGGACTCCGAAACGTCTGGGTCGATTTTTTTGGAAATTTCAGATAAATGTACTTTATGTATCTGGCAGTGTTCTTAAACAGGTTTGTATCGGAATGTCTTTGATATATATATATATATATATATATATATATATATATATGTTGATAATTGAAAAAATCCGATGGAAGAAGGGACACGTAATTTTGACCAAAGTTAACACCTTATACAGCCTAATATCGTAAATGCATTTAAGAAGTTTTATGATCACACAAGTAGAAAGGCTCGGCATATAAAATCAACAGTAGATTCTTTAATATGATAGAGGCACGTTCGAAATGAACGTTTCTGCTTAGAGCAAAATTGAACCATTATACTTAACTTTTGTATTTTAAACTTTAATTCAAGCTATTATATATAAAAATAATTTTATAAAATCAACAGTAGGGTCTCCACAGTGCAATGTAGATTACAATGTATTGTGGACTGAGTTACTGTGGAGAGGTATGTAAAGCTTCCTCCCAGTGCACCGCGATGGGTCCCCAACTAGAGCAGGCAATCAATCAATTTGATTTAAAAAAAATTGTCGATTCCACTGATTTCGATGACAATAAAAATATGGGAGCGTGAAACAGTCGTTGATTATGATTCAATCCCGGGCAACGTCGGATCATCCTGCTTTTCATGGTAAGTGCTCGCCTGAGCTCCAATCTATGGTCCCCCCTCGTCAAACTTTCACGAGAAACATCCATCTAGCTGAAAACACTATTAGTAAATTCCCCTACTCTTTATCTTTGCCCAAACCTAGACGTAGATTCCATGAACAAAGTTTCTTTCTTAGAACGGCACGCCTGTGGAACTGTCTTCGATTTGTCTGCTTTCCAGCTGAATACAATATGGCCGTCTTCAAGTCCAATGCAAACAAGTTCTTGATGAGCCGTTCCACTTAAGTTAACAAATTTACTGAATCTCCACTATTAATGATTACTATCATTCTGATATTGTGCACTCTTTAACCCTTATCCTCGAGTGGCCTCTCCATCCATAGCCCTTGAGCCTCTGGAGGGGCATAGGCCATCTGCAACTTTTTGTAGATGTTTTTGTAGCGAGGAGTTCTTTTTACAGGGTGAGGGTGCTGGCCCCACGCCCAACCTTCCCAGAAGGTACATACAGCGCCTAGCCTTCCCAAATGGTCACCCATCTAGTACTGGCCAGGTACAACGTTGCTTAACTTCGGTGATGTGGCGAAAACCGATGTGTCAATGTGATTGTGCCGTAATTCGAGGGTCTCTGGACCTTGATAAGTGGTGACTCCTATGTAAAAAAGAAGAAAAAAAAGTCTTTAAAATTGGCGTAATTCTGAGCAATTTACTCATGTGTTTACATTACTGATGACAACGTTGCTTGGAAGAGCTTGTATTTTTTTTTTTTTTTTTTTTTCGCAAATAGATTAAGTTGATGAACTAAGATTGTATTTGAATAATTTCCCAAAACCATTCCTTAAAAAAATGTCGGTAATACAGGGTGACCCTCCCCCCCAAAAAAACGGGCCCCAACTCTAATTAGGCCCCATTTCTTAGTGTTTTATCCGAATGAAATGAAACTTTGGTCATAACTAGTTTATTATATTCAAAATATCAAATCAAAACACTAGGGTTTTTGGCCTTTTTTTCTCCGTTGACTGTAAAATGATCAGAAAAACAATTGAATGTCCTCTGTTTTTTTTTTTGGGGGGGGGGTCAACCTATAGTAATGATTACACTGCAAGAGTCTGGTTTTAACTAAAACCTTGTTGAATTGGTCTTAAGAACTCTTTTTTTCTCTCTCTCTCCTTTATATTTAAGTTATAATATTCAATAGAAATTATAAACTTTAAAAGTTTGTGTAAATACCGATTATGAGAAAGGTAGCCATCTTTGTTTACGTTACTGATTGACTAAACAAAACTGGTTACTTTGCACAGAATCGGTATTCACACAAATGTAAAAGTTTACTATCAAGACTTGTGGGAAATCCACAGCGGACTCTTTCATTTGTAATATATTGATGCTGGCATTCTGTGGATGTTCAGCATAAATGGAGACTTCATGATATTATTGTAGCTCTTTTGTTAAAACTGCAAAAATGTTTATATAAGCTAGCGTAGCCCGGTCGTAAAATACGCTTAAATATAATATTTTAATTTATGCAGATTTCGTATATGTTATTATAGAACCAATTTTCTATCGATTCTTATATATTATAAAGTTGTCATTTTAAAAATAAAAAAGTATATGTCCATATGACTTGAATGCATCAGCTATAATCGAAACTAAAACAAAAACTTATGAATTCTTGGTAAAATTATTTATTACAAGAAATGTAGAAAAAGGTCATAACAATTAAACGACAATCACTCGGAAGGAAAAAGATGTAAGCGTGACACACAAAATAATACACACGCTATTGTGGAAATTCCACAAAGGACTCATTCATATGTAATATATTGATGTTGGCATTCTGTAGATGTTCAGCGTAAATGAAGACGCTCTGATATTATTGTAGCTTTTTTGTTAAAACTGCAAAAGTATTTATCTAAGCTAGCACGAACGCCCAGTAAAGCCCGGTTGTAAGTACGCTTAAATATGATATTTTAATTCTTGCAAATTTCGTATATATCATTATAGAGTTAATTTTTTATCGATTTTTATATTTTATAAAGTTACAATTTCAAAAATAACAAAAATATATCCATATGACTTGGGTGCATTAGCTTGAATCGAAACCGAAATAAAAACTTATGAAAAAATATATGCATATATATATATATATATGACTTGAGTTCCTTCAGCCATAACCGAAACCGAAATTTATAAAGAATTCTTGATAAAATTATTTATAAAAAAAAAAGATGGTTTAAGTGCCATCAGCTATAGTCGAAACTGAAACCAAAACTTATGAAGAATTCTTGATAAAATTATTTATTACAAGAAATGGAAGTACATAACAATTAAACGACCCGGATGTAAGCGACACACAAAATAACACACACGCTATCGTGTTTAATATATAGATAACGTGTATTTAATATTTTTAATCGCAAATAGGTCACAAATAATTGGGTAAACAAGGATTTGATTCCCAACTGTATATTAACAACAAAATAGAACAATTTATGTCGGTAATATTAATAATCATTCTGTAATAGTCTGATTGTCAAATTCTTGTCAAATTCCTTATCAATTCCTTGTCAAATTCTTCTTGACTCGTTTTTTTTTTTTTCTCTGCTTTATGTTTGGGTCTTTTTCAAAGTGTTATAGAGCCAAAATACTTGTGAATTTAAATGTCTCAGAGGAATTTTTGATTGAATGTTGTCCGACGTGATTCCTGTTCTTGCTTCATTGAAATTACATTTTGTTTTTGTAGACGGCAGGTCTTGCAGTCGTTACAGACCAGCTGGTTGTAACAAGACCTTGCGAATATGACCGAAGACCCATGTTCTTACCCGTAGGTCAGTGTACCACTGTGAATTCTTTTTTCTATACTCCTCCTTTTTTTCTATACTTCTCCTGTATCTCCATTTAAAATCTTGTTCTGCTCCCAGATTCTGCTATCTTCATTCGGGTACTCGTGAGAAAAATGTTTCCCCTCAGTTTGGGAGTATATAATCTGGTCACACTTTTGTAGTGAGGTTACTCGTGAAGAGTTAGAAAAGTAGTAGTAGTACTACTACTACTACTACTAATAATAATAATAATTCGTAAAACCTATTACTAGGATAAGACAGCCGGAGTTATAGGCTAATAAAATATAGTTTAAGATAGCACTGTACTTCTCAATACGTTTTTTATTTTTATTTTTTTTGGGGGGGGGAGGAATTCAAATCTGAATCTGTTTTGACTTGTTATGAGTTGGATTTAAAAATAAATACCCATGCATAATTATTTACTGATAGTGATAATGCCTAATCGCTATTACAATGAGGAAAGCGCATGAGCTGTTACTAAAAAAAAAAAAAAAATGTAACCTCTGTTTACATGCAGACCCAAGTGATGATCCTGGCATCAGCAAGGACATCAAGGTCAAAAACGAGAAGCTGGAAATCGCCAACAGTTTTCAGCATCTTGAAGCAGTTATAACGGTTCCAAACCTGAAGATCCTTGCAAAAATTGTGCAAACGACAACAGCATTAGACAAACTAAGGACTATATAGAATGATAAAAACATTGAACTCAGCTCACAAATCAAATTTATTTGCTTTTCTGGGCATCTCTATATTTTTGTATGCGTTAATAGTGGATCCTAGCTGCAGATCTAGGTTGAAGGATATAGAACAAAGGTGAGATGCTTCCAGGTTATCCTCAACATCTCGTACAAAGACCACATTACAAACAGTAAATTGCAGAAAAGACTCTGACAAGCAGTCGGGCTATATAAAGGTTTACGTACCACTGTTAAGAAGAAGAGAGGGTAGTGGTATGGCCATGGCAGGTACTGAGTAACCTGCTCAAGAACGCAGAAAATTATGAGAGTTGGTATGAACATGCCCTGGTGCGTTCACTTTTACCAAACTCTCTACAGCTTTTGTTTATCTGATAAACAGATGATGCAGAGAGTCTGGTCACATGACTGTCTAAAATTTTTACCTATGGACTGCTGAGCTGAAAATACATCGCTTTGATTGTTCTTCTTTTTTTTACAGCTCTCCAAGCGCCATCAAACTGTGAGTATTCCTTTATCTTGGGAGATGGTTAACTTAATCGGCCTATCACCACTCCCTGTCTATGCACCAGGGATGCGAGATCTCCGATTTTTCTTTGAATTTAAGATTTTCGCTGTAATCTGACTTATATATATATATATATATATATATATATATATAATTTTTATCGAACCGCTAGATTTGGGTTTAATTTTCGTTGTCTTTCTCGCTTTATCTTTCTTTCTCTCTTCGTCTTCAAACAATTTACGATGCTGGTAGAGGGAGATAGAAGACTTTATTTCAGCAAAGAATGATTTTAGGCCCGTCCTTTCGTCACAAAGGCAACTGGGGTCTATCTGTTGCTATATTATTTACTAGCGGGGGTACTCTGCATTACCTGGGTGTGGAGAGGTTTTATGGTAAGGGTATTGATTAACGGAGCCCTTACAAAAATGTTTCAAAATCACCTAAAAAAAAAAACGAAAATAGTAGCGTGTACCTGTGTGAGTACAAAAAAAAAAGCAGCCAGGCTCGAACCTGTAACGTTAAGCGGAAAAGGAAGTGAAAAAAAGCGAACCGTTGAGTCGCCATGACATCAGACATCACTGCGGTTCAAATTAAGCTTAGTCATTGCAAGCCGTATAACTTTGCAAAAATGTCGTTGAAAAAAGTGAACTCTCCTTGTAGAAAACGGCCCAGTTGACGGTGATAGAATGACTGTTTTTTGCCAATTTTTGGACATTTATCGTCCGGCAGACTGAGCTTTCAAACCGTACCAAATTTGTCAGTGTTTGTCGCGTATGTTGAAAGTTTTAGCGATATCTATCTATATCTATCTATCTATCTATCTATCTATCTATCTATATATATATATATATATATATAATCTTGTACAAAACATCAATTAATTAGCCCCAAAACCGAGTGATTCTGCCGTTCGCAAAACGCAACAAACTAAAATTTTGTAAACCCGGAATATACGAAGGCCCAAAATTTCAGGCAGTTGAAAGACTGTGAAAATTACGTCAAAAAAGGAGGAAAGGGCGTGATAGTTCCCCCCCCCCAGACGTGCATCCGCACGTTCCTATTCTGAACGTTTGTATCAATTTTTCCATTTTTTAATTTAATTATTTTTCTATGTTCCTGTTTTTAAATTAATTATTTTTTAATTATTGTTCAATATTATATAAAAATATGTTACGCCGAAAGTTTCACATTCTTGCGATCAAGGAAATTATTAAAATCTTGCATATAAAAATTATGCGAAATTTGTAATTTTAAAAGTAGAAATATTTCTTGCGATTATAATTTTTTTGTGTAAAAATATTCAATAAACAATGCTTAATTCAATGATAATATCGTAAGAATATTAATTTTTCTTCGAGTTATATCGAATTCATTAATATGGACTTTAAGGGCTTTTTTCGTAATGTTCCTGTAAAAATTATTTTATTGTTACAAATTACGATGCTTTATTTATATATAAAAATAAGCAAAAATAAATTCTTGCGTTTTTTATTTACTACTGAAAACCATGACTTTAGTAAAGGAATTTTTTGTTTAAACAAAAATAATACATTTCAACTAAGATTTGAATAAAAATAAGTCGTGCATTATATTCCACGATCAGTTTTTGATAAATACTAAAAATTTCATTAGAATTGGTTAATTTCCTGATTTTTGGTGATTTTTTAAGGGAGTGGTCATGATGTTTGTACGTTTTGAGCATCGGCATTCATTTTGCCCGTACCTAAATTTTACCAAGAATTCTTCATAAGTTTTGGTTTTGGTTTCGATTATAGCTGAATGCACTTAAGTTATCTATTTTTTTATAAATGATTTTACCAATAATTCTTCATAAGTTTTGGTTTCGATTTCGATTTCGATTATAGCTGATGAAACTCCAGTAATCCATTTTTGTTTAATATAAATAATTTTATCAAAAATTCTTCATAAACTTTGGTTTGGGTTTCGATTATAGCTGAAGGAACTCAAGCTGATGCACCCAAGTCATAGAGATATATTTTTTATTTTTGAAATTGCAACTTCATAATATAAAAAAATCGACAGAACATTATCTCTATAATAATATATACGAAATCTGCAAGAATTAAAACATCATATATAAGCGTACTTAACGACCTGGTAACGCCGGGTGTCCCTGCTAGTTTAGATAAATAGTTTTGCAGTTTTAACAAGAGTTACAATAATATCAGAGCATCTCTATTTACGCCATGAATACCAACATCAATATATTACAAATGAATTTAGAAAACGCGTCCCCGGAAAACTCGTCCTTTTTTTGCTAGGTAGGGAAACTGGTCCCTTATTGAATACATATCGATTGAAAACACATTTTATTACAGTTCTTAAAGGAGATATTGTTTTTAAAAGAGATTATATATCCCCCATAATATTTTTTTTAAAGATTTTACTTGTTTACTGTTGGTTTTCAAAAAATAAAGTCGATTTTCTAAGTTTCCGTTTTCTACTCAACTAGGTTTGTTAGTTGTTTCACTTATTTTAAAGCGTTTATTCTGTTCAAAAACGAGACTACAGACGGCATAATATTTTTAAAAATGTTTATACTTATTTACTGTTTTTTTTTTTTGTTTTTTTTAAGGGCAAAATCGATTTTTCTACATAACTGGCTAAGTTTTTAGTGGTTTGATTTATTTTGACGCGTTTATTCAGTTAAAAAACGTAGCGTCGAATGTGGTGTGGGAACGAGAAATAATGTCCGACATAAGAGGATCACATCTTAGGGGTCTTGATAATCGCTAAAAAAAAAAAAAATAGAAAATTAAAGAAAATACTGAGAGAGATTTAGTTGTAAAAAGAGCCCCCCCCCCTCAAATATATATTAATACACTACATTGGTTTGTTCCAACGTTTTTATAGCCGGTGATGAGTTGTTTCTAACCACATAGTTTGTGTTCTAAACTTCTTGTAGTAGATAATAAATTTAATTTTAGAGTTACTGTCAATAGGCGTCAAGTATCTACGTACGATATATTTAATTGCGTTTCTTTTTTTTTTTTTTTTTTTTTTTTTTTTTTTCTTGATTCTGAAGTTAGATGTCATTTGATTTTGATAAAATATATTAATGGAGTTT
>NC_136516.1:33506033-33556033 GCF_053919585.1 Euprymna scolopes
CACAGGGTTTTATTGATTTATTATTAGTTAAAAAGAAAAAAAAGAAAACATATCGATGTACCAAACCTTAGGCTTAAATGAGTGAAAATGGTTCACTGAACAACCGGCACTTTGATTTGTTTTAAGTGGTCATTGCTTGTGCTGAACAAAGCACACTCTCTCCATCGGATTAACATGGTCTGTACAGGTGCACACATGTGCCACACGTCAGATGATAAAACGATCTCAGGATTTTCTTGTAAGGGTGTTCCATCTCCTACACCAGTTGTGAGCCAACACTAAAGGGCCTGATCCACCCTGGTAAGCATTCTGTGCAGCTGGGCACCATACCAGTTGTTTCTTGGTCCTTGATTCTAACGGTTAGTTCAGTCTAGTGGACACATTGCTTAGCGATGGTGTACCAATACCGTCCCCTCACAAGGTTTGGCAGGTCTGCTGAGACCAGTACCCAGGGTATAGCTCTTGGAGCTAGCAAGTGAGAGATTTAGATGAGTGAGGACCAGTGATCTGTGTACATCCTATTGGGTGCAGCAGCCAGAGATTCAGATTCTACCCAGAGACCCCTATGCCCTATTATATATATATATATATATATATATATATATATATATATATATATATATGTGATTAGTTTTTTTTTTTGTTTTTGTTTTTTGGTAAAGGAAATCCAGCAGAGTGCCCAATTAAAAGGAAAATCAAAAAAATGAGAGCGTATTTATGTATATATTTTTTTTTACAGAAAGTTGTTAGATGAGATAAGTCATTGGTACCGTCGGTTTTAAGCCCGATAATTTGGACCGTTTTAGATATACATATCAAGTTTTCTTCAGCCAATACTCACCGCGAGAGATGAATGTTGGACCTCAAAATACCTGGGAAACAATGCTAGTTATATATATATATGTGTGTGTGTGTGTATAATTTTATATTTATGTCATATGTAACTTTTATTCCTCATGTTTTGTTTTAATATGTATTTTTGTTTATTCCATGTATATAAAATTATTGACAAAGTTGTTAATGTTGTTTAAGCCTATGTCATACAAGACGCCCGAATCCCTGTTTTCAAAGCTCAAACTTTACCAAGTCCAGAGGATTCTGTACCAGCAGACGTCCGTTCCTACTTTCCAGAAACTTGGCTTTGGGACTTACAAGATGTTGGGTAAGGCTTTTCTCTTCATTTTTCTTTTTATTGTGGCAATCGTTTCAGACAAGGCGTGAAGCCATTTGGGTTAATAAGCTAAAATAATAAAAAACTACCCACTTCACAGTGGTGGATCCAGGTCACAGTGGTGATCCATGTTTAATCTATTGTCGCAGTGGTGATCCATGTTTCATCCATTGTCGCAGTGGGGATCCATGTTTCATCCATTGTCGCAGTGGGGATCCATGTTTCATCCATTGTCACAGTGGTGATCCATGTTTCATATATTGTCACAGTGGTGATCCATGTTTCATCCATTGTAACAGTGGTGGATCCACGTTTCATCCATTGTCGCAGTGGTGGATCCACGTTTCATCCATTGTCACAGTGGTGATCCACGTTTCATCTATTGTCGCAGTGGTGATCCATGTTTCATCTATTGTCACAGTGGTGAACCATGTTTCATCCATTGTCGCAGTGGTGAACCATGTTTCATCTATTGTCGCAGTGGTGAACCATGTTTCATCTATTGTCGCAGTGGTGATCCATGTTTCATCTATTGTCGCAGTGGTGATCCATGTTTCATCTATTGTCGCAGTGGTGAATGATGTTTCATCTATTGTCGCAGTGGTGATCCATGTTTCATCCATTGTCGCAGTGGTGATCCATGTTCATCCATTGTCACAGTGGTGATCCATGTTTCATCTATTGTCACAGTGGTGAACGATGTTTCATCTATTGTCGCAGTGGTGAACGATGTTTCATCTATTGTCGCAGTGGTGATCCATGTTTCATCCATTGTCACAGTGGTGATCCATGTTTCATCTATTGTCACAGTGGTTATCCATGTTTCATCTATTGTCACAGTGGTTATCCATGTTTCATCTATTGTCACAGTGGTTATCCATGTTTCATCTATTTTCACAGTGGTGATCCATGTTTCATCCATTGTCACAGTGGTGATCCATGTTTCATTCATTGTCACAGTGGTGATCCATGTTTCATCTATTGTCACAGTGGTGATCCATGTTTCATCCATTGTTACAGTGGTGATCCATGTTTCATCTATTGTCACAGTGGTGATCCATGTTTCATCTATTGTCACAGTGGTGAACGATGTTTCATCTATTGTCACAGTGGTGATCCATGTTTCATCTATTGTCACAGTGGTGATCCATGTTTCATCCATTGTCACACTGGTGGATCCACGTTTCATCCATTGTCACAGTGGTGATCCATGTTTCATCCATTGTCACAGTGGTGATCCATGTTTCATCCATTGTCACAGTGGTGATCCATGTTTCATTCATTGTCACAGTGGTGATCAATGTTTCATCTATTGTCACAGTGGTGAACGATGTTTCATCTATTGTCGCAGTGGTGATCCAGGTTTCATCTATTGTCACAGTCGTGAACGATGTTTCATCTATTGTCACAGTGGTGATCCATGTTTCATCTATTGTTACACTGGTGATCCATGTTTCATCTATTGTCACAGTGGTGAACGATGTTCATCCATTGTCACAGTGGTGATCCATGTTTCATCTATTGTTACACTGGTGATCCATGTTTCATCTATTGTCACAGTGGTTATCCATGTTTCATCTATTGTCACAGTGGTGAACGATGTTTCATCTATTGTCACAGTGGTGATCCATGTTTCATCTATTGTCACAGTGGTGAACGATGTTTCATCTATTGTCACAGTGGTGAACGATGTTTCATCTATTGTCGCAGTGGTTATTCATGTTCATCCATTGTCACAGTGGTGATCCATGTTTCATCCATTGTCACAGTGGTGATCCATGTTTCATCCATTGTCACAGTGGTGATCCATGTTTCATCCATTGTCACAGTGGTGATCCATGTTTCATCCATTGTCACAGTGGTGATCCATGTTTCATCCATTGTCACACTGGTGGATCCACGTTTCATCAATTGTCACAGTGGTGATCCATGTTTCATCCATTGTCACAGTGGTGATCCATGTTTCATCCATTGTCACAGTGGTGATCCATGTTTCATTCATTGTCACAGTGGTGATCAATGTTTCATCTATTGTCACAGTGGTGAACGATGTTTCATCTATTGTCGCAGTGGTGATCCAGGTTTCATCTATTGTCACAGTGGTGAACGATGTTTCATCTATTGTCACAGTGGTGAACGATGTTCATCCATTGTCACAGTGGTGATCCATGTTTCATCTATTGTCACAGTGGTGATCCATGTTTCATCTATTGTCACAGTGGTTATCAATGTTTCATCTATTGTCACAGTGGTGATCCATGTTTCATTCATTGTCACAGTGGTATCCATGTTTCATCTATTGTCACAGTGGTGATCCATGTTTCATTCATTGTCACAGTGGTGATCAATGTTTCATCCATTGTCACAGTGGTGATCAATGTTTCATTCATTGTCACAGTGGTATCCATGTTTCATCTATTGTCACAGTGGTGATCCATGTTTCATCCATTGTCACAGTGGTGATCCATGTTTCATCTATTGTCACAGTTGTGAACGATGTTTCATCTATTGTCACAGTGGTGATCCATGTTCATCCATTGTCACAGTGGTGATCCATGTTTCATCTATTGTCACAGTGGGGATCCATGTTTCATCTATTGTCACATTGGTGAACGATGTTTCATCTATTGTCACAGTGGTGATCCATGTTCATCCATTGTCACAGTGGTGATCCATGTTTCATCTATTGTCACAGTGGGGATCCATGTTTCATCTATTGTCACATTGGTGAACGATGTTTCATCTATTGTCACAGTGGTGAACGATGTTTCATCCATTGTCGCAGTGGTGAACCATGTTCATCCATTGTCGCAGTGGTGAACGATGTTTCATCTATTGTCACAGTGGTGAACGATGTTTCATCTTTTGTCGCAGTGGTGATCCATGTTTCATCTATTGTCACAGTGGTGATCCATGTTTCATCCATTGTCACAGTGGTGATCCATGTTTCATCTATTGTCACAGTGGTGAACGATGTTTCATCTTTTGTCGCAGTGGTGATTCATGTTTCATCTATTGTCACAGTGGTGAATGATGTTTCATCTATTGTCGCAGTGGTGATCCATGTTTCATCCATTGTCACAGTGGTGATCAATGTTTCATCCATTGTCACAGTGGTGATCAATGTTTCATCCATTGTCACAGTGGTGATCCATGTTCATCCATTGTCACAGTGGTGAACCATGTTTCATCCATTGTCACAGTGGTGATCCACATTTCATCTATTATCGCAGTAGTGATCCATGTTTCATCTATTGTCGCAGTGGTGATCCATGTTTCATCTATTGTCGCAGTGGTGAACGATGTTTCATCTATTGTCACAGTGGTGATCCATGTTTCATCCATTGTCGCAGTGGTGATCCATGTTTCATCCATTGTCGCAGTGGTGATCCATGTTTCATCCATTGTCACAGTGGTGGATCCACGTTTCATCCATTGTCACAGTGGTGATCAATGTTTCATCTATTGTCACAGTGGTGATCCATGTTTCATCCATTGTCACAGTGGTGATCCATGTTTCATCCATTGTCACAGTGGTGATCCATGTTTCATCTATTGTCACAGTGGTGATCCATGTTTCATCCATTGTCACAGTGGTGATCCATGTTTCATCTATTGTCACAGTGGTGAACGATGTTTCATCTATTGTCACAGTGGTGATCCATGTTCATCCATTGTCACAGTGGTGATCCATGTTTCATCTATTGTCACAGTGGTGATCCATGTTTCATCTATTGTCACAGTGGTGAACGATGTTTCATCTATTGTCGCAGTGGTGATCCATGTTCATCCATTGTCACAGTGGTGATCCCTGTTTTATCCATTGTCGCAGTGGTGATCCATGTTTCATCCATTGTCGCAGTGGTGATCCATGTTTCATCCATTGTCGCAGGGATGATCCACGTTTGATCCATTGTCACAGTGGTGATCCACGTTTCAGCTATTGTCGCAGTGGTGATCCACGTTTCATCTATTGTGACAGTAGTGATCCACGTTTGATCCATTGTCGCAGTGGTGATCCATGTTTCATCCATTGTCGCAGTGGTGATCCATGTTTCATCCATTGTCGCAGTGGTGATCCATGTTTCATCCATTGTCACAGTGGTGATCCATGTTTCATCCATTGTTGCAGTGGTGATCCATGTTTCATCTATTGTCGCAGTGGTTATCCATGTTTCATCTATTGTCGCAGTGGTGATCCACGTTTGATCCATTGTTGCAGGGATAATCCACGTTTGATCCATTGTCGCAGGGATGATCCACGTTTGATGCATTGTCACAGTGGTGATCCACGTTTCAGCTATTGTCGCAGTGGTGATCCACGTTTCAGCTATTGTCGCAGTGGTGATCCACGTTTCATCTATTGTGACAGTAGTGATCCACGTTTGATCCATTGTCGCAGTGGTGATCCATGTTTCATCCATTGTCGCAGTGGTGGTCCACGTTTCATCCATTGTCACAGTGGTGGGTCACCGTTTCATCCCTTATCGCGTTAATGATCCATGTTTCATCTATTGTTGCAGTGATGATCCATGTTTGATCCATTGTTGCAGTGATGATCCATGTTTGATCCATCGTTGCAGGGATGATCCACGTTTGATCCATTGTCGCAGTGGTGGTCCATGTTTTATCTAATGTCGCAGTGGTCGGTCAGTGTTTCATCCATTGTCGCAGTGATCGGTCACCGTTTCATCCATTGTCGAAGTGGTCGGTCACCGTTTCATCCATTGTCGCAGTGGTTGGTCACCGTTTCATCCATTGTCGCAGTGGTTGGTCACCGTGTCATCCATTGTCACAGTGGTGATCCACGTTTCATCCATTGTCGCAGTGGTGGTCCATGTTTCATCCATTGTCGCCGGAGTTGATCCACATTTCATCCATTGTCGCAGTGGTGATCCACGTTTCATCCATTGTCCTATTCTAATACAAAAATTTATTTTTGCTGTGTTGTTGAAAGCTTTGCAAACAACACTGTAAATTATCACCATTTTGTTGTTTTTCATTATGAGCAAACACGACATCCACTGTAAACCTGGCTTTCTCATTGACAAATGGTGACTACACTAATAGATCTTTATCTCCTTTGATATCTCCCACAACTTCAATTTACAATCGGTCAAAACGAGTTTGTGCGCATTTTAAAATTGTATGGGAGACAACTACCAAATTCGATCAATTTGAGTATTCAGTATTATTTGTCTTTGTATAATCATGCTTAAAGTCAACGTTATTTCCAAATGAGTAATCCAAATAACACTTATCAAGCCATTGATTTACTTGAATAGTATTATCTTCCATCAGAAAGCACTGCTTTATCAATACATGAAATTCAAATTTTTCCATTGCGTTGAAAATTTGCCAAATTAGTTTCACGTAATTGACAGCAATTTCAAAACAATAATCTAATTTGACTCAAATTTTGACATGTGCCATTTGAAGGATAGAACTTTATAAAAAAAGTTATATTTTTTTTTATTGGCACTATCTATATATCAGGTCCGAGACTTATTGAGGTATGTGTTTGTGTTCAACTAGAAGGCATTAAGTACCATTTTTTTTTTTTTTTTTTTGAGTCTTTGGCTGAAAATTGAACTCCAGCCACTATAACCATCCTGCTATATTAGATGCACAGATAAACCTGATCTAAATTGTAATTCCTTTCTTTTTCCAGAACTGATGGAAAATTGGTAATGCCAGAGAAAGTTCCAGATTCAATTACAACTTGGGTTGGCAACACGATTTGCACAAACAATGAGACTGGAATTGGTGTTTCCGAACCGGCTTCTTTGACCGTCTTCAAGCCATTCTTTGTCTCCTATACACTACCCTATGCAGCAGTACGAGGCGAAAAACTTCCGCTTAAAGTGACTGTGTTCAACTTTTTGAAACATTGCATTAATGTAAGTAAATTTTTTCATATTTTAATATTTCATGACTCATTAGAATTTTCAGAATGCGAGATGATATAATTATTTTCCACAGTCAAATAACGTCGCAGTTCACACCAGCCATTCAAACCAATGAACTAGAAGCCCAAGAGTAAGGTTTCGCCCTCCTTTGGGCTCATCAGTTGAACATATGATAAAGATATATTATTCTATTTTTGTACAGTAATAATACAACATTATCAGCAATTGTATTAAACACAGTATATTGCCAACAGTATTTGAAGAATTTTTATTCATTCTGATTTAATTTCAGCGATGAAAATGTTTCGAGTTTTAAGATTTTATCATTTAGGAAATATAACTGAAGGATTCGAATTCGAGAAGCTGAAGAAAACAGAAGTTTTGAAAATCAACGAGAACTGCACAGATTGAACTAAAATAACAATTAACTAGCAAAAAAAGATTAAAATATAGTAATAATGAAGCAGCAAAATCGCAAACTATCAGAAGTATTGAAACGAAACCCAAGTATTTGTTTTATGGAAATCATTCTAGACAAAGCATGAAGCCATTTGATATAAGGAACACACAAAAAAGAACTATTTCAAGGTCAAAAACAGCCAACCTTAGGTGTTAGACTCATAAAACAATAATTCTTCCCCCTTTGTCAGAAACATCGCTTGATTGAAGCACAAAATATGGGAAGTGAGAGTTACGAATCTGCTGAAAGTAAACCAAATGTTCATTTTCTACTTCTTATTATATATTTCTTTTATCTTTTAAATATTGTTTGTGTTTTACAGATTAAAATAACTCTGGCCAAATCGAAAAGCTACCTTATAAGCGAGCGACCAAGTAAGAATAACTATTGCGTCTGTGCAGATAAATCTCATACAGTCGTTTATACCATCATCCCTCTGCAACTGGGACCAGTCGATATCAATGTCACTGTAAGTAAACAAAACCTATTATTTTTATTGCTATATTTTATTTTAATATGGCATTTTTGGGGGATAATTTTGTAAGCGTCTGGAGTTTTTTAAAATTTATTTTTATTTTTTTTAATTTCGTAAACGGCTGGAGTTTTTTATGCTTTTTTTTTAATTTCGTAAGCGTCTGGAGGTTTCTTTTTTTTTGGGGGGGGGGTCGGGAGAGGGACACAAATTAAAAATACTTCTAGTCTAACAAGCTTCTTAGTTGGAATAAGTAGTTTCTGAAATAAACTGAAAAGAATTTCATTTTTAGTGTAAAGATGCTGCAAGGATAAAAGAAGAAATTGCTAGTCTAAATCAAATATCGATGTGTTAGATGCAGTGCTATTTCGGTCTAACTTGTAAAATTTGACAAACTTAATTACATATATCAGAAAGAAATATATATATATTAGATTAGACATTTTGACCGATTAAAAACGGACAAAAGTTTTAGTTCATAGATATCGAATGAGTGCTTCATGCCAAATTGACGGTTGAATGTGGTTAAATTTGTGATAATTTTTTGCATTAAATACTAATCCATACTAATCCCTATTAACCCTAACTATTTATCGAACGGAAACCATAATACTTAGATCAATGCACCTTATCATAACAAAGGCACATACAAAATTTCACTCAGATTGACACAGTAGTTTTCCGAGAGAGAAAATATATATATATATACCAGAAAAAGAGTAACCCATTGGGCTTGGATTAGATTGTTTGAATCAGGAAATTTAAATATATATATATATATATATATATATATATATATATATATATATATATATATATATATATATATTAAATTGTAATTCAATGAATTTCAAAAAACTCTCATTGAAATGAAATGAAGTGGTTGAGTTTCATATCAAAGAATTTTTATTATTCTAAGCAAGACAAAGAATGTTTTAGAAAGTTTATCTCCTTAACCTATAGGGTTTCGATGTCTACCATCTCATCAGAGGAGTGAAAATATTAGCAAATAGTTATAAAGGTATGCACCCTATTTGCTAAAGTCAGTGAGACATGGAAACCAAACAAGTTGGATCAACAAAAACAGTCATATCCTTTTTCTACAAATACTCCTGCCACAGAACTTCTGATAAATATAATGTTTTCACTTTGACTTTCCATGTCTCACTGACTTTAGCAAATAGGGTGCATACCTTTATAACTATTTGCTAATATTTTCACTCCTCTGATGAGATGGTAGACATCGAAACCCTATAGGTTAAGGAGATAAACTTTCTAAAACATTCTTTGTCTTGCTTAGAATAATAAAAATTCTTTGATATGAAACTCAACCACTTCATTTCATTTCAATGAGAGTTTTTTGAAATTCATTGAATTACAATTTCATTTATTTGCTCTATCTTGAATATCGAGCAATTCTCGTTTAGATGGGATAACTTATAGAAGTTTACTGCCAGTAATATTTTGTAAACCTACAATCTCACGTTTACATAACCACTGATTGTTAAATAAAAACTACTCCGAAGTATATATATATATATATATATATATATATATATATATATATATATATATATATATATATATATATAAAAAATAAGACAAAACCTCAAATTAGTTTCTTTTTACTTGTTGTATGCTCCCATCTCTCTCTTTCTCTCTGCAAGTATGTGATAAATAATATTACTACCTTAGATGATATTCTCTTTTGTTTATTATGGGCTATTCTAATCAATTTTTCTTTTCTTTGTTTATAAACAATCATAATAAATAGAGAGAGAGAGAGAGAGAGAGAGAGAGAGAGAGAGAGAGAGAGACGAAATGGAGAGTGGTAAAGATTGATAAGAATGCGGGGGAAGGGGGTAAACAACATACCAGAACAGGCCGAGCATAATACACAGAAACTCTGTAAGAGATGTGTCACTTGGTGAGTTAATAGCAAATAACGACTTATTAGCACAATTAAAATAGCTTCTTTTAAGATAAATAACTCAATTTCAAAATCGAGAAATATTTTGGCATGTATTTTTTGTCATTAAAACATATATAAAAAAAGGTCCTTTGGAAAACAGCAGTAATTTTTCTATGTCAACTTTTATGTGTATCCGCTAGCTAAAAGCATAAAGATACTTGTAGAAAGAAAATTAATTTTTCTGGTTAGAGATAATTTTATAAATAGTATGTTACAATTATGAAATACTAGCAGGCCGCCCGGCGTTGCCCAATTGTAAAATATAAATATATTTTAATGTATGCAGATTTCATATTTGTTATCATAGAGTTATTATAGAGCTAATTCTCTATTGATTATTTATTGTACCGATTATATAGTAATGATTTCAACAGTTATTAAAAAAAATTACTTGTGTGCCATCAGTTAGAATCGAAACTAAAACATTTAGTGCTCCAGCCTTAGTCGTAATTTAGCTCTTCAGGATCATTACCATTTAAGCTATCGACAAATGGTTATAAAAGGTTAAAACTTAAGTGACTCTAAGGTATAAATATTTTTTGTGCATGTGTAGGAGTAACACCTTTATTCAACTTACTCCTGCTAAGGTCAACAATTTTTTTTAAATTTTGACCCTTTAACAACTATTTTTACGTGCTAAAAATAAAATCGAAATTGTTCCAAAGGTCCAAATCTCTTATATATTAAGTTTCAAGTCTTTAGACCAAAAATTTAGAGGAGTTTGGTAGAGACTTTCCGCACACAAACAGACAAGTTTATTTATATATATATATATCTACATACCTATAAAAGTGTGTGTGTGTGTGTGTGTGTGTGTGTACATTCCCTACGCAATAACTCTGTCAATTTATAGTCTACAGACTCGAAATTTGATATACAGGTTACTGAGATTTGGGAAAATCGATGTGATCGGGTTTCGGCCAGAAATTTTGCTGTTAACGGGTCAAAGTCCAACGATTTGACCTTTGAGAACTCTACCAAACTCCTCCGACAATTTTGGGTCTAAACACTTGACATTTTAGATATTGGTTCCTTGGACATGGATTTAAATTAATAACTTGATTTGTGCCCAAAACAATATCAAGGGGTCATAATAAGGGTCAAAGTTAAAAAAAATTACCGTTTGCTTGGTTTTTTTCTCAGCATACACCTCCAAACACCGAGCAACGTCGGGCCGAAATGCTAGTATATCTATAAAAATGAACGTGTCTGTGTACATTTTCCTTCCCAATAACTCTGTCAATTTTCAGTCTACAGACTCGAAATTTGATATACAGGGTACTGAGCTTTGGGAAAATTGATGTGATCGGTTTTCGGCCAGAAATCTGGTTGTTAAGGGGTCAAAGTTCAACGATTTGACCTTTGAGAACTCTACCAAACTCCTCCGACAATTTGGGGTCTAAACACTTAAAACTTTAGATATAGGTTCCTTGGATATGGATCTAACTTAATAACTTGATTTGTGCCCAAAACAATAAATTTTAAGGGATCATAATAGTGGTTAAAGTTAAAAAATTGACCGCTTTTTTTTTTTTTTTTTTTTTGCTCAACATACACCTCCAACTACCCGGGCAACGCCGGGCACATATGCTAATATATCTATATGTCTATAAAAGTGAAAGTGTCTGTGAACATTTCCCTACGCAATAATTCTGTCAATTTTTAGTCTACAGACTCGAAATTTGATATACAGAGTATTGAGATTTGGGAAAATCGATGTGATCGGGTTTCGGCCAGAAATTTGACGATTAAAGGGTTAAAGTTCAACAATTTGACCTTTGAGAACTCTACCAAACTCCTCCGACAATTTTGGGTCCAAACACTTGAAATTTAAGATATAGGTTCCTTGGAGATGGATCTAACTTAATAACTTGATTTGTGCCCAAAACAATAAATTTTAAGGGGTCATAATAGGGATCAAAGTTTTAAAAAATTGACCGTTTTTTTTTTGTTTTGTTTTTTGCTCAGTATACACTTCCAAACACCCGGGCAACGCCGGGCCGAATGCTAGTATATCTATAAAGTGAAAGTGTCTGTCTGTCTGTGTGTGTCTGTGTACATTTTTCTACGCAATAACTCTGTCAATATTTAGTCTACAGACTCAAAATTTGATATACAGAATACTGAGATTTGGGAAAATCGATGTGATCGGGTTTCGGCCAGAAATTTTGCTGTTAACGGGTCAAAGTCCAACGATTTGACCTTTGAGAACTCTACCAAACTCCTCCGACAATTTTGGCTCTACACACTTGAAGTTTTAGATATCGGTTCCTTGGCCATGGATCTAACTTAATAACTTGATTTGTGCCCAAAACAATTAATGTTAACGGGTCATAATAGGGGTCAAAGTTAAAAAAATTGACCAACTTTTTTTTTTTTTTTTGCTCAACATACATCTACCACGCTGGGCACCCATGCTAGTATATATATATATATATATAT
Organism: Euprymna scolopes; assembly: GCF_053919585.1. Lineage (NCBI taxonomy): Eukaryota > Metazoa > Mollusca > Cephalopoda > Sepiida > Sepiolidae > Euprymna > Euprymna scolopes. The sequence continues at coordinate 33,518,460 of NC_136516.1, forward strand.
ATATATATATATATATATGCTATGTAATTATTCATAATGTAGAAACTATGCATAAACAGAACTGAGTCTAATAGTTAAATGAAACCAATCATCTAATAAGGAACCATAAAAAATTGAATAATTCATTAATGAACGTCGGTTTTTCCAAAGGAATATGCAAATTAGTTAATCCTCATGAAGTCGCTCGCACATCAATGACTGAGTCTGTGAAGAAATTTATTTTAATAATTTTTAAATAGAAAAAGTAGATTTTTAATCTCAATGTCAGTGCAACAAAAAAATCAACTTTATAGGTATATAGATAATTGACTGAAAAGTTAAATAAATATACATTTTCGTTATGTAGCATATAAAGTTATTTTGTCGGATTGTAAGAGTTTGCCATCAATAGGAATTAATCTAATCACTATTTCATTCTGACTAGCCAATTTTTCTTTACTTTTCTTCGTTGGGCATTGTTTTTCATCTAAACTTGCATTAATAACTGGTATTTCCTGCAAAAGGTATATATATCGTTTGAAGCAGCTGACTGGGCCTTGCTACATTTTTTAATAATAGTCGCAATAGGAAACGATGTTATGTAGCAGGTCGAACACAAGAAATTATTTGTAAGTTATTTATTTGTCTGTTGATCTATTTATCTATGTGCATTATCGATATATCTCTCGGTTTAGTTATCTATTTCTGTATCTATCCATCTTGATCTATCTATCTAACTGGAGATATAAACAAGAGATGAATATGAAGAATGTTGATAAAAGTTGTCAAAATATAATAAAACCATATCATGGACAAGTTTACCGGAAGCAGCTGATCAGCTGACAGAACTACGTTAAGGTTACCACGTGGTTCTAATTAGCTGACAAGAATAATTGGAGTTGGAATTTGGACGTTCAGTAGGGCAGACGGTTTAACAGGTCATCCCCCCCTTCACCAGGGAGTGAGCTGACATGTCTTAGAATGGAGACCTAGAATTAACCACTCAAGCAAAGATACTCACTTTCCATTCTTCTGCAATTGATACCTGGAAAGTGAATAAAAAAAACTATATAACAAAAACTATCAACGTTCTTGGAGTGAATGCATATTCGTTCAAACAGGTTCCAGCCTCCTCTCCAATAACAAGATGAATTCCAAATGGACCAAGATCAAGGATGCATAAAATAATATATATAATATGCATAAAATAATATATATAATATGTATAAAATAATATATATAATATGCATAAAAGAATATATATAATATGCATAAAAGAATATATATAATATGCACAAAATAATATAATATGCACAAAATAATATATATAATATGCACAAAATAATATATATAATATGCACAAAATAATATATATAATATGCACAAAATAATATATATAATATGCACAAAATAATATATATAATATGCACAAAATAATATATATAATATGCATAAAATAATGTATATAATATGCATAAAATAATGTATATAATATGCATAAAATAATATATATAATATGCACAAAATAATATATATAATATGCACAAAATAATATATATAATATGCATAAAATTATATATATAATATGCATAAAATTATATATATAATATGCATAAAATAATATATATAATATGCACAAAATAATATATATAATATGCACAAAATAATATATATAATATGCATAAAATAAGATATATAATATGCATAAAATAATGTATATAATATGCATAAAATAATATATATAATATGCATAAAATAATATATATAATATGCATAAAATTATATATATAATATGCATAAAATAATATATATAATATGCACAAAATAATATATATAATATGCACAAAATAATATATATAATATGCACAGAATAATATATATAATATGCATAAAATAATATATATGATATGTATAAAATAATATATATAATATGCACAAAATAATATATATAATATGCACAAAATAATATATATAATATGCACAAAATAATATATATAATATGCACAAAATAATATATATAATATGCACAAAATAATATATATAATATGCACAAAATAATATATATAATATGCACAAAATAATATATATAATATGCACAAAATAATATATATAATATGCACAAAATAATATATATAATATGCACAAAATAATATATATAATATGCATAAAATAATGTATATAATATGCATAAAATAATGTATATAATATGCATAAAATAATATATATAATATGCACAAAATAATATATATAATATGCACAAAATAATATATATAATATGCATAAAATTATATATATAATATGCATAAAATTATATATATAATATGCATAAAATAATATATATAATATGCACAAAATAATATATATAATATGCACAAAATAATATATATAATATGCATAAAATAAGATATATAATATGCATAAAATAATGTATATAATATGCATAAAATAATATATATAATATGCATAAAATAATATATATAATATGCATAAAATTATATATATAATATGCATAAAATAATATATATAATATGCACAAAATAATATATATAATATGCACAAAATAATATATATAATATGCACAAAATAATATATATAATATGCATAAAATAATGTATATGATATGTATAAAATAATATATATAATATGTATAAAATAATATATATAATATGCACAAAATAATATATATAATATGCACAAAATAATATATATAATATGCACAAAACATTATATATAATATGCACAAAATAATATATATAATATGCACAAAATAATATATATAATATGCACAAAATAATATATATAATATGCACAAAATAATATATATAATATGCACAAAATAATATATATAATATGCACAAAATAATATATATAATATGCACAAAATAATATGTATAATATGCACAAAATAATATGTATAATATGCACAAAATAATATATATAATATGCACAAAATAATATATATAATATGCACAAAATAATATATATAATATGCACAAAATAATATATATAATATGCATAAAATAATGTATATAATATGCACAAAATAATATATATAATATGCATAAAATAATATATATAATATGCACAAAATAATATATATAATATGCACAAAATAATATATAATATGCATAAAATAATATATATAATATGCATAAAATAATATATATAATATGCACAAAATAATATATATAATATGCACAAAATAATATATATAATATGCACAAAATAATATATATAATATGCACAAAATAATATATATAATATGCATAAAATAATATATATAATATGCACAAAATAATATATATAATATGCACAAAATAATATATATAATATGCACAAAATAATATGTATAATATGCACAAAATAATATATATAATATGCACAAAATAATATATATAATATGCACAAAATAATATATATAATATGCATAAAATAATGTATATAATATGCATAAAATAATATATATAATATGCATAAAATAATATATATAATATGCACAAAATAATATATATAATATGCACAAAATAATATGTATAATATGCACAAAATAATATATATAATATGCATAAAATAATATATATAATATGCACAAAATAATATATATAATATGCACAAAATAATATATATAATATGCACAAAATAATATATATAATATGCACAAAATAATATATATAATATGCATAAAATAATATATATAATATGCACAAAATAATATATATAATATGCACAAAATAATATATATAATATGCATAAAATAATATATATAATATGCATAAAATAATATATATAATATGCACAAAATAATATGTATAATATGCACAAAATAATATATATAATATGCATAAAATAATATATATAATATGCACAAAATAATATATATAATATGCACAAAATAATATATATAATATGCATAAAATAATATATATAATATGCATAAAATAATATATATAATATGCACAAAATAATATGTATAATATGCACAAAATAATATGTATAATATGCACAAAATAATATATATAATATGCACAAAATAATATATATAATATGCACAAAATAATATATATAATATGCATAAAATAATGTATATAATATGCATAAAATAATATATATAATATGCATAAAATAATATATATAATATGCACAAAATAATATATATAATATGCACAAAATAATATGTATAATATGCACAAAATAATATATATAATATGCACAAAATAATATATATAATATGCATAAAATAAGATATATAATATGCATAAAATAATGTATATAATATGCATAAAATAATATATATAATATGCATAAAATAATATATATAATATGCATAAAATTATATATATAATATGCATAAAATAATATATATAATATGCACAAAATAATATATATAATATGCACAAAATAATATATATAATATGCACAAAATAATATATATAATATGCATAAAATAATGTATATGATATGTATAAAATAATATATATAATATGTATAAAATAATATATATAATATGCACAAAATAATATATATAATATGCACAAAATAATATATATAATATGCACAAAATAATATATATAATATGCACAAAACATTATATATAATATGCACAAAATAATATATATAATATGCACAAAATAATATATATAATATGCACAAAATAATATATATAATATGCACAAAATAATATATATAATATGCACAAAATAATATATATAATATGCACAAAATAATATATATAATATGCACAAAATAATATGTATAATATGCACAAAATAATATGTATAATATGCACAAAATAATATATATAATATGCACAAAATAATATATATTATGCACAAAATAATATATATAATATGCACAAAATAATATATATAATATGCATAAAATAATGTATATAATATGCACAAAATAATATATATAATATGCATAAAATAATATATATAATATGCACAAAATAATATATATAATATGCACAAAATAATATATAATATGCATAAAATAATATATATAATATGCATAAAATAATATATATAATATGCACAAAATAATATATATAATATGCACAAAATAATATATATAATATGCACAAAATAATATATATAATATGCACAAAATAATATATATAATATGCATAAAATAATATATATAATATGCACAAAATAATATATATAATATGCACAAAATAATATATATAATATGCACAAAATAATATGTATAATATGCACAAAATAATATATATAATATGCACAAAATAATATATATAATATGCACAAAATAATATATATAATATGCATAAAATAATGTATATAATATGCATAAAATAATATATATAATATGCATAAAATAATATATATAATATGCACAAAATAATATATATAATATGCATAAAATAATATGTATAATATGCACAAAATAATATATATAATATGCATAAAATAATATATATAATATGCACAAAATAATATATATAATATGCACAAAATAATATATATAATATGCACAAAATAATATATATAATATGCACAAAATAATATATATAATATGCATAAAATAATATATATAATATGCACAAAATAATATACATAATATGCACAAAATAATATATATAATATGCATAAAATAATATATATAATATGCATAAAATAATATATATAATATGCACAAAATAATATGTATAATATGCACAAAATAATATATATAATATGCATAAAATAATATATATAATATGCACAAAATAATATATATAATATGCACAAAATAATATATATAATATGCATAAAATAATATATATAATATGCATAAAATAATATATATAATATGCACAAAATAATATGTATAATATGCACAAAATAATATGTATAATATGCACAAAATAATATATATAATATGCACAAAATAATATATATAATATGCACAAAATAATATATATAATATGCATAAAATAATGTATATAATATGCATAAAATAATATATATAATATGCATAAAATAATATATATAATATGCACAAAATAATATATATAATATGCACAAAATAATATGTATAATATGCACAAAATAATATATATAATATGCATAAAATAATATATATAATATGCACAAAATAATATATATAATATGCATAAAATAATGTATATAATATGCATAAAATAATATATATAATATGCATAAAATAATATATATAATATGCACAAAATAATATATATAATATGCACAAAATAATATATATAATATGCACAAAATAATATATATAATATGCACAAAATAATATATATAATATGCACAAAATAATATGTATAATATGCACAAAATAATATATATAATATGCACAAAATAATATATATAATATGCACAAAATAATATATATAATATGCATAAAATAATGTATATAATATGCATAAAATAATATATATAATATGCATAAAATAATATATATAATATGCATAAAATTATATATATATATAATATGTCGAAAATACATGTATGACACACACACACACACACACACACACACACACACACACACCCGCATATGAAAATTTAGACAATCATAACATTGGAACATAGATTGGAACAACACAATAAATTAGGGTTCAGATAGTGAAGCACTACCATAGATATTAAGTGGCACGTACACACATCAGGATGAATCTTTTGTACTTTTATACACAACAACGAACGTCGTAGTCACAGCAGGTGTTTCCTAGCATGAAGCTTCTTCTTTCTTTTTTTTTTACATAGGCATCACCACTTATCAAGGCCAAGAGGCCACTCGAGGATAAGAGTTAAAGAGTGTACAGTAGAAATTGGACAATATAGTAACCGCTAGTAATGGAGATTCGGTAAATTTGTTAACTTATACGGAAGGGCTCATCAAAAACTTTTTTATGGTAGACTTGAAGCCAACCATATTGTAGTCAGCTGGAAAGCAGAAAAACGGAAGACAATTCCATAGGCATGCAGTTCTAAGAAAGAAGCTTTGCTCATGGAATCTACGTTTAGGTTTAGGCACAGATAAAGAGTGGGGCAAACCAGTGATAGTGTTTTCTGCTAGACGGGTGTTTCTTGTGAAAGTTTGGTGAGGGGGGACCATAGAATGGAGCTCAGCCGAGCACTTGCCATGAAAATAACGATAAAGCAGAGACAAACTCGCAACATCTCTTCTGTGAGAAAGAGGTTGCAGGGAAGAGAAAAGGATATCCCTCACAAGGCTACAAAGTCTATTTTGAACTCTATCAAGGCAGGATAAGTCCTTTCTAGCAGCTCCTGCCCAGATGTGGCAACAGTACTCCATCCTTGAACGTACCTGGCTCTTATATAGATAGAGAATTGCATCAGCAGTGAGATATCTACTGGATCGATAGAAGGATCCCACCATTTTTCCAGCGGCCTTGGCAACGGATTTGATGTATGTGTTCCATTTAAGATCAGGAGTAAAGATCAAGCCCAGAAGCTTGTCAAAACATGAAGCCTCCCCAAGACAAGAGCCATTCATTTCAATTGATACCAGATGGGGATCAGAGCATTGATGATGTAAAGATAAAAGCTTGGTTTTAGATGCATTAAAAGTAACAAGCCACCTCTTTCCCCATAGTACCACTTGCTCAAGATCAGAGAAGAGAAATCAGAGAACTTGGTCAATTACGGTCTTAGATGTGCTACTATAGATGGTAGTGTCATCAGCATAGATGTCTACAAATGATGTAAGGGTGTAATTTGGAAGATCATTAATATAGATCAGGAAGAGAGTTGGGCCCAGGATGGACCCCTGAGGGACTCCAGAATTAATACTAAGAGCTTCTGATTTCTGCCCATCAACCACTACTCTTATGAACCGATCAGAGAGAAATGATTTAATTGAGAAGACATTTCCAGCTATATCGTAGCTGGAGATCTTGTGAAGTAAACCTTTATGCCATACTCTATCAAAAGCCTTTTATATGTCAAGAGCAATGGCCCCAGAAAGGTAGCCTCTGTCAAGAGATTCGCTAATCCTATGAGATATAACTATAAGCACATCTGCTGTAGATCTAGCAGAACGGAAACCATATTGCGTGTCACTAAGAAGGTTATTTTTGCTAAGATGGTTGATTACTTCTCTATTTAACACAGATTCCAGCAACTTACTCCTGACGCACAGGAGACATATTGCTCAGTACTGTGAGGGAGATGAGCAATCACCTGAATTCTTAAATACAGGACATACTGATGAGATTTTCCAGGGTGACGGGAAGCAGTTCTTAAGACAACATTTAAACAGTTTTGTAAGGATGGGCGCAAGTTCTGGTTGAAGTCTATTGAGTACTATAATTGGAATACCGTCAGGGCCAGTTGTTTTACTGGAATCAAGGTTTTTGATTAGCTTGGCAACATCACGTACAGATATTTGTATATCACATAGCATGTTTTCTGATACAGGAGGAAATATTAGAAGCTGGCAGCCTTGGTCACAAAGGTTAGAATTAGCTGCAAAGTTCTTGGCAAAGAGTTTGGCATTGTCTGATGCTGACGAGATTACCTCAGGTCCATTTATAAGAGTTGGGCACACGCTTCTGTTCAGGATTCTATTTGCTATTTGCCAAAATTGGTGGGAACCAAGCCACTGCTCAGCTACTTTGGACTTGACGGACTGAGTATACAACTCTCTTGCATTCTTTTTTACTTTTTTACAGTGGCTGCTGGCAGTTCTGAAAGCGGCTTTAGTCTCTGTACATCTATTACGTTGGAAGCAATGGAAAAAGTGATTTCTATGCGCAATGGCAGCAGCACATTCCGGAGATAACCATGGCTGGCTGTTAGGTTTTTGCTGGAATTTTTTCGAGGGTATGAAACAGTCTATACCTACAATTAACCATTTTGTCAGGTCTGATACTATAGAAGACACATCCTTTTTAAACATGGAACGCAGAGGTAGATCTGATATAAATGTGTGGAAGCTATCCCAGTCAGCCATAGAGTATCGATATACTGTACGGTGGAGAGGTACATCTGGGGACTTATTACAATTCATTTTTATCTTAACTGATACAAGTGAGTGGTCGGAAGACCCAAGAGACAGAACAGAAGCTGAACACAGTTCAGGGCAAGTTATGAGAAAGAGGTCTAGGAGACTTGCATACTGGCCGTCAGTATCGGGAACATGGGTAGGTTCATAAACAATCTGAGTGAGGTCATAAGCAATGGAGAAATCATGACAGAACCTCCCCTCATCATCGGTCTTGTTTGAGTGAGTTAACCATTCCACATTGTGAAAATTGAAGTCTATACAGACATGAATATTAGCTGAAGGATAAGCAGATAGGGCGTGGTCATTTTTCTCAGATATGCTTTTAAAGATAGGCCCCCACAACAGCGGAGTTACTAAGAGAGCAAATATAAATGCAGTAGTTTGAGCTAGTGCAACCCGGAAGCACATATAGGATCTTCTCTAGAGATGTCCCTACCACATAGAAAGCCATCTTTTATATAGGCACATATTCCATGCCCATGGCGATCTTGGAGGTCAGATTTGAAAGTTAAATTAGAGTATTCTTTAATTACCAACTCATCTAGGGAAATGGTCTGTCCAATGCCAGTTTCACTTAGAAATAATATGTCTGGTTTAGTCTCCTGTAATTGGGTTTCAACCTCTGGAAAGTTAGAACATAGACCCCTGATGTTAGAAAAGGAGACCTGGTAGTTGAGGGTCTACATTAGACGTTGGAGATCCGGGTTTAATCGTGTGTTTTTTATTGAGACTTTTCATGATGGTGTTTTGAGATTTGTGGACTAGGTCGACAGACATGCCTGAAGCAGGGCAGAGAGGGAAAATAAGAGAGAAATAGAAATGAAGAAATATTTTATTTTTTTGTAGCACATGAAAAGTTAAAGCCGTAACAATTAACCACTAGTATGGCATCGAGAGGCCCCACCAGAAGCTACTGCATGGTCCAGAATCCATTCACCAAATGGCAACACAGCAGCCCCAGTACTTTGCACTTGCTGATAGGACAGCCTCCTTAGTGGTTAATCCAAGGTTCGGGTCCCTGACTAACAGGCAGATAATGTCAGCCCAGATAAAACGTTTACCTCCAACACCCTTACTAGTGACATGGCTACAAGGATAGACATAGAAACAGAAAATTTCCGACATACTTGGCGGCTGTTCACGCAAAATACTGCCAACCTAGAAAACAGCTTTTTCTTCTCCCTTTGTCAGAAAAATCACTCATTAAAAATGAGGACTGAGGGACAAATAAAGAGAAGCGAGAGTAACAGGAGCTGCTGATAACGCATCCACAATGCATTGTCTACTCTCCATTAAAAAAAAAAAAAAAAAATTAAGTATTGTACTAATAGAAGTCCATTTGGTGTGTTTAAGAGGGGATAAGGTGAAAGATTCCTCTCTCACCAACTGAAAATAAAAACAATTGCAAAATCTGTTATGCTATGAACTTGGAAAATATAAACATTTATAGACAAGGAAAAAAATTATGATAAAAAAATAAATAGATAAATAAAAAAAAAAATTAAAAAAATAAATAAATAAAATAAGATATATATTCCAAATAGATAGATTCGGTACATCTTTCCACGAGAAAACCATTTACACAATTAATAAAACAATGAAATAAAAATTAAAAACTGAAATAAATATAATATTAGCACTTGCATCTAGAAAAGAAATATTACAAAATTTATAACTTAGCTGCATTAATAAGACGTCCTTCGCATACCTTTTGTCATCTCTCCCAGGTGGTTTCATCAATTGGTATTTATGGGTTAACCAGCCAATCACAATCTTGCTCATTACATCACCTTCCTCTGAGCTAAATTCTTCCATGACATTTAGTCTTCTCTTCTTTATTGTATGGACATAATTTATTCACTTTTTTTTTCTGAGTTTTTTCTTACTCAATCCTTACCATGGTCACATTGGACTGGTATTTCTGGCCTTGAGTTCAGGGATACAGTCATTCTAGAATGCTGATGTATAGGGACTGCACTTAAAAACGCATCAAATATACAGGTGATCCTGTGAAAGGGAAATATATCTTTTGAAGCAGCCAAACGGTTTTGCTTCAATTTGAGTAATAAATTTGGTAAGTCGCTGTACGAAACGTGTGTCGTAGTCGAAGCTGATGTTCCTAGCGTGAAGCTTGCTTACCTTTCAATGTCTCTCATAGGTGGCTTTACCAGTCGGCATTTATACTCAATCAGCCAATCACAATTGAGTAAGGAGGAAAGACCCGGATGTGCTCATATTCATTACGTCATTGTTATAATTCTGTTGAAATTCATTTTAGTGTAGAAAGTTGTTTAATGAGATTTGTAAACGTTTTCTGTTCTTTTTCTTTTATTTCAGGCTAAGTCAAATAACAACAACAATAATGGAGAATGCGGTCATAAACTTATCAAGAGAAACTTGGTTACAGACATTATCTCCAAAAAATTACTTGTAAATGTAAGTTGAAAATATATATTAACTGCAACTACACTATAATAGCGAAATTCGAAATTTTTAATATTGAATTTCAAAGCAAACCAATGCTCCCTACTTAATTGTCATGTAACAGCAATGAATATATCCAAAAATGACGAAAAACGATAAGGTAAAAAAACTATTAAAGAAAACAATTTTTGATGAAAATTAGTGAAAATGTTTGGCTAAAACCTACTGGAGAGTTCCAAGGGGAGGTAAATAGCATGTAACTATTGTCAATGTTTGAATAATCATAAATATGGGCTACTTGCCTTATTTTTTGCATAACTACTTCCTTTGTTATTATGTCACATGTTCCCCCAAAAATATGGTGAGGTTTTTTTTTTACGATAAAGATAAAAACAACTCGTACTTTTTAAAAATAATACAGTAATATTTAAGTACTTCTGACATGCCAATTAAGTAGATATTGCTTTTAGTTGAAATTGACGCAAAAAGTCAATAGACACCATTGTTTTTATTTGTTTTAAATGGACTTTTTAGTTTTTCGTATTTTGCTATTATAGTCTGGTTGCACTATTGACTCTTACCTTTATCTTGTCTGACTATCACACAAGGCAAGGTTTGCAGGTTCCTAAATTATAAAAACCAATTAGAGTATAAGGGAGACAATCATGTTTTTACTTTCGTTTGTTTGTTCCCTTGAGGAATAAAAAATCAAATAAGAACAAGTTGTACAAAAATAATGATCTTTTTTCGCTTATTTCTTAGATTTTTTTTATTAAAGTTTACTCCTCCTCTATTACTAATGACAAAATATCTGTCATTATATATTGTTTACATTATTGTACATTATATATTATAATATTGGATGACAAAATATCCTTCATCAGAGAAAGCGTTTTCGTTTTTTTTTTGTAATCAGAATCATGCTGATCTTGTGTTGTAATTGATATGGCAGTCATAGTTGTTAGATCATGCAAGGTTAAGAACATCTCTTTATTGTAAACTTTTTTAGTTGCATGGTCGCAGTAGTGGAATGAGGTTTGGCAAAACCTTTTAGAAGCATCTTTAATAAATTTGAAATTTTGAATAAAACAGAAAAAGTATCTTTGAAATCATGTTTAAGATTCAAAATATTTTGTTAAAAACATCATTAGATTTATTTTTTAACTTTTTTCTTAATTTTGGATAATAAAATAGCCATCGTTAAAGAAATTTGAAAATTAATAGAAGAGGAAGAGTCAAAATTGTTTTTCTGTCTTTTATGCATTCTGACTTCACAACTTTTCATCATATAATGTGTATTTTAATCTCATATATATATATATATATATATATATATATATATATATATGTTTTTCTAAATTATATTTTCTAGGCTGAAGGTGTCTCTAAAGAATATACATACAACTCTTTTATTTGTATGAAGAGTAAGTAATATTTTATATCTATTATATATTATGTTATGTGTGTGTGTTTTCTATTATATATTATGTTGTGTGTGTGTGTTTTTTTTATTATATATCATTTTGTGTGTGTCTGTTTTATATTATATATTATGATGTGTGTGTATGTTTTAGGCGCCTGTTCTGGAAGATTGTGTTCCCCACACTGAGATCCTCAATAAAAAAAAAAACACGATAGTAAGAGTAACGTTTATCTTTGCCCAAACCTCCATAACAAATCCAAAATTTATGCCAGTAAACTTGGAAATTACCCAGAAAAGTAGATGTTGTTTAAAATTGAAAGTGACTTGAGTTATCTTTTCCTGTCTAATTTTGCAGCAGATTATTAACAAGTGCATGTCTATTTTGTAATAATACAAAGGCAGGCATGTCAAACTCAGAGTTCCGCAAGAGGCATAGGAGTCAGTTTGTGCTGCCATAAGGACCACACTCTTACAATTTATAACTGAAGTCATTTAATAAAAATTATTTCATAATATTTTTACTTTTTACTTAAAAACACTCAATAGTTTGGTTTATTCAAGAATGCAAGTAGAAACGTATTTGTAATCTAAACAAAAATTATAAGAAAATTAGCATGAGATATAAAGGTATTCTTTATTTCAATACTAGCGGGGGTGTCTGGCGTTGCCCGGGTGTTAGTATGTGTATGTGGAGGAAAAAAAGTGCTCGAACCCAAAGAGTGAAGGAGGAATAGAATGTGGAAAAAAGAAAAAAAGTGTTAGTAGGCAGGTAGGCTCGAATCCGTGACGTGATGCGAAGGGGAAAAGAAAGTGAAAGAAAACATGAGATTTTAGCACTGCGCTAAGAGGCCATAGGAACGGAAAATCATTCAAATTTAGCGATCAAAAAGTTGACATGCAGAAAGCGAAAGTTAAATGAATGAGTTCACGCTGTTAGCCAGTTAAGGTTACAGCTTTCCGCCGGCCGTATTTCTTTCCCCACGATGTTGGGGAAAACCAGCTCCATATTAAATGGGAGTGTCCAAATGAATAGCAATTGTCTGATATGAGGGATTTTCCCCACAGTAATCCAAGCTAATTACCTTCTGGACCTCCTGGCCATGAACGACAAGGCACATCCTTTGTTTCGATTAGTTTCGCTTTTATACGAAATAGTCAAACAAACACGCAAGAGGGCAGAATAGCGGAAATTTTATAAAAGTCAATCAAAATGAATCTACACAAACGACGTCTGTTCACAAATCTTAGATATTGCAATCTAATGTGTATATAAAAGTTGTAAAAAATAGTACTCCCCCCTCCTCGCGCGACCCCCCCCCCCCGGTGAAAAAAGCCTTTGTTGAACGTACAAAAACACGCACGGTCGTTTTGTCTTTTATATATATATATATATATATATATATATATATATATATATATATATATATATATATAAACAAAAATTTTAATTTAATGGTTCAATTTTCAATTTTATCTGAATGCAACAGCAACAAATACAATGTATCTAAACATAAAAAATAGTTAAAAAAGGACGAGTATTAAAACACTTTTCATGTTTTGTCCCGAGGTTTGGTACCTCTTGATGTCGACAAACTTTCATATGTCAAGCTGAAATTTCTGTCCATTCGAGTTTTATCAGAGAAGATCAATCAACTTAGTTCTCTGAAAATTGTTGACGTGAATTATTATTAATCCTTATTGACTTTTCATAATGTAACTGCCTGTAACTTCTTTGATAATAAAGATAGTGATAACTCGGAAAACTTGTGTCCATGACGTTCTAGAATTTCAATCAGTGAATTCAATGTAGTAAAAACAAAAAAAAACTTTCCTAACGCGAGTTATCTTCGCTTTAGGAAAGATAAGAAATTCTCACTACTTTATTGACACCCCTTGTATTTTCATAATTCCCTCCCACACACACCTTTTTCAAAGTAGCTGTCTGTTCGAGCCGAAAATAAATTTGCAATGGGCTACATATGACCCTTGGACCGCACGTTTGACATATCTGTACTAAGGGGCGAAGAAAAAAGCAAAAAAGATAAACAAGGTATGTGGGGAAACGCCCTCGTGTCTGTCTTTCCTGCGAGTTGGGACGAAAAGAGATCCAAGATGGCGTCTGTGAGGTTTTAACACACACCGTCGTGAACAGTCTCAGACGATCTCGCAAAGTCGCGCTACATGCATGCAAATGAGGTGTGCTGGGTTCCATAAAGCAGGTCGCTTGGAAGAGTTAGGAAGGAATTTTTTTTTTTTTTTTTTTTGGACACATTGCTTTGCATTGTAGCTGTGCGTTGCTTTGCGGCAGACATTTTGAAACTCGTTGACACTTTGAGGTGTGCGGAAGAAAGAAATGTATCACTTTGGATACACCCCTTCTTACAACAAGGTATATGCAAAGTAGAAAGTAGATCTTGGGTTCACTTTCGGTACCCTTGTAACTATTTTTCTCCTATTTTTTCCTTTAGTCCTCACATTCCATTAGCTATGTTTAGGATAAAGGGAGAAGAATTATTGTTTTCTGAAGCGGCTGTTGTTTTGAATCGGTGGTCTTTGAAAATTTTCAATATTCCTATTCGTTACATTGGTCAACAACAAATTTATTGTCTGCATTTTTCAGATGATGCACTGAATCCAAAACCCGATTGGTTTTGCTCAATCAGGTCAAGTTTTTGAGCTATTTCGTTTTTTTTTTCATTCACATGTATGCATGTGTGGAGCATTGTTAGAAATTGGTTGGGATAAAATACCATGTTGAATAATTACTTTGATTGGAAATGATCATTTTAATGACAGGAAGTATTCAGGTCTGATGGTTCTGAGTGATTATGTGGAAATCAGATCAACAACAATATCAACTTCAACATCAACATCAACAGCATCATAATAACAACATAATAATAATAACAGCAACATAATAATAACAACACCACCAACAACATCAACAACAACATAATAATAAGAATAACACCCTCAATATCAACGATATCAACATCAGCAACAACATAAGAATAATAACACAAAAACAACAACAACGATATCAACAACATAATAACAACAACAACACCATCATCAACATCAATAAAGTGGCAGCATCACAATAAATTCTGCTTTTAAAGTATACCATGATCATCATTTTTATTTTTTGGTATCATTATCATAATCACTGAAGTTAAGCAGCATTGAGTCTGGTCAGTACTTTACGAGTGACTATTTTGGAATAGCAGGCACTATAGGAGGACGTCAATACCTCTCTGCAATAACTGCAAAAGACCTTGCATCCTTATCTGCGTTGATCATGACATGCATGCATCTGAGGATCACTTTCAAATGTAATCACTTTCAAATGTAATCACTTTCAAATGTAATAATCACTTTCAAATGTAATAATCCTTAAAAACTTCCATCGGAGGAAGCTGGTTCAACCCACAAGAGTGATTGATTACCGCTTTGTTGCTTGTATCATTGGTGACCAAACAGAAAGCAATAACAGCATCACCATAAGAAAGTTGGTGAGAGTTTGTTATATTTCCGTTTGAAACTACACCGGGGCGTTACTATTTCTTTTGGTGGATCTCAGGATGCCTTAAAAATCTGCGCGCTAACCAAGCTCAGTTGTGCCCCCGTAAAATTGTTCCGAAACCTGACCCCTGATTGCAGACCCATTGCTACAAAATCCCAAAACTACCGTACGGAGGATGCCCGATTTATTGAAAAGGAAATTCTTCAACTGCTTAAAGACGTCATTGAAACCAGCTATTCAAAAGAAACGACTGGTGGTTGATTTTTCCAAAACTAGTAACCGTTTCACCCTACTTGACGCATACTCTTTGCCTCGGATTGAGGATCTCGTAAACCAAATTGCCCAGTATCATATTTTTAGTACGATTGATTTGTCTAAGGCTTACTACCAAATTGAAATTTCTCCCGAAGATCGGCCCTACACGGCTGATTGAAAATAAACAATTTCCCATGCTGCCTATAGTTGTGAATTCTTTCGAGAAACTTAAGAAAGACGTCACCGAATCATCTGCAAAGGTTATCGACGACGAACTACCAATTACTAGCGAAACCGATGCCTAAGAAAAGGCTATGGGAGGCACCCTCTTACAGGCTGATAGGCCTGTAGCATTCTTTTCCCACTCACTAAACCCATCGGAAATAGAGTTGAAAAAGAGGCTTATGCGATAGTTGAATGTGTCCGAAAATGGAGGGACCTCCTTGCTGGGAAGCACTTCACTATTGTAACAGACCAGCAAGCCGTATCTTTTATGTATAAGCCAGCTAACCGAGGAAAAATTAAAAACGATAAAATCATTTGGTGGAAAATGGAGCTTCTCCCGTTCTCGTATGATATAAAACACCATCCCAGAAGTGAAAACATTGTTGCTGATGCTTTATCAAGAGTATGTGGTGCCACTGCTTCCTACTTGGAGGAACTAAGGGCCATACACAGTTTATTAATACACCCTAGTGTACAGCGTTTTTGGCACTTTATACGATCACAAAATATGCCATACTCAATTGAAGTTCGGCGCTTGACATCCGAGTGTACAACGTGCGCAAAAATAAAGCCTCAATTCTTCAGCCATACTAACAATACACTGATCCGCGCTACTGCTCCCTTTCAGTGCCTCTCCATAGACTTAAAGGGGGCCTGTCCCGGCATCTTCGAAAGGATGTCGTTACCTATTTACTATCGTGGATGAGTATAGTCGATTTCTCTTTGCGTTCCCTTGCCATGATTGTTCTTTGCAGACTGCAATCAAGTGCCTGACGAACATTTTTTCTATTTTTGGACTCCCCGCTTTCATCCATTCTGATAGAGGAACATCGTTCGTGTCGGAGGAATTCAGAAATTTCCTGTCGCGACTTGGGGTTGGGTGCAATAACACTACTGCATACAACCCAAGAGGAAACAGTCAGTGCGAGCGCTATAACGGCGTTATTTGGCACTCAATATTATTGGCCCTGGAATCTAAACAGTTACCCCTTAGTGCTTGGCAGGACGTTTCTGCCTGATGTTTTAAATTCTATTTACTCCTTACTATGCACTAGTGCGATTACAACTCCTCACGAACGATTTTTCAAATTTGAAAGGCACTCTTCTACTGCTACTGCCTTACCTGTTTCGCTCTGCGAACCTGGGGAGGTACTATTGAAACCGTTTGGCAACAGGAGCAAGTACGACCCGATCGTCGAGGTAGTGGAACTCCTCGAAGCCAACCCTACCTTGGCTCGTTTTCCGCGCTCTGATGGACCTCAGGGTCCTGATGAGAATACTCGACCCAACCTTGCAAATGCAGACCCGGCCCATTTGATTGAAACAAGTCCAGTTGACAATACACCTAATGCAGAAAATATAGAGAATTTGCAGAGACCTGCCAGTCCTTCGAATATTGAACTGCTTCCACGCCGGCCTAGTCGAATCCGTAAACCAGTCCAGCGACTGGACTTATAAATAAAACACGGCACCACTTTCAAAGATATCTCAGTACTTTGAAAAAAAAAAAAAAAAAAAAAATCTACACCTTGCAATCTCTCTTACTAATGGGGGGGGGAGATTGTTATATTTCCGTTAAAGTAACAGTTTTTATGGCACGTGATTTTGCACACGTTCCTTTTCCTTTTTAAAAGGGATGAGTTTTTTTCTTCAACATTTCGTTACTAACAGCTCTTGCGTTTACTATTTGCTCTTACGTTTATTATTGGCTGTGAAATTAGTTCGGTAAAGCCTAGTAAAGAGGTTTTGCTCTGTCTTCCGTTCTATGATAAAACACCACAGAGTTCAATGCTTGAAAACAAAATAGTTTTAAGTTAAAAAATTTGGTTTGTTACCAAGGTATTAAATATGAAATGTATTATTTGTTTTAGTAGTTTATACTCATTCCTTGATAAATGGTATCTGGATATTATTAAAAGAAAATAAATCATTCAAATTTCTTTTTCTTTTTTTTCCTCTTTTCTTTTTTAAAGTTGAAACATTTCTTATTAATATCGGATCGTATCAGATCCGTTATTTGAGAACGAAAGTAAAATCTATTGCCTTGTGTAATGCCCAAGGCGTGCTATTGTTCAACGTACACGGTGTCATAGAACTCTTCTGCTTGTGAGCTTTTTTTTAGCGCGTGACTGCTTTAAAGGTATAAAAATTGGTGTTAGAGCTCTTGAAGGCATCATTAAAACTTTTTTTTAAACTTTGAATAAACAGACAAAACTGAAATGTTTCAACTTTATAGAAAGAAAAATAAAGAAAGGGAAAAGAAATTTGAATGATTTTTCTTTCTTCTTTTAATAAAATAGTTGCATCTTAACGTGTTCCAAAAACAGTTTTATCTGTTTATTCAAGGTTTTTAATTTTTTTAATGATGCTTCAATGAGCTTTAATACCAATTTTTCTTAGAAATTGTGTTTTTTAGCAAAAATAATTTGCTTTGAACTAATATTGAATATTCTTTGTCTTTAATTTTTGTAGTCTATAAGCATAAAGATCATTTAATTTTTTTAGGTACTTACATCAAGTTGCTTAATGTCTTGTCTAGAGTAATTTCCATTAAAAAAAACTGCTATGAATTTGTTCACATATTGTTTATTAGTAAAAAAAAAAAAGTTAGAAATTATGTTTGCATTAAAAAATAATTCTCTTTGAACCAATGTTTAATATCCTTTATCCCTTTTTTTAATATAAACATAAAGATCATTTAATTTAATTTTTTTTAAAATATATTTATGTAATGTGCTAGAAACTGACACACCCAGATATTAACCCTGCTCAAAGACGAGGTATAAACTATTTCAAATTAAAAAGTTTTATAATTTCAATGTTAAATCGTGGCACAAATCCAAACATTTTTTTCAGTAATATCTCATTTCAAAATTTTATATTGTTATTTTTAGAAAACGATAAGCCAAAATCCGAGATGGCTAGCTTGAAGTTACCGAAGCTCCATTTTGTGCCAGATTCTGAAAGAGGACGTGTGTTGGTAATTGGTAAGAATCCAGACCTTTCTTTGCGTAATGAATTAACGAGCAACATTGGTAGATGGTAAAGTGTTTGGGAAATTATATATAGTCTCTTTTAACAGCAATAACATATTTAAAAGGAAAAGATTACTGCATTCAGGCTTAGACTAAAATTATATCAAACTCACATTCTTTTTTTCAAATATTAAATTTGAGAGCCCGAATTTCTCATCAAATATAAAGTTCTTTTAAAAGTCAGACCCAAGTAGCATTTAAACTGATAAGTCTACCTTTTCTATTCATTTGTTATTGCTGTGCCATGTTATTGGTAATATGATAATATACTTTGCAACAATTTATTAAAACTGGTGCTACCAGATCAGGCTAAATTCATCCTAAAGCAGCAAAACTGAAGCTAGCCTGCCAGGACACTATATATATATATATATATATATATATATATATGTAGGCAAATTTGAGCATTTTTTATTGGTTTAAAAATATAGTTTTTCTTTTACCAATTGTCATAAAATTTTGACCATAGAATAATATTATAATCTTCAAAAAGCCTGCACATTTTCATGTAGTTTCGTCCCATAGAACCAAAGATATGAGCATTTCAATATTCAATTTAGCTACCAGTATAGATATATCCATATAGTTGTATACCACCTTTTTTTGGCAATTTTTTAAGTTCCAAATCTCAGCGACTATTGATCAGAATTTAGCAAATGAAGGCTCGTTGGAAAGATAATAACATGAATTATGTAGTGAGCTATGTGACATTTGCCCTTAAGGTCGCACATTAAAGGAGTCGTCCATCATACAGAGCCTATTTTTGGCACTTTTTTACAGCCATAAAATGTATTGGTAAAGGTGCAATACCCCCACCCCCCAATCCTTTAAAATTACCACTATTATAGATTTTCGAGGGTGCTAAAAATGAAAATAACGTTTAAAATTCCAGGAAACGAGTAGTTTCCAAGATATGAAGAACTTATGGGGGGGTCACTTTTCTTATGGGTGCTCATTTTACGTTAAATCAATTTAACGTAAAATGAGCACCCACTTTATGACCACCTTTTTGGGAGGTCTATTATTTCTTTTAGGTGTGGTGTTTATTGTGGCCTGGTAGACCAACACAAAACCTACCTTAAAAATCTTGTTTTCTAAAGGTTTTCGGGTGTGCTGAAAATGAATATCGCATTTAAATTTTCCACAAATAAGTATTTTCCGGGTATTAAGCAAAAAATATGCTCACTTGCACGTACAACAATGGCGACCATTTATAACAAAAAGAATTACATTGCTTAATACCCAGAAAAATACTTATTTGCAGAAAAGTTTAATGCGATATTCGTTTTCAGCACACCAGAGAACTTATAGAAACAAGTTTTTTAAGATAAGTTTGTGTTGATCTACCAGGCCATAATTACCAAATAAACATCCCCCCCTTAAAAAAAATAACAAACGCCCCCCCCCCGCCCACTTCAAAGATTGCTATAAAATGGGTGTTCATTTTATGTTAAATTAATATAGAAAATTAATTTCTCACTTTTTAAAACTATAATTTCTTCATATCTTAGCAACTACTCGTTTCCTGGAATTTTTCTGTTATTTTAGTTTGCAGTACCCTCAAAAACCTATGATAGTGATAATTTGAAAATATTTTTTTTGTGGGTGGAAAGATACTGCACCTTTACTGTACCAATACTTTAATCATAGTCATTTGTTTTCCTAGTTTTGCATATGAATTACAAAATATCTGATAATTCCCCAAAACCTCTGGGCTTGATGGAGGGGAGACTAAAACTTGCTGCTATAGTTTCAAAGGATCTTAAATAGCAGCAAGGGGAGACTTGATTTCAAATATTTCTCGTATGTTATATCTCCCTTCTTTGGTTTTCATACATACAGTAAATTTCACAGTGCATAAGGATTATTTGATAATAGAGATATTCATAATCGTACCCTATTTCCAAAAGAGGAGAGCTATAACATATGAGAAATATTTGGAATCAAGTCTCCCCTTGCTGCTATTTAAGATCATTGGAAATCATAGCAGCAAGTTTTAGTCTCCACTCCAGCAAGGCCAGAGGTTTTGGGGGGGAAAAGAAAATAATATATATATAAAAGCAGAAACTGTCTGCCCTCTAGCAGCTATCAAACTTGCTCTAAGTATGTGTCTAAGTTATATTACACACATTTAATATAAATCTAATCTAATTTTAAAAACTCATAATTTTCTTTTAAATTACTTTGAAAATTAATGAACATCTTATATTTCGGCGTATAAGGTGACCATCAGATAAGACGAGATAGAAAATTGGAGCAAATTTTAATAAATTTATCATATATCGGTTGTATAAGACGACTGCTAAGTTACGAAAACATGTTTGTTTAGCTTAGGCTAGAGATTGCAACACCCGGTATCTTATTAAATATTGTTTTGTTTTTTTAAACTTTAAGGGTCGCCTTATATGCCGAAATATACGGTATTATATAATAGCCGCATTGATGAGCTATGAAACAGCAAAACAGTACTATATGTGGATGACTGTAATGTTCCTTACCTTGGGTTGAGCATATTGAGAAGTTATATACAAATTACTATTAGCATATTAAGCAATGCGCTTTGTGTAAAAAAAAAAAAAAGAAAAAAAAAGTGAGCTTAGGTATTTGAACAATGTCAAAACATTGTTAATTCACTGCCCGCATAGCAGCAACTGAAGTTAGAAGCTCCGACTGCCGTTTGGTCGGTTGGGTTTCGATCCTTGAGGTAGTTGCTTGTCTAGCTGCACTGATGAGCTGTGAAACGGCGAAACAGTATTGTATGTGGATGATTATATATATATATATATATATATATATATATATATATATATATATGGAATGCTATATCTATAAAGGATAGAGCAATTTCAGCAGGAAAATTTAAGTGGGAAAGCTCGATGCATAGCAGAACAAAAATAAATGCGACAAGAAAAAGACACCCAAAAACTTAACCCGATTTCATTATAAATTTATTTCAACCCAATAAGGGCTTTGGTTCTCATTTGAAAAGGCTTTTATGGGGTTGAAATAAAATCATGAGACTTGGCTAATTTTTTGGTTGATTTTTCTTTTAACTTATATACAGTGATGATCATATTTATTGGCACGGTAAAATAAAAGTTAAATTTTGTCTAATAAATTCTAAAAAAGGGATTCAATTAAAGAAAATAACAAAGTATATTATGTATTTTTAACTGGCCTTTCCGATGCAGCAATCGGATTTTAGAAAAAATAAATAACAAAGGAACAACAAACATAATTGCAAAAAACCCTTGTTCAAAATTATTGGCACGGCTTTGTTTTTCTTTTAGTATCAGTATAATATCAATCAATTTCCGGTTTACGTGCTTTCTGAACTTTTTTATAGCCATATTATGCTTGTTTAACGCTAATTCAGTGAATAATTTTTTTCAGATAATTTTTAGATAGCGATTTATTTAAACTATTATAAGTGACTAAATTATAATTTTCAATCGCCATGGTTAAAACTAAGGAACACAGCGAAGACGGCAGGAAGCTTGTTGTAGCATGCCATACCAATGGGGAGGGCTATGATAAGATTTCAAAGAAGCTAAACCTTCCCAAATCGACTGTTAGAGCCATAATAAACAAGTTCAAATCGCAAGGCCACGTTATGAGTTTAGAGGGTAGAGGGAGAAAAAGGATTCTTTCCCCAAGAGATGAACGGAAAATTGTTCGACAAGTAAAACAAAACCCAAGGATCTCTGTTGGGGAGATTGTTGATGAACAGAGCACCTCTGGAGTGAATGTATCTCGACATACAGTTGGTAGAGTTTTGAAGAGAGCTGGTTTAAAAGCATGTCGTCCGAGAAAGACTCCCTTATTGAAGCCTATGCACCTGAAAGCAAGGATAGCCTTTGCAAAACGTCATATTGATAAAGATGTTGCATTCTGGAAACGTGTTCTATGGACTGACGAAACGAAAATAGAGTTATTTGGCCATAATAAAGTGTCTTATATTTACAGAAAATCTGGCGAAGATTTCCTGCCTAAGAACACCATACCCACAGTGAAGCACGGTGGAGGCAGTTTGATGTTTTGGGGATCCCTTGCTGCCTCTGGACCAGGGCGACTTGTTAAGGTCACAGGTAGCATAAAAAAGGAAGATTATGTTAAAATATTGGATGAAAACCTGAAAGACTCTGCTAAAGAGCTCTCACTTGGTCGTCGTTGGTGGTTCATGCAAGATAATGACCCAAAGCATTCGGCTAAACTGACTAAGAAATGGCTTGAGGACAATCATATTAATGTTTTGGAGTGGCCATCACAAAGCCCAGACCTTAATCCAATTGAAAATTTATGGAGAACATTAAAATTGAGGGTAATGCAAAGGAAGCCTAAGAATCTTATTCAATTGGAGGATTATTGTCAGGAAGAGTGGGCTAAAATTACAACAAGTGCAACAACTTGGTTGTAAACTATGAAAAGCGACTGAGGAAGGTAATCAAGGCCAAAGGCTATACAATTGATTATTAAATAAATCGTGCCAATAATTTTGAACAAGGGTTTTTTGCAATTATGTTTGTTGTTCCTTTGTTATTTATTTTTTCTAAAATCCGATTGCTGCATCGGAAAGGCCAGTTAAAAATACATAATATACTTTGTTATTTTCTTTAATTTAATCCCTTTTTTAGAATTTATTAGACAAAATTTAACTTTTATTTTACCGTGCCAATAAATATGATCATCACTGTATATATATAGTAAGTTATAAAAATATATATGGCGATTAAGCTACACAGAATATTTCGCGTTTCATCCACGCTAAGATTCATAAGCCTGAGGAATCCTAGCGTGGATGAAACGCGAAATATTCTGTGTAGCTTAAGCGCCATATATATTTTATAACTTACTACCTAGACATACGTATTGAGCACTGTTGAAGTAAATACTTAAAGCTTACGCATAAATTTATACTTTCGTATATTAATTTATGTGACTAAACGAAGTAGTTATATATGAGAGAGAGAGAGAAATGTGATCTGTTAAATCACCCATTGAGCTCGAGTTAGATTGTTTAAATTAGAAAAAAGGAGATTAGCAATAAATTAATCTCCTCTAGAAAAAAAGTGCTGGGCGAGGAGGATGATATTCTATGATCGAATCTAACTAAAGTAGGTATGCAAGTATCACTTAGATGTATCCACAGTTCTATATAAGGAGCTCTATCTGTCATTCTAAAGCACTTACATTCAAATAATACCCAACGTTTTTTTTTTGTTTGTTTTTTTCATCATTTTTTTTTAACTTGAAGTTTAATTATCTTTATGTGTTGTAACAGGTGACCTGATGGGCCCCACATTATCTGGACTCGAAAATCTCGTACAGATGCCATATGGCTGTGGAGAACAAAACATGGTCGGCTTTGTGCCAAACATATACGTCTTGGACTATTTGAAAAGTAGCAACCAGAATCAATCGTCATTGATGGATATGGCTGTCAAATATATGGAAAAAGGTAAACTTTGATATATTGAATTCTTGCACTTTGGGAACAAGGTAAAGGGTTTCGTGATTTTTTTTTTTTTTTTTTACATGATAATTTAATGAACATTTGAACAATGTCGTGTTCCTTATTTTGAGATTCATATTTTGTTATCAGATCTACCCGGTGTTGCTTAGGGAT
This sequence comes from Euprymna scolopes, assembly GCF_053919585.1. NCBI lineage: Eukaryota > Metazoa > Mollusca > Cephalopoda > Sepiida > Sepiolidae > Euprymna > Euprymna scolopes. Next base: position 33,543,950 of record NC_136516.1, read on the forward strand.
ATAAAAATCAAATTAGAAGAGGTGTGTAACATTTTTATATTAAAACTTCTCTCTGTCCTGTTTGTCCATATCTTTTTACCTCCGTCCAATAAATTCCTATCTCTTGAATTAATGTATTGAAAATAATGTAAGTCATATTCATCTCTCCTTCATCTAATAGGTAACATTGAAAGCCCCCCCCCCCCGCAACGAAATCTGCTTCTTCAAAGATGAATGATTAGACATTAACTAGCATGGGTACTCGGTGTTGCTGGGGTGTTTAGAGGTATGTGTTGAGCAAAAAAAAAAAAAAGTGGTAATATGCAGGCAGGCTCGAACCCGTATTGAAAAGGAAGAATAGAACGTGACGTCTTTGCCGTTGCATCCATCGCCAAATCAGAAGTGGCGAAGGTTTAACTTAAGGCTAGTCAATCGAAAATACTAGATGACTTTCAAAAATATCGGGGGAAAAAAGCGACTCCTCCTTGTAGAAAATTGCCCAGTAAAGAGTGAAGGAATTAATGCTTTTAGCCATTTTTTCGATATTTGTCATCTGAATGGTCGAGCTCTAAAACCATATCAATCTCGTGAAAATCTCTCTCCTCTGTCGAAAGTTTTAGGCATACATACATACATACATTTAAACAGACGGGTGATTTATATTATAGACTAGCCGGGGGGGGTACCCGAAGTTGCCCGGGTGTTTGGAGGTGTGTGCGTTAAAAAAAAAACATTGGCCGGGTGTTTGGAGGTGTAAAAGAAAAAAAAAGTTTGTGGAAAGGTAGGCTTGAACCCTGAAGCCATGACGTGAAGGTGGAAACGAAAGGGGAAAAAAGCCAGGTACCTAACCATCTCGGCCATGAGGGGAGAGGAACTGATAAGCGTGTTCAGTTAAGGTTTATAAAGTGAAATATACAGGTGCGAGGAAGTGGCTTGATGTTTGACCTAGTTTTGTGCTGCAAGCCAGTTACTGTTTCCCCCCCCCCGCTCCATCATTCGCTTTTCGAAGACACGGCGAGCTGGTAAAAGTCGGGCAAATTAAATACACATGTGACCCCCGTTCTTAAATCATAGATATTACGATTTAGACGTGATATAAAAAAATTTAAGGAGTGAGCTGAGCAAGAAGGCCGACGAAAAAAGCCTTTTGCAGATATACACAAAAAGCGAACATACATACATACATTTTCGCTTTTATATATAAAATCCAGGGCAATACCGATTAAGAATGTACCAACTTTGAGTGCTTGGTTTGTAGTTTTTCACAATTAGCTGGACATACAAACACACATACACACAGACAACTACCTTTTTTATATAATAGATAAATAATTTTAATATTGATAAGGCAACATAAAAGTGGTGCAAAACTGTTCTGTCCGGAAATTAATTTTATCTGTTCTGAGACGGGTATTCTTATAGTTATTCATAAAATTAATAATTAAATAATTAATTAATCAGATAAAATAGTAACTTAGATTCAATGTTTCAATCGTTGGCGGCCATGATGTCTTCAATCAATTGGAACAAAATAGGTGACTTGAACCTTACTTTGAAGAATTATTATTTTGGTCAACCAACATCAATCACGACTATACTAACCTTGTGGGTGTTTGTTTTGTAGGTTTTTTAAAAATTTTTAGTTGGACATGCAAACACAGAGATAACTGATTTTTTTATATGATAAATGAATATGTGGAAACTTAGATAAGTATATTTTAATCTGAACAATGATGGTATAATGAGAATGTGGAGTCTGCGTTTGCACCAAACTTCCATAGAATGAAAATGAGTTTTATGCACGGCAGTAGTATACAAAAGAAAGAATACAATGGCCGAATTTCTACGGATTCCGTTAGTACACAACTAATTCACATATTGATTGAAATGTAGCATCTGTTCTGTCTAATTTACATATTGTTAAGCTTTACATATCTGAAGAAAGTAGTGATTTTATCAACAATATCGGAAGACTTAATCAGGCATGTATACTTAGTGTGATTATGTTTATGTATGGAAGTGAAACCTCTAAGAGTTGAGGACATGTGTTGCATGGAGAGAAACGATACGAAAATATGATGGATGTGTGATGTGAGTCTCGAAGACAGGCTTAGTTCTGATGACCGCAGATGAAGATTAAATCTAGACATTATAGGGGGATATGTGCAGAACAGGAAACTTTGATAGTATGGCCACGTTGAAAGATTAGATAAGAGTTCTTGTGTTATTAGATGTAGAACTGTTAAGATAGCTGTTGTGGTCCCGTAAGGATCCCGAAGAAAAACAGAGCTTGATAATTAGTGGAAACAAAATATATATTGAACGAAAAATCAAATACAACAAATAAAGAGTGTGGTTATACGTCAGTCCGACTGCCAAGTGAGCATAGCTTGTGTATAACATGTGTGCTAACACGGAGAGACATATTCTCTCGTTTTTTATAGTAAGTGAAGAGTTCATGGTTATCCGTAAGGTTGACATACCTCAACAGTAGAAGGGTCAGTTCACAGAAGGCCACATGGAAAACATGGAAGGAAGTGATAAAAATAGAAATGAAAGTTGGTTAATTTAGCAATCTATTTTTAAAAGCCGTTAAATGCATGCCAACACATTAAACCAATGATGATGATGATACAATTTATGATTGTAACGAGTTCAATGAAAGTTAGTCACGTGATTTTTTTTTTTCTGCTCATTATTTATATCATAAATCTAATTCTCCCATTTCTTTGCAGGTTATCAACGGCAACTAAAATATCAGCACAAAGACGGCACTTTCAGTGCTTTCGGTGAGACCGATGAGATTGGGAGCACCTGGCTCACTGCTTTCGTTTTGAGATCTTTCGCTAAAGCTGATCAATATATTTTTATCGACAACGGAATTATGATGAAGATGATTAATTGGTTCGTGTTGAATTTGCGGGAAAACAACTGTTTCCACGAATTCGGTCATGTCTGGAGTAAACACATTAAGGGTGGACTCGACGGAGGAGACGAAGATGTGGCCCTGACTGCCTATGCCCTCATTACTTTCTTGGAAATAAAAATTGAGAACAGGGTGGGTATCGGCACTGTCAAAATTGCTCAATTCTTGTAGTGTAGATATTAAGCGACGAAATACACTTATTAGTGTCATATTTTCAAGCAACGATATTTATTTGCTTGTGTTATACTTTTAAGCAACTTAACACGCTTATGTGGTTATATTTTTAAGCAACTTAACACGCTTATGTGGTTATATTTTAAGCAACTTAACACACTTATTTCGCTATATTTTTAAGCAACTTAGTTATTTGGTTTATATTTTTAAGCAAGTTGATATGCTTATTTGATTATACTTTTAAGCAACTTAACACACTAATTTGAATTATATTTTTAAGCAACTTAACACGCTTATTTGGGTTATATTTTAGGCAACTTAACACACTTATTTGGTTATATTTTTAAGCAACTTAACATTTATTTGCCTTATATTTTAAGCAACTTAACATGCTTATTAATATGATACTTTCAATCAACAAAATTCATTTGTTATATTTTCAAGCAATCAAATCCATTCATTTGGGTTATACTTTTCAAGCAACTTAATATATTTTTAGTGTTATACTCTCAAGCAAATTGATACACTTATTAGTGTTATATTTTTAAATAACTTGATACACTTATTAATGTTATAATCTCAATCAACTTGACACACTTAGTGTTTTAATTTCAAGCAACTTGATACACTTATTAGTGTTATATTTTCAAGCAACTTGATAACTTGATACATTTATTAATGTTATATTTTCAAACAACTTGATGCACTTAGTTTTATAATCTCAAACAACTTATTAGCGCTGTATTTTCAAGTAACTTGATACACTTATTAGTGTTATGATAGAAAACAGTTTAATAAACTTATTAATGTTATAATCTCAAGCAACTTGATACACTTATTACTGTTTTATTTTCAAGCAACTTGATACATTTATTATATTTTCAAGCAACCAGATTCATTTACTTTCACATTATTTTCAATTTAAATTTTTTTCTATATTACAGAATGTCATAAAGGATGCAATGAAATGTCTAACGAATTCTAAAGTGAACGACACTTACACTCTTTCATTAATGAATTATGCCTTTACTCTTTACGGTGTTCAAAACGAGAAATGGACGGAGATCAAAAAGATTCTTATGAGCCGGGCAATCGAACACGGTAACATTATCTGCTATAATTTTGTTTCACACTTTTGACACCATAATAATTTTAAAAGAAAACTGGTCTATATCTGTTTCTGAATTTTTGAATGAATGAGGATTGGTTATTCGTATTATTTGGATTCTTCAGACTACTATTCTCATCTTGACTGTCATTTTCACAACGTTTCGGTCGATGTAACCTCCAGGTGTATCTTGCCGAGCTCAAACATGTTTCTGTCAAACTCGGGAATCTGTACAGAATTTTGAACGGAATCCTTTATTTACTTCCCGGGGGTAGCTTGCTTTCATTCCATCAGCCATGACTGGATAAAGGTCATAAGTAATTCACAAGTGTATTTTTCGATCGCCTACACTGAGAATCGAGCCTTCAGAAGAATATAACTTTCACAATTGTTCCTTCCAAAGTTTAGAAAATAGAAGCTGCTAACTTCAAAGTTACTTTTGTCAGACCAAACAATTTTGGCTCAACTATCAGATGTTCAATTTTCATGTTTTTTTTTTTTTACAAATTCCAGTTTTTTGTTGTTGGCCTAAGAAAAATATGGCTTCTTCCTTGCTTTGCATCGTTTTAATCCCACTTCTAATAACGTTCTTCTCACTGTTCCAGCTGATATGTTTTTGTTTGCATCCTTCCTAAGTTTAGCAGCAAGCTCTGAAGAAACGTTTCTTCCTATCTACAAGGGATGCTTTTTTTTTCAAAGATCTGTCTTCCCTGACGGTTGTAGACATTTTATGGCTTTGCCTTTTATGTTTTTGAAAAAAAACTTTGTTTCCTTGTATGTTTTAGTCGTTGTTTGAACTCCCTTCCTAGAACATTCTATCTTCCTGGCAATTTCTACCTGAGAATATCTTTCACCAGATAAAACCACAATGTGTGCCCTTTTAATCTCTGAAAGCTGCTTCATTAGAGGCATTTCCAATTAAATATACTATTATAGCACTAGTAGGAATCAAATATTACCTGAAAAATCAGAAACAACCTTTTGTATGGCAATGAACCATTTTGAATATTGGAATGAATTTAATATAAAACTCAGCTAAAACGCTTTAGAGAGGCTTTAAAGCAAAATAAATAAAAGTATGACAATCTACTATTAAATATTTTACATTTGCTCTCAATTATTCGTTGTACGATTCTTAACATTTAAATACGTAGGTTTAAATTGCTCTACAACTTTGGCCATGGCTGTAAATAAATAATATTAAAGTATTGAATTTTTTAGATGAGGGCTGATTGTTTATATTCTTTGTATTGCTCGGACTATTGTTCTCATCTTGAGTGTTATCTATGCAATTTGACGGAAACGTTGCATACATAACACTCAAGATGAAAACAATAGTCCGATCAATACAAGTGATATAAATAAATAATGCTACAATAACAACTATTCTGTGATATGTGAGTAAGCTTATAAAATTACGTAGAAATAAAAGTTTTTTTTTTTTTTTAATTACATTTTCATCCCAAACAAGGCAAATTGCCACTTTGGTATAGGGGGCTACTATCAGGGGCAGCAACTACTGGGGCACTATGTTGGGATTTGGGCAGCAAGATGTCGGTTCACGTTACATTTGAACTTCTGCATGTCAGTACAGTTAGGGAAGCAGGGACATGGAATGGAATTCCAGAGTCTAGCGGTTCTGGGGAAGAAACCACTGGAGTAGAAAGATCTTTTACATCTAGGGATCTATACTGTGTGGGGGTGGAATTTAGCTGCCTGTCGGGTTTGTCGAGGGTGTCTACGTCGTGGGGGTACAAGTGTCTACAGTTCGTCAGAGCATTCACCATTAAAATACTTGTAGAACAGGCAAAGGGATGCAACGTTTCATTGATGGGACAGAGGCTGAAGCTTTGATGCCAGTTCAGGGCCTATCAGATTGGCGACTCTCTTTTGAACCTTGTCTAGGAGCGAGAGACTAGCAGCAGATGCACCAGCCCAAATGTGACAACAATACTCTATACATGGGCGAATGGTGGCCTTAAAGTTTTTTTTAAATAACTTTAGTACTAGACAAGAAAATAGATAAGAGGAAGGAAACCGAATCCTACAAATAAAAAAAAAACTCTATATATATAAATATCCAGGTGTGAGATATTCAAAAGTAGGAACTAATGAACAACGAGGTTGTTAGATAGTGTTCGATAACAAGAGCAAAATATTTTTATTTATTCATTAGACGGTAAACAGTTACATTTGGTCGCTACAAACAGCCATCTGTTTTAGTCAATGAGACTTCATCAGGCAACCCTGAACCATCTGACGCTAAATAAAGAAACTAGAAACTAGTTTCTTCTTTCTTTAGCATCAGATGGTTCAAGGTCATCTGATGAATTCTCATTGACTGAAACAGATGGCTGTTTATAGCGACCAAATGTAACTGTTTATCGTCTAATAAATAAATATATATAATACTTGTTTATTGTTATATAAACATGCTCACATCCTGCTGCTACAAACAGCCACTTGTTTCAATCAAACAACAGATATCATTAGGCAGCGACTTGACTATTCAAATGTTCAATGAATATTCATTGAACATTTGAATAGTCAAGTCGCTGCCTGATGATATCTGTTGTTTGATTGAAACAAGTGGCTATTTGTAGCAGCAGGATGTGAGCATGTTTATATAACAATAAACAAGTATTATCAGCTCTTTTTATTGAGCACTATCTAACAACCTTGTTGAATTCACTAGTCCATTACTTTTGAATAAAAAAAACCCCGAGTGTATATATATATATATATATATATATATATATATATATATATATATATATATATATATACACTCGGGTTTTTTTTTTTTCAAGCAGCCGCCAATAGCGTAATGGTTAGGAGCCTTGACTGCCGTACAAACGGTCGGGTTTCAATCCTGGCTGGAGGTAGTTGCCTGTCTAGCCGCACTGATGAGCTGTGAAACAGCGAAACAGTACTGTATGTGGATGACTATAATGCTCCTCACCTTGAGTTGAGCATATTGAGAAGTGAAACACGAATTACCATTAGCATATAAGCGACGCTCTTTGTGTAAACAAATCGAGCGGAGGTATTTCGGACGATATCAAAACATCGTTAAACTCACTACTCGTTCAAGCAGCCGCCAATAGCGTAATGGTTAGGAGCCTTGACTGCCGTACAAACGGTCGGGTTTCAATCCTGGCTGGAGGTAGTTGCCTGTCTAGCCGCACTGATGAGCTGTGAAACAGCGAAACAGTACTGTATGTGGATGACTATATATATATATATATATATATATATATATATATATATATATAGGAACTCCAGGATACGGCATAAAAAATAGTAACAAAATACTCTACAGTATATAAAATATTATATATATATATATATATATATATATATATATATATATAAACTATTTTAATGCCTACAGACACTTTCGCAATCATCAATGTAGGAAGTTATAATTACTGCGGGTCAGAAGATTCGAACCCAGTCACAAAGTCCCCCTTGACACTATAGGCTAGGACGTTACCTCTGGGTCGGCGGCGATTTACACGAGAATTAAGGGAAATTAAACACCTATAAATGCTAAATGAGGGCATAACATAGTAAGCTGTATATAAAGTAAATACACATTGGTCTTTATTATGAAGTTGAGGTTAGTGTAGATATTAGCTGCTTAACTAAAAATGTTTCTTGTCTTGCAGATGGTTTGAAATATTGGACTCGAGACAATAAAAGGATTGTTAAAAAAGCTGAAAGTTGGTTGCGATATGACCAGGCCCCTTCTGCGGAGGTTGAAATTACATCCTACGTGCTGCTTGCCATGTTGACAGAAAATTCCGGTAAAGCCGTTTCCAAGAGCCTTCCCATCATTCAGTGGCTCACCAAACAGAGAAATGCATATGGAGGATTTTCATCCACCCAGGTATGAAATTGAACTTCCTATTTACTTGCCTCCCTGCTAGGGCAGAGTTAGACACAAGGCCGTTTTTTAAATGTGGGTTAAAATCCAGATCCTCCAATAAGAGGACATTCTGGATTTCTCCTTCACTGATCGAGGGCAGAGAAGATTAAGTTTTGTATCACAAAATCTACTACACTTTGATCCCAACAAAACGGTTAATTAACGTTTATCTCCTGAAGACTTTGTTTTCCTATATTTTAATCATACAAAATACATGTTAAAGTATTTCTTAGTTTGGGATTGAATTATGCTTGAACAACTATCCATTTTAATATGCTGTATAATCTCACCGGTTCTCGTTAGATCATCAAAGTTAAGCAACGTGAGCCTGGTCAGTACTAGATGGGTGACCATTTGGAAATACCAGGTGCTGTATTTAGGAGGATGTTGACACCTCTTTGCAAGAACTGCAAAAACCTAACGTCATCATCTCCTCTGATGGGGATATACAGGTGACTGGTGACCGCTTGTGAATTTAATGTTCCCATGACACTTCCTCCTTCAGAGGAAACCTGTTCAACTCATCTAGGGTGATTGCCACTGCTGTTTGTGTCTTTATGCCTTTTATTAAATTTCTAGATTATCTCCCTTTTAATAACAATAAACTTAACTTCATCTTTAACTTTTTTTTACATGGGGTCGCCACTTATGAAGGCTTAAAGGCCACTAGAGGATCATGGTTAATGAGTGTAAGGTGGTCAGCGAAACAACATCGTAATGATCGATACCGGTGGAAATTGGGTAAAATTTGATTATTTAAGAGGACGGCAACAAGAACTTGTTTACATTGGACTTGAAAACCACCATATTGTAGTCAACTGGAAAGCAACCCCGTGGCATAGAGGTCCACAGGTGGGAAGTTCTCGGAAATAAACTTTGTTCATGGAATTTACGTTAAGTTTAAGGCACAACTAGACTATAGGGGAAATTGTTGAGAGTATTTGTTGCGAATATCTTGCAGGGAGAGACCAGCGATCAAAGCTCAGTTGAGCACTTACTATGAAAATAACGATAGAGCAGAAATAGACTCCCTACGTCTCTTCTGATGGAAATTGAGTAGGAGCTGATTGTTTAAGAGGACAACTCAACAAGAACTTGTTTACATTGGACTTGAAAATCACCATGTTGTAGTGAGCTGGAAAGCAGCCTCTGCATCACCTGTTACCCCAGAAACTCCTGGACTTTCTGAAGCTATGTTTCACAGAATCACCAGTTGGCAAAGGAAAGATGGCAAGCTTTTTTTTTGTTTTTTACTTGGGAGTCACCAAAGGCCACTCAAGGATAAGGGTTTTAGTTTTTAGGTTTTAAACTTAAAATTGGCTGATGTATTTGCCAGACACTTTTGATTCCTAATACTTTCAGATCCATCTGGATCCACCTTCACTTACTGGGAAAATGAACGTGTATTATTTATGTGCACATGCGTACACACACACACACACACACACACACACACACACACACACACACACACATATATATCTATAAAAGTGAAAATGTGTGTGTGTATGTGTCAGGACATTTCTCAACGAACTTTTGATCTATAGACTTGAAATTTGGTATATAGGGTATTCAGACATGTAGAACACTTTTTAATCGGTTTTCATCAGAAAAAAGGGCTGCTAAGGAGTAAAAATTGAGGTCGTTGAATTTTTATCTGTTTGCTAACTGTTTCAGGAATAAGCATGCGCAAATCATTTACATTAGATTCCTTAAGTTAAGAATAAGTAGGTTTTGAAAACACTTTTTAAAGACCGTGGCAAGCTGGCCTAATGGTTATCGTACTTGACTCACTGTCTTTAAGTTTTGTTTTCGATCTCAGCTCTAGTATTTTTTTCTTTTCTTTTTTTTTTTTGCTTACAAGAAATGAACTGTTTAGATAAAACAAGTCTCAGTTTCTTTCCATTTTTTTTTACTTTTTTTTTACAGGAATTTAACGTTATGTTTAATACGTACGGTATTTCTGTTTATAATAAATAAGAATTCGGCTTTAATTAAAATATATTTATGCATACTTTACAACCGGGTAGCCTGCTAGTGTGTATATATATATATATGTGTGTGTATGTATTTATATATATATGTATGTATATAATAAAAACTACAATTAAATTTACCAAAATGATCCAAGAGGGTAAAACTAAAGTATATTATAAATATTAAAGAAATAATATTTGTAAAGTAATCGCAACCAGATGTAAAAGCTCGATAAAACCAAGTAGGAGATAGAGCTTATAATAAGAGCCAATATAGTTAATAAAACATGTTAAAAAACACTTTGAATGAAAAAGAGTTAAAAACATATTTAATTTGAAAAGGAAACACTAAATAAGTGGATAGTCCTTAATCCGCGGAGTTTCGAAGAAATACTTTCCTTCTCATCAGAGGGTAGGATTTGGCAAAATGCGGGATCGGATTTTGCATACAAAAGTATTTGATGAAACTGGAAGTAAGTCAAAGATCTTACTTGATAACAAAAAGTGAAGCAGAGGGAATATGGTGAAGAAAAAGGTTATTTCACGTGAATGGATAGTCAGGCGAAAGGTAAAATATCCAATGACGATAAATATGTTTTTAACTCTTTTTCAAAGTGTTTTTTTAAAATGTTTAATTAACTATTTGCTCTTATATATATATATATATATATATATATATATATATATATATATATATATATATATATATTACTGGAAGAATATCCGTTACATGACGGGTAAAATTAATTCTTCAAACAGAACCGCTTTGTACCACTTTTATATCCCCCCCTCACAAGGATTAAAATCAAGTTATAATAATACTAAACCTTAGGTCTAGAATGCTTATTCTAATTTTTATCAAGCTCCATAACATATTTCGATTCTAAAAAATATCTAAAATTTTAGAAATCTTCAGAAAAAATGAAATTAAAGGATTCTTGCTTAGTCTAATGACTATTGATATAATTTAATGCAAATCTGAAATTTTTTTAATTTTCAATTGGGAGGTTGTGCCCATGTCATGCTTTCTGCAAACCATTTAAAATATGACATAAAAAAAAATGAAATTTGGAAAAATGTGTATTCATAATATTTAATACTTATTGTTAAAATTTCACAAAATCAGAGGTATCTGAATTTTTGCAAATAGCTTCCACTTCCTTGCAGCTGTGGTCCACGTTTACTGTTATATAACACTCCTCAGTACCAGGAATCTTGAAATAAATGAAAGAACTTTTATTAATCTATATATACCTATGTAAGGTTGATTTTTTTCTTGCTCTGACATTGATATTAAAAGCCTACCTTTTCTATCTAAAAATTATTAAAACGAATATCTTAATATACTCAGTCGTGGATATGCGATTGACAACATGAAGGTTAACTAATTTGCATATTCCTTTGAAAAACGAACGTGCATTAATTAATTATTTTTATGGTTTCATATTAGATGACTGGTTTCATTTAACTATCATGCTGAATTCTATTTATGCAAAGTGCCTACATTCTGTGTAATTGTGTAGAATTTAGGATGAAAACGTTTTAGAACATGTTTTTATATATATCTATATATGAAGTGACCTTGTCGGTGTGTGTCTGAAAAGTCTCTACCAAACTCCTCTCTGAATATTTGGTCTACAGACTTGAAATTTGATATATAGGGTATTTGGACTCTGGAAACACTTTCGATTTGGTTTTTAATCTGTAAAAATAGCTGCTAAGGAGTCAAAATTAAAAAAAAAAAAAAAACAGTTGACCCTGGCAGGAGTAAAATTGACTAACTTCTGAACATATGTACATATATATCTTTAACTTGAAGTCGCTTAATTTTTTAGCCTTTTTTATCCATGTGGTGATAGCTCAGGTGGTAATGATGAAAGCTAAAGGTCTAAATAGCAACTAAGGTTGGAACGCTGAATATTTTCATTACAATTCCAGCTGATGGCACCAAAGTCATTTTTATTTATTAAACTTTTGAAATTATTACTAT
>NC_136516.1:33561033-33816033 GCF_053919585.1 Euprymna scolopes
TGCCTCCTGAGGTGTTCCTGAAAGCTGTCTCAAGCATTACCGAAAAGAAAAGAGCCAATAGGATCGGAGCAAGGACACATCCTTGCTTAGTTCCATTTGACACTTCAAATAGTTCTCTTTGTTCACAGCCAGATCGTACAGTAGATATATACGTACACACACATATATATGTTATAGAATGGAGAGAGGGAGATGTGTAAATCATATTGTAAACACATTGACTGGAAGTCAGGGTTAGCTGATCGGATTGAGTGTGAGTCACGTGATCAGGTTAGCTGAATCGTTGAGATTTGGTTTGGACTTAGAAGGCGAAGATCACACAACGTTAACTCTGATTAGATATCATACACGATCCCCTTTATGATATAACAACACAACAAATACAATTTTTTTTTCTTTGTCTATATTTTTTTTATAGTAACCTCCAGGTTCGATTCAAAAAAAATTTTTTTCACACTCTTGTATGAGTATCCTGGTCATGGCACCAATATTGTATTTGTTGTGTTGTTATATCATAAAGAGTTAACGTTGTGTGATCGTCTAGCGGTTCTTTCTATTAAATGATAAGTTCATATGCCTTTTGCGTGTGAATGTGTGTGTTACATGTATTTTCGGACATACCTTCTGTGTCGTGGTTTATCTGGATTCATCTCGTGTCTTGGAGTTAGATTGGTACCTGTTTGGACGAAGATTCATTTCACTCCAAGACATGGAATTGGTTTTATAGTTTATTTCACTTTCCAGGTGTCTCACAGAAGGATGGAAAGTGAATCCCTGGCTTGCGTGGTTTTTCTTGGCCTCATTTCAACACACGTCAGCGCCCCCACCCCAGTGAAGGGAAGGAGACGTCTGTGAAGCTGTCCGTCGCCTTCTTAGTCCAAACCAAATCTCAATGATTCACCTAACCTGATCACGTGACTCACACGCAATCCGATCAGCTAACCCTGACTTCCGGTCAACGTGTCTACAATATAGTTTACACATCTCCCTCTCTCTCTCCATTCTATAACATATATAAACGGCTCTGTTCTGTCTTGTCAAACTATGGATACCCACTTAAAAGAGCTTGCATGTGAAATTGTGGCAAGAGTTGCACAATTTCCAACCACACCTCTCCTGAGTCGGCACTGTTTTTATTCCAGCTGTAAGTATACATAAGTTCAGAATGACTGGAAGCAATGCTGAGATAAGTGGAGAGCACATATAGCACCTAGTGTTCCCAAATGGTCACCCATCTAGTACTGACCAGGCTCTTTGTTGCTTAACTTCGATAATCTTGTGAGAACCGATATGTATGTATGTATATGTATATATATATATATATATATATATATATAATCTAATGAATGTTATTTTTTATTTTATTTTTTTTAGCTGAATGTAAGATACAACATGTATGAAGTTGATAGCAAAACAGCTCCCCTTCATATGAGCATTATTCCAGAGTATCTCTATGCTTGTGACAGAGTCAGACTAGAGATTAAAGCTGGGTAAGTTATTCCCCTTTTTTTTTTCTTTTTTTTTTTTTAGACTATACTGTCCTCATAACTCGATTACCTTTCTACGATAAAACAACACAAGGCAGGTACTTGATGAAAATTAATTAAGCTCTGTGTGTGTGATGCCATCACTTGTATAAAAAGAGGAACCTCAAACGTTGTTTGTCACTAACTGTCTAGTCGCATTGGTTTCCAACGGTTTTCTTCTTACCCTGATCTATTTTTGCCTGGCTTCAACTCCAATCTCTTCAATCACTTTCGGGTGAGGGGGGGGGGGTCTCCAAGCTGCAAACTGCCCCAAAATTAATTTATCACTGTCCTCGACATCGACAAACTGAAGACTGTCTGTAAACTAACTCTTACCATATTGACCTCCTTTTTTCCAGTCACCACCACACCTTGATTAACAATGCTATTTCAGCTTTCTTTTGTGTACGTTGGCAAACAACTTCCTATACCTTTGTTTTGCTGATAAACTTATTTCTTCTTTTTTTTGTTGTTATATTTTTCATCTTGTTTTTGTTTTTCTAATTCCTAACACTTGAGGGAGGGGGAATGTTGATAGTATGACACTCATCTTGGTTGTTATTTTCACGAAGTGTCGGACGATTTAATTTCCGACTTTCAAGTGCATTTTGTCAAATTCGAGGAACCTGTATGAAATTTTCAAACTGGAATCTTTATCTAATCCATGGGGGTGAATTGTTCTCATTCTGTCAGCCAAAACTGGATTGAAGTATTAAGCAATTCTTAATTAAAACTTAAAACGGATTATTACTTAGCACTGTATCTATTGTGCAATGGATAAAATGTTTAATAATAATAACTTCTAAGTGACAATGTTCTGGAGGTTGAAGGTTCAATCCTCGGTACAGGTAATACTAAGAATATAATTAAGAATTACTTTAGACTCCAATCAGATCATGGGAGCAACTAATCTCCATGGATTAACTGACGGCTTCTGTTTGGAATTCCATAAAAGCTACACTTGAAGAAGGTCGGAGGTTAAATTTGCCGAAACATTGTGAGAATAACATCCAAGATGTGAACAGTACTCCAAATAATCTTAATTATAAGAACGAATAAATGAGAAAGTTTTTTTTTTCATGTATTACACCTATATTATCAAAGCTGGTCACTTTTATTTAAATCACTAATACATCATATTTTGAAATACTATATATAGTGCAAACGAACAATTGAAAGACAATTATTTGTATGATTACTTAGCATAATTATTTTTGAATAGTTCATAATAAATTCATATTGGATGTTATGCATTCGTAATTTTACTGTCCTATCTTGTCTATATATATATATATATATATATATATATATATATATATATATATATATATATATATATATGCAATAGTATTCCAAATAATATGGATAAATAAATGAAAGGTTTTAATTTATCACACTTATATCACCATCCATCAAAGCAGGTCATTGTTATTCAAATCACTAATGTAATATATTTTGAAATACTATATATAGTACAAATAAACGATCGAAAGACAATTATTTGTAGAACCACTTAGCATAATTATTTTCAAATATTTCATAATAAATTCATGTTCGATGTTATACATTTGTAATTTTATTGTCCTATGCAGTATTTTTGTCAACAGTAAATAATTTAAATGATTTAATAAAAAGTGGATAACTTATTAAAAAAAATCCATCTTCTAACATCGCTTGCTAGAATTCTTAGCGACAGGCAAAAGAAAGAAAAAGACTGACTTGTTAGATAATTAGCTATCTTACGTTTTCTTTCTCTCTTTCTCATTAATGACGCTGTATTTTTCTCGGACGAATTGATTTCTTCTCTCATTTGATTTTATTAGTCACTCATTTAAAAGATAAATAAATTTGTATCAGCATAACCAAAATGTTTAATGCTTATCCGTTTGTACAATCAAATGCAACAGTTTTAGTCATGTGTTTGCAAGAAACTTATGAATTAAATGTTTATCATTTAAATTTTTTGTTTCAAGTATTTCGTACAGCAAACTTTGCGAAGTGATGGTGGACTGTCAAAGCTAGTTAGTTCTTTGTATTTCTCTTGCGTTTGTTGGAGGATTATTATTTATTTTAAAAAATTTTAGCAATAAATGCTTTTTGTTCCTCAAAGGAGGGTGGACCTGTAAATTCACCCTTGTCCATTCGTCTCTTCGTCCCTTCGTATGTCCGCACTTAATAACTACACCTTGAAATCTTTTGAAATTTTGCACAAACATTAAACATGATATGAATAATAATGTAACAGAACAGATTTTCCGAGAAAACTCCGGATGCCCCCCTAGGAGTGCCTTTCGAGTTAAAATGACTAAAATTAACACTTTTGTGCTTGTTAAAAAAAAAATTCTGAAAAGTTGTAACTAACTGATTTCTATATAATTTTGTTTGTCTATACTTCACGATAACTCTTGGGGGTGCCCCATGTGCTCTTTTAGTGCTAATAAAAACACTCCGTTTTTTTTTTTTTTTTTTACTATTTTACCATATTTGTCCAAAATTTTCTGTGTATGTCTATTTAGCAGTTTTGCATGGTGCTGAACTCAAATTTAAATATGTCAAGGCCTTGGAGACTTTTGTAGCTAAATGAGGCGGGAGGGGGCAAATGCTGAACTTAGTCATCTTTTTTATGCTTCGTTCACTGTGCATTCACGTGGGACCATGCATGCTTCACTTGTTATTCTCACTGTACACTTGAACAAGCAAACTCGTTGATTTCTTCTGATTTTGTTAGAGAAATGACATTTTTTTTTCACATTTTTAATGCTTTTTGTTTCCTTTTTGTTTTGTTTTTCAGGCACAATGATATCAAGGGATCAACCAATATGGCCGTGGCTGAGATTAAGCTGCCCACTGGTTGGATAGCTCATACCGAATCCGTTGAAGAGGTAACTATCTTCTATATTATATTTTTCTTAATATGACTGTTTGTCTGTCTGTAAAACTCAATCATGTTCTGCAAAGGTAAAAACAAAAACTTTTTTTTTATCTACAAAACTACAAAACTAAACACCTTGAATAAATATTTGAGGATCCAAAAACTTGAGGCATTTTCCAAAATTACTGGATTTGCAATTTAAATAATCTGAAAAAGATTGATATGCTGTAAAACAAACCAAACATAATGAATAAATATATAAAAATATACGCAAGTTGAGGCATAAAAACGTTTTTTTCAACATCACTGAATTCGGCATTAAATAACCTGCAAAAGGGTTGATATGCCGTAAAACAAAACAACCAAACAAGCCAATCATAAATAAAATAAAAAATGAAGCTGTTATCCTTTCACAATTACAAGATGCCTCTCTAAACCACCGATATTCATGACAACACCCTACCTGAGCATTCTTCCTTCAAACTCCTCGGCCTAACATTCACGGGCAATATGAACTGGAACAAATACATTGAGGACATTGCAAAGGCTGCTGCAAAGAAGGTGGTTCCCTCTATCGTGCTAGGAGGTTACTTACATCTGAGAGTATCCTGTGTACCTCAACAAGGCCACAATTCGCCCATGCATAAACTATTGTTGCCACATCTTGGCTGGTGCATCTACCACTAGTCTCTCCCTCTTGAATGAGGTCCAAAAAAGAGTCTTCAATTCAATAGGTTCCACTTTGTCAACTAAGCTCCAACCCCTGTCCCATCACCACAATGTTGCATCTCTGTGCCTGTTTTACAAATATTTAAACGGAATCTGCTTTGATGGACTCGTTGCGCTTGTGCCCCCCTCGGTACACATATCCCTGACAAATCCACTTAGCAACAAAATTACACCCCTTTACTGTTGAGGAACCCAAATGGCAATAGTTTCTTCCCTTGAACAGCTAGACTTTGCAATTCCTTTCCTGCTACCTGCTTCCCTGAATGTACTGATATGGAGAAGTTTAAATGCAATATAACCCAACATCTTGTTAATCTTTCCTAGGCATGGTCCCAAATAGTAGTCCCGGCGCTGTTTTACAGTTTGTCACTGTACAGGGGAAGACAATCCTCGTTTACTAAAAGATTCGTTCATTTTTTTTTCATCTAATAATTTAGGACGCGATATTTTTTTTATTAAATCAAAACATTAAAAAAAATAAAGAAAGCTGCGACGATTTTTTTTTAATGTAACAAAGTTGACAACATTAATAATACAAAATGTAGTTTTTATGCGACTATTAAGAGAATCGTTTCTGTTTTCACAGCATAATGTATGACCCTAAAACCAACGAACAAACGATATTTGCATTAGATGAAAACGTTAAAAGATAAAGCTACGGCAACTTTATTTTTTTTAATTAAAAAATGATGTTATGATAAGGTTTTTAAAAAATAGTCTTTAATCTTAAAACATACAAAGGATGAAACTTTTAAAGATGTGGAGACTTTTTTTTTTTTTTTTTTTTTTTTTGCTATTTTTACTGTAACAATGAAAATGCAACGATAGTCGTAGAGGAATTGTGAACAAAGTCGATAACATCAATAATACAAAGTGTAGTCCTCACACGACTATTAAGAGAAAATCAACGAACCAAAGATATTTTCATTAGATGAAAACATTTAAAAAAAGAAGCTACGGCTTGTTTTATTAAAAGTTTTGTTTGAAAAAAATTATAATTTCCTATTATCGCATTTAATCTCTTAGTAAGTCGTGAAAAATTATAATTTCCTATTGTCGCATTTAATCTCTTAGTAAGTCGTGAAAAATTATAATTTCCTATTGTCGCATTTAATCTCTTAGTAAGTCGTGAAAAATTATAATTTCCTATTATCGCATTTAATCTCTTAGTAAGTCGTGAAAAATTATAATTTCCTATTATCGCATTTAATCTCTTAGTAAGTCGTGAAAAATTATAATTTCCTATTGTCGCATTTAATCTCTTAGTAAGTCGTGAAAAATGTAGGAAAAAAATTGTAAAAACTACACTTTTTATTATCAACTTTGTTATCAACTTGGTTTACAATTCCTCTGTCATCGCATTTTCATTTTTTGTAATGTTAAAAACTAGATGTCGGTGTTAAAAGTTTACAGTAAACACAAAATTGTTTCCATATATGTTTATTATAAGCTTAAAATGAGAATAGTAGTCAGAAAATATACGTCATCTAAAGAAATTGCGGAACATTGAATATTTGTGTTTTTTCTTTTTGCAGCTCGTCAAGGTGAAAACTGGTCAAATTAGACGTGCAGAAATACAGAATGATGGAACTCAGGTGAACATCTACTTTGATAAGGTAAAAATAATTTTCTTGTATTAATTATACTCTTGGTGCCCACGTCGACACGATTCGCTTGTTTATTGAGGTGAATCAAATGAGGTACAGGGTGTTTAAACAGTTACAATCAATTTAGCTTAAATTTGCGGTTTTTCAAAAAAAAATGAAAAATGCGGACTTTCTTTTTGGCGGTACTGTATATATATATATATATATATATATTTCCCAAAACTTCTGATCTTGATGAAGGGGAGACTAAAACTTGCTGCTATGGTTTCAAATGATCTGAAATAACAGCAAAGGGAGACTTGATTCCAAATATTTCTCATATGTTATATCTCCTGTCTTATGGAAATAGAGTACGATTATGAATATCTCCAGCATCAAATAATCCATATAAACTGTGAAATTTACTTTATGTATGGAAACCAAAGAGGGGAGATATAACATATGAGAAATATTTGGAATCAAGTCTCCCCTTGCTGTTATTTCAGATCATTTGAAACCATAGCAGCAAGTTTTAGTCTCCGCTCCATCAAGATAAGAGGTTTTGGGAGAAATATCAATACATTTTTTAATTCATATGCAAAACTAGGAAAACAAGTGACTATGATTGATGCATTAGTAAAGGTGCTGACGTATATTTCCACCCTAAAAAAATCCTTTAAATTTACCACTATCATAGGTTTCCGAAGGTGCTGAAAACGAAAACAGCAGTTAAAATCTTAGAAAACAAGTAATTTCAATGATATGAATAAATTATGGTTCTAAAAAGTGGGAGATGACTTTTCTATATTAATTTAATGTAAAATAAACACCCACTTTTAGCCAAGGTGGTCATAAAGTTGTGCTCATTTTACATTAAAAGTGACCCCCCCCACTTGTTTAAACAATAATGTGCGACTTTACGAGGGGTATGCAATAAGTAATGCCCCTGACCCACTTCCAGTTGTCTGATCTAGCTGAAATTTTGTATGTGCAATGATTTATATCTCTACGGGTTATGTGGCAAATTACAGCTCTGAACTAATTGTGCTTTGAACTGAGTCAGGTGTGAAATGGAGCCTGTTGAATATCGAGCAGTGATCCGGTTTTTGTATTTGAAAGGACGCATACCACAGGAGACTTTTGATGAAATAAAAGAAACTTACAGCGATAATGCCCCATCATATGACCTTGTAAAACGCTAGCATCATGAATTCAAACATGGCCGGAAATCTGTGGAAACAGCTCCCAGACCTGGTCGCCCCTCCTTCTGCCATTGATGAGGCATCTGTCCATCAAGTTGAGGCTGCCATTTTGGAAGATCGACGCATTACTATTCGCCAAATAGCCCAAGATGTCAAGATTAGTACAGGGTGTGTGGAAACTATCATTCATGACCATTTGCATATGCATAAGGTGTCTGCCAGATGGATTCCCAGGTTCCGAGAACGCGTTGAGTGCTCGAGGATGAATTTGGAAATGTGCCAAGAAGATGAGTCAAAGTTTTTCAAAAGACTGATTACACAGGATGAAACCTGGGTCCATCACTATGATCCAGAGACCAAAGCCCTGTCATTGCAGTGGAAGCACTTGGACTCACCACCTCCAAAGAAGGCAAGGGTGCAGCCCTCCGCTGGCAAGGTCATGCTCACAGTCTTCTGGGACCAGGACAGAGTAGTGATGACAGATTTACTGGCAAGGGGTACCACAATTACAGGAGCCTATTATGCTTCACTTTTGAGGAAATTAAGGGAAGCTATGAAAATCAAGAGGCGGGGCAAGATCAACAGCGGTACCCTCCTCCTGCAGGACAACGCTCTGGTCCACAACTTGCATGTCACCAGATTAGAAGCATAGGCGTGTGGTTATGAAATCACCCAATCCTCCCTACTCTCCTGACCTTGCACCCTCTGACTTTCACCTCTTCCAAGCCATGAAGTTGTTTTTGAAAGGAAAGCGTTTCCCCAGATGATGCAGCCTTGATTTCTGAAGTCACATTGTGGTTGGAGGACCAACGTGGGGTGTTCTACAAAAACGGTCTCCAGAGCTGCATCAAACGATGGGAGAAATGCATAACTCTGGGTGGTTCCTATGTAGAGAAAGACTAATAACTGTGCCAAGTTTCGTTGCTTTACTCTATGGGAAGTGGGTCAGGGGCATTACTTATTACACGCCCCTCGTAAGGGCAAATGTCACATAACCCACTACACAATTCAGGTAATTAGCTTTCCAACGAACCTTCATTTGTTAAATTCTGATTTATAGTAGCCGAGATTCTGAACTTATAAATTGACAAATAAAATGGTATATATCTATACTCCTATAAATTCGTTTTTCTTTTGTGTGTATTGATATTCATGTTAAAAAACTCTTTTCTATTCATTTAAAAAGAAAATACAATTTTCTTGTATATGGGTTATGGAAATGCATCCATTAGCAAAAGATCTTGCTAATTTGCATATTCTTTAAAACATTCATTTTAATTAATTCCCTGTTAGTTTTTTAGGTTTTCTTATGGGATGATCATCTAGAGTTAACTATTACGTGTAATTATATTTATGCAAATATTCTACACGATTTATACTTGCATAATATTTGCGTAAAATCTTTACAGTAAACAAAAATTGTTTCCATATATATTTATGTATACGTATATATTTTTGTTTAATCTATTCGTCTATCTATTTATCTATAAAAGTGAACTTGTATGTGTGTGTACATTTCCCTGCGCAATAAATCTGTCAATTTTAAGTCTACAGACTCGAAATTTGATATACAGGGTACTAAGATTGAGGAAAATCTTTGTAATCCATTTTCGGCCATAAATTTGGCTGTTAAAGGGTCAAAGTTAAACAGTTTGACCTTTGAGAACTCTATCAAACTCCTCCGACAATTTTTGGTCTAAACACTTGAAATTTTAGATATAGGTTCCTTGGAAATGGATCTAACTTAATAATTTTATTGGAGCCCAAAATAATAAATGTTAAGGGGTCATAATAGGGGTCAAAGTTTAAAAAAATTGACCATTTTTTTTGGTTTTTTTTTTTTTTTGCTCAATATACACTTCCAAACATCCGGGCAACGCCGGGTTTAAATGCTAGTATATCTATGAAAGTGAACGTGTCTGTGTGTGTGTGTACATTTCCCTACGCAATAATTCTGTCAATTTTTAGTCTACAGGCTCGAAATTTGATATACAGGGTACTGAGATTTGGGAAAATCTTTGTGATCGGTTTTCGGCCAGGAATTTGGATGTTAAAGGATCAAAGTTCAATGATTTGATCTTTGAGAACTCTACCAAACTTCTCCGACAATTTTTGGTCTAAACACTTGAAATTTTAGATATAGGTTCCTTGAACATGGATCTTACTTAATAACTTTATTTGAGCTCAAAACAATAAATTTTAAGGGGTCACAATAGGGGTCAGAGTTTTAAAAAATTGACCGCTTTTTTTGTTTTGTTTTTTTGCTCAGCATACACTTCCAAACACCCGGGCAATGTTGGAGACCCATGCTAGTATGCATATAAAGTTTTGAACAGTACATTTGGCCCGATCAAAGCCATGGAGAACTGCTAGTATATATATATGAAAGTGTATATTTGTCTGTATGCATTTCCCTACACAATAACTCCGTCAATTTTAAGTCTGCACACTCGAAATTTGATATACAGGGTATTGAGATTTGGGAAAATCTTTGTAATCAGTTTTCGACCAGAAATTTGGTTGTTAAGGGGTCAAAGTTCAACGATTTGACCTTTGAGAACTCTACTAAACTCCTCCAACAATTTTTGGTCTAAACACTTGAAATTTTAGATATAGGTTCCTTGGACATGGATCTAACTTAATAACTTTATTTGAGCTCAAAACAATAAATATTAAGGGGTCATAATAGGGGTCAAAGTTTAAAAAAAATGACCACTTCGATCACTACCAAATTACTCAGACAATTTCTGGTTTAAACATTTGAAATTTGACATAAAGGGTATTCAGAGATAGGGCAATCGATTTGGGTCGAAAATTTGAATCACCAATATATAAATCTATGTTCGTATGTATGCATGTCTGCTTAAAATTTTCGACAGAGGCGACATAGTTTTACAAGATCAGTATCGTTTTGAAGTTCGACCTTTCAGACGACAAATATCGAAAAATTGGCTAGAAACATTAATATCTTCACCTTCAACAAGGCACTTTTCTACAGGGGGGTCGCTTTTTTAGCCGATATTTTCGAAAATTATCCTCTCCTTTCGATTATCTTGCCTTAATTTAAACTACATCACTTCCGGTTTGGCGGTGGTCGTAACAGCAAAGACGTCAGTTTTTTCCCCCGTTCTTTTTCTCCTTTGTGGTATGGGTTCGAGCCTGCCTTCCTACTAGCACTATTTTTTTTTTTTGCTCAACATACACCTCTAAACACCCGGGCACCCATGCTAGTGTATATATATATGTATACTCGTAGCCAAATTGAATATTGAAATGCTCATATCTTTAGTTCTAGGAGATTAAACTACCTGAAAATTTGCAGGTTGTTTAAAGATTATAAATAAAAATTTGCTTACATTTGTATATATTTATATATATTGCAAACCAGTTTTAGTTTTGCTGCTTTGGAATGAATTTTGCTTAAGGTTTATTTCATGCTTGGTGGTCTCCTCTGTGGCCTTCCCAGTCCACTAATATATATATATATATATATATATATATATATATATATATATATATATATATATATATATATATATATATATATATATAGATAGATAGATATAGATATAAATGAAATTCTTGGTATGTTTGTTATCGATGATCTAAAAAAACACTGAAGCGATTGCCTCAACATATTGCGATAGTTTTTATCTAACCCAAGCGTGTTTTTATATATTTAAAAATATTACAATATTAAAAAACTTTTTTTCAAAATCGTTTCTTTTCAGCAACAATCGACCATTTTGAACGCGATAAAAATTCGTTTTTTTTTGGTTTTTTTTTTGTCATTTTTTTTCTTAGCGATTGTTTTACTAATATTGTTTTTTATATATTTACTATCAAATAATAATAATAAAAAAAGACTTATTGTTCAACAAATGCCGAAAAATAACGATTGTGGCTTTGAACATGCGTAAAAAAAAAACAACAAAAAAAATTCTCAATCGTTACAGGAATAAAACAGAAATTGTTACAGTAAATCGTTGTTTCTTTTTAATTTTGTTATATTTTTCTGGTGATTTTATTTACATGCTTTCTTCAGTATTTTCTTTGAGTAACGTTGTTACACTTTGATAATCAGCGACGCTCGGTGAAAGCAGCTGTTGATGTCATGTTTCGAGGAAGGCCGAGCGGCCAGTTAGTTACGTCTTGTTCAAATTCTGCACAAGTACCGGTCGGATTTTAATGCGTGAAAATCCAGCTCCCGAAAAAGGGGTACTCTGGATAGTAACAAACATAAAAATTGCCTCAGTCTAGAAGGATTTCTCCTCCACTGATCTAGAGGAAAAGATGGTGAAGTGTAGTTCACCCTCCGTTTCTCTCCCTCTCTCTCTCTCTCTTCCACTCTATATTTCTCTCTCCATCCAGCTCTCCCCCTCTCTCTCTTTCTCTCTGTCACCCTCTCCACCTCTTTTTGAGCCCTTTTCTCTCTTTCACTCCCTCTATATCTCTTTTCCCCTCTTTCTCTTCCTCTGTCTCTCTCCCACTCTGTCTCTAAATCTCCCTTCCTCTTTCTCTCTCTCTCTCTCCCTCTCATATATATATATATATATATATATATAATCAATCCCTCTCTTTCTCTATTTCCCTTTCTTTTTCTATCTTTATCTTCTTCTCTATCTATCTCTTCTTCTCTAATCTCTCATCCTATTTTAATCTCCTAAATTAATTACAGTAAATAAGGCAATATTGTCAAAACATGGATAAATCCTGTTTTAGTCACCTAATTTACTTACTGTGAGAATAGAAGTTATTTGAAACCTTTCTAATTAAATTGATTTCGGCAGCCATTCGATGACAAAATAACATAGCCTTAGCTCTTGCTCCATGCGGAATAGCTGTGACCTTACTACCAGGTAGAAGAATTACTCATTCTGCTTTGAAATTACTATTAACTGTTCAATATCTCCAAAACATCCAGCATGGGGAAAAATATTGCAGAAATGCAAACTTATTGTTTGGGATGAATGCACAATGGCACACAAAAAATTGAGGCTCTTGATCGATCCTTGCACGATTTACATGGCAATAATGCAGTACTTTTGCTTGCAGGAGATTTCAGACAAACCTTACCTGTAATTCCTCAATTAACATCAGCAGATAAAATAAATGCTTGCCTCAAATACTCTACTTTTTGGTGTCACATGAAGACATTTAAACTTAACTCCAAATATGTGTGTCCAGTTGCAGAACGCTCGATCTGCATAGAAATTTTCGCATCAATTGCGGGAAACTGAGTACGGAAAAGTGCTGGCTGATCCAAGTTAAGGGCGAATTTCGTTAACTCTTAACTTCTGTAATTTAGTTCGATCAAAAGAAGAGTTGGTAAAAAACGTTTTTCCAGATATTCAAATTAATTATAAGAATTCCAGTTGGCTGAGTGAACGAGCTATTCTTGCAGCTCAAAACAAAAATGTCCATGAACTTAACAATATTATTCAGCTTAAAATTTTTAGTGAGGTAGTCATGTACAAGTCCATCGACACTGTTGTGGAAGCAGATGAAGTGGTTAATAATGCAACAGAATTTCTAAATCCACTATATTTGCACATGTACCGCAATTGAAAATTGGCATACTAATTATGTTGTGAAATATCAACCAACCCAAGCTTTGCAATGTTGGGTCATCAGGAGAAATAACCAAACATATAATAAAGTTTATAGGTTGTTTTTCACTTGTAGGTTAATCCATTCTAGTCTCCAGATAATATTGGGTCATCAGGAGAGAATAAATTATTAAAACCTTTCTTAAAACAATTGCTGATGAATTGCAGTACAAAAATTAATGAACAAAATCATAGAAGCAATAATCTTAACAGAACCTTTCATAAGTGAAGATATCTTTATTCCACACATTCTTATGATTCCACTGAATATGCCATTTCACTTTAGAAGATTGCAATTTCCAATTCAATTGTTGTTTACAATCACCATCAACAAAGTTCTTTACAATTGTGTGGCTTATATCTACACACTGACTGTTTCTCACATGGACAATTTATGTTGTATGTTCAAGAGTCAGCAAACAAGAAAATCTCTATATGAACTTAGAAAATGAAACAACAAAAAGTTGTGTATCCACACGTACTAGGAAATTAAGCATATAAGAAACATGCATTTTCTCATTTTGGATTTTTTTCCATTGCGCAAAATTGAGCCACAGCAATTCATGGCAGGATCCAGCTAGTATATATATATATATATATATATATATATATATATATATATATATATATATATATACAGTCCTCGATTAGTATTAGAAGTGGGATTTTACCATTTTTATTAACTTCATTTTTACACGCTTGCATTTAAGTATTGTTATTCCTTTAACAAAATGAAATTCTTATCAATAAATGTCTTTAAGTGAATGTGACCATTGGTTTCTTTCTTTCTTTCTTTCCAGCTTACTGTAATCTCTGAAGTTTTCTCCTTTACCATTTTACAAACTCTTGGATTGAAAGAAACAAAACCTGCGATTGCCATTCTTTACGATTATTATGAGAAATGTAAGTGTTTCATGTTTTTTTCTTGTTTTTTTGGGGGGAGGGGGATTAGTTTTTTATAAATAGCTGAATTTGTATGCTGATTACAAAATCCACTACTTTTTTTTTTTTTTTAAATAAGACCGTAAAGAAATGAAAAAGAGGTAACCAATTCATCTGAGCGATGGTGGGTGTGAGAATGGTCGTTTGTTTTTAAACTTACAATTTTTTCGCTGAATTTAAAACAATAAAGAAAAAATAGTATGATATTTCTAATGGGAGAGAGAGAGGGAGAGAGAAAGGGAGTGCAAGCAGTCAGTCACTCTTTCCCCCTTTTGAACTCTTGATTATTCCCCCCTAGTTAGCTTAATTTAAATTGCCTCACTTAAAATTCATCAGCAATTGCTTTAAGAAAGGTTTTAATAATTTATTCTCTCCTGATGACCCAATATTATCTGGAGACTACAATGGATTACCCTACAAGTGAAAAACAACCTATAAACTTTATTATATGTCTGGTTATTCTCTCCTGATGACCCAACATTATCTGGAGACCGGAATGAAATACCCCACAAGTTAAAACAGCTAATATACTTGACTGGCGGGTGGGGGATTTGGCCGGTCATAAAATATGCTTAAATATGATATTTTAATTTGTCCAGATTTTGTACATATTATTATAGAGTCATGATTTCAAAAGTATAATAAAATTATTTGGCCGCTATCAGCTAGAATAGAATCGAAACCGAAAGCAAAACTGTAACATTCAAAGCTGGTGACGTTACCACTGTACTAACGTGATATGCATATGAACTGATTAAAAATAAATTAAGATGAATGTACAAAATGTACAACGATTTTTGTTCAATTTTGACTCCTTTTTCACCCCTTAAAAACTATTTTAACCGGCCAAAGCGCCATAAAAGAACGGTTAATAAAAAATCCAATCATTTGAATCCTTTTGTGCTGCTCTGCGATAATTAGTTTCAGAAGAGATAGTTTGAAAATATGGAGACAGACAGACATAATAAGTTTTATAAATTAGATTATATACATGTCTGCAAGGTAAGCTGCTTCTTCGAAACAACAACATCTGTTATTCGCTCGCTTCATTGCAAGTTTCTGCTACTGTTCCGGTAGCAAATATTCCTTTTTAATGAAATCACTTAATTACTGTCAATATTGAAGAGACTATTGCATATATATAGGTAAAAATAGGACAATAAAATTACAAATGAATAACACCAAACATTAATCTATTATGAACTTTAAAAAAAGTTATGCAATAACTTTCTCTGTCTTTTGTCTGTACGATATATATAGTACTTTAAAATATGTTTTATTATTGCTTTAAATAATAGTGAGCCGTTTTGATGGTAATATAGGTGTGATGATAAATTGAAAACACTTTCGTATCCATTCATTTAAACTGGAAGAATACCCGTCCCAGGATGGTTAAAATAAATTCTTTCAAAACAGAACAGTTTTCCACCACTTTTATGCTCCCTTACAAAGATTAGAACCAACATATAATAATATTAAACCTTATTCTAGAAACTTTATTCCAATTTTGATCAAAATTCATGACACCATTTTGATTCTAAAAAAAATGTCCAAAATTTAAGACTTAAGCTTATTATGAAGGGGTCGTAAGAAGAAATTGAAATTCAAGGAATCTTCTTTAACTGGTGTTTAATGAATATGGATCATATTCAATGCAAATCTAAAATAAAAGATTTTAACCTTTTTAAAATACAAAAAAATATATATACAAAAAAAAAATAATAAACGAAGCACTAGATTTTGGGGAATATATATAAAGGGGTGTCTATTGTCTGTTATTAAAATTTTACAAACATCTGAATTTTCATGTAAGGCTTCCAACCGCCTCTTTGTTCCCTTTGCATAAAACTAAATTAAACTAATATATACTAGTATATACTAGCTAGGTGCCTGGCGTTGCTTGGTCATAAAATGCACTTATATATATTTTACTTTATGACGATTTTATATTTATTGTTATAGAATCAATTCTCTATCGATTATTATATATTATATTGTACTCAGTGTATAGTAATGATTTTAAAAGTTTAAAAAAAAAAAACATGACATGGGTACCATCAGCTAGAATCGAAACCAAAACATATCACTCTAGCCTTAGTCGTTACCATTTCAGCTATCCTCAGATGAATAAGAAATAGTTAAAACCAACCCAACTTTAACGCATAAATGTATATATTTGCGCATGTGTACAAATAACTTAGTCAACTAACCTTGCCAAATTCCAATTTTTTTTCAATTTTGACCCCTTAGCAGTTATTTTTATCGGCTAAAAAAACATAAAACAATGATCCACAAAAAATGCAATCATTTGATCTGCCTCGCAATGCACTGCCAACTTGCGTCTCAGACAGGCATACACACATAGTGAGTTATATATATTCTTATTTACTTTATGAGGGTAGAGTTAGACACAAGGTCGGTTTTTAATATGGGGAAAATCCAGGTCCCCATAAAGGGGCACTCTGGATAAGAACAAAAATTTAAATTGTCTCAATCATGAAGGATTTCTCCTCTACCGATCGAGGACAGAAAAGGTGAAGTATAGTATCAAAACAGATAGTAAACTTTGTTCCTTGTTAAAACACCAAGACAAAAGTGAACGTATATATATATATATATATATATATATATATATATATATATATATATATATATATATATATAGATATATATATATAGATATATATATATATATATATATATATATATAGATAGATATATTATTGCCCCATAGTTACTATTGTTCCCAGGTCCACTTTGGCTTGGAGTGGTATTACCCGTTAGGATATTTGGTTCTACTGGATCAGGCTGTCTGACGATACTTCCTTCTTGAACAAAAATGTACCAAACATTGATGTTATTGTTTTGTTTTTTTTCTTACTCTTTGCAAAACTCAATCATGTTCTTCAAAAACAACAATTTTCTTTCTACAAAACAACCAAATCAAACATGATGAATAAATATTTGAAGATATAAAGAACGTGAAGCATAAAAACTTTTTTCCAAAGTTACTGGATTCGGCATTAAATCACCTGAAAAGGGTTGATATATCATCAAAAAAAAAAAAAAAAAACAGCCAACCAACCGACTAAAGTTCATAATGATCGGTTAATTAGTTTATAAGTAAATCCTGTACAAAAATATGTAAACATATACACATAACTTTGTATAGATAGACGAGTAGAAAGACCCAGCATTGCCTGTGATTGAACGAGAAACTTTTATAGTTGAAAACTATATTCCAATGTCGAAAAAGCTTCAGAAATAATATTAAACAAGTAGTTTGTCAAGTTTACAGCGTGATATTATTGAACAGGCCAATTCACACGGATCATCCAAAGTTAATACTGGATACAAAGTAAAATTTAATTTCATTAAATTGTAGCTCTTTACATCAACTACCGGACCATCGCCATGTAGTTATAATTAGTTCATTAGTTATGGTAGTCCATCCATGTGGATGACGACTTCTTCATCATCATTTTTTATCAATTGACTCTGACTACATTGATGACTGTGAAGCCCAATGCATGATCTACACTGCTTTCCTTTGGAACAAGATCAAAGTGTAGTATCTATGCCTCAGATGCGGCACTTCGATTTCTCGTTCTCTTTCCGTGGAGGAGAAATCCTTCACGACTGAGACAATTTTTATTTTTGTACCTTTTCTCCAGGTTAAAAAACGACCCTGGTGTCTAACTCTGTCCCGTGGGGAGGCATTGTAAATAGGTACACTGCTTTGCACAGACAGAGCACAAGAAGACAGGATTTGGGTTTCGGTGGTGAGTGGCCGATACTCGACGGTGTCTCAGTACGCGACACTCTGTAGGTGCTCGTTCATGCTCATTATTGAAGAAGGCCATCCTGCTATCACATGTAGAGTGCCAAGTGTCTCTGTCCACTGCCAATGTTTCCAAATGATGAAGAGGATATTGCAACGCTTGAGGGTGACCTTGATGCAATCATTGTAGCGTTTTATTTGGGCAGCTGACATTTTGTCAGCCATGAATGAGCTGACCATAGAGTACTCATCCAGGTAGTCTGTTTGAGGGCATCTTGATGACATGAATAAGGAGTGACTCTAGAGAGGGCAACTCCCAGCTCTCCTGCAAATCTCTGAATGGATCACCTTGTGCCACCAATGGAGGCCAAGGATCTGCTGTAGTCGTCTGATGTGAAATGACTTCAGTAGCCTGATGTGACAGACCATCGCCATGTAGTTATATAGTGCAGGCAAAAGACACAGAGACAGCTATTTGAATATCTAACTTGAATAACTTCTTTTTAATTCATAATAAATTAATGTTAGGTGTTATTTATTTGTAATTTTATAGTCCTATTTTTCCTATATCAATGCAATAGTTTTTTGGTTATTAACAGCAATTAATGCAAACTCATAAAAAATTACTAGACCGTTCTTAAAATATTTCCTATAGGTATATAAACTCTTGAGTGAGGAGGGATTTTCAATTGAATGTGTGAAGAGGTTTTTAACCCTTTATGACCTGGATTATAATGTACAGCATTGAAGAAATATTTATTGTTAATTTTATTTAGTTTAAAGGAGAATGGTACTATGATTGTCTTCAAACCGAAAAAATTATGAAGTTCAATATCACTGAGAATTTACAAAATTTCATAAACTTACTTTGATTATTATCCATAGTGCTTGAAAAAAGTGTTTTTATGACAACAAACGAAATCCTCCACTCTCTTAGACAGATGACGACATTGTTGAATGTAATCAATGGACAGTTGCAATCTGGAGGTATCTGACATCTACCCAGATGCTGAACTAATACGTACAAGACGTGTTTGAATCAATTCCCACTTTATTTATGCCGTTATATTCATTTATTTACAACTGAATGAATTTGTTCAGCCAGGTCATAAAGGGTTAAAGTGCATTAATCTTTAAAGTTTCGATATCCATCTGTCCTTAGTTATATGGTAGCAAATACACTTTATGCCGAACGAATTAGTTCAACCAGGTCATTAAGGGTAACACTAGAACCGGAAAATGCTAAGAACTATGGGATTTTAAAATGGAGTATCAGGAAATCATTTTGTGACCATTATCTAGTGCTGTAGCCCATGGTTTCAATCTAATAATCTCTTCAGTCAAATTAACTTTTAATAAAAATAAAAATAGGCAATTACCCTGTATTTTTTCTAATAATTTACTCATGCTAAAAACATTATTTTATTTAAAACTAGCAGGCCACCTCACTTTACCCGGTCGTAAAATAAGCATAAATAATATATTTTAATTAGTACAGAAACTGAGATACATGCAAGCGAGTATTATGTTTTTTCTAAACCGTCCATTCCTTGTAAGTAAAAAAATAAAAAAAATACTCGAGCTGAGTTCTTATTTTTAAATTAATCATTATTTCAATAAACCCCACAAGGCAAAAACTCACTCCTCCTCCATTCTGCGAAAAAAAAATACATGTCAAAGAACAAGAAAAACCTGCACAATTCTGATTTGAGAAAACATCAATTACATAAAAATAATAATGATAAAAAAATTCCTTATAAGCATTCACAAAGTCTCATCTCACCCAGAATAAAATTTCAAATAACAAAACAGATTCGTGGCAACCTAAAATTGTCCACGTCAACAAATTCTGAGGTCGGCTGCATCACCTTTACCATTTCACAGAATATAAAAAATTTAAAAAAATCACAGTCGTTTACAAAAAATACATTTACAATTAAAATACATAGTCGGTTTCAAAAACAAAAAAAAAACAGACTCACTTATAAACTTCCAGACAATCCTTCACAAAACAAAAATTCAACAACAAAATAACAATCGATGGAAACTAAAATTGTCCACGTTACCCAACTCTAGGTTTCTGAAAAAGAAAAAAAATATCACCTTTTACTTATCTGAGTGATTTTTATTATGGTCGCTTGCCATTTCCTCTTCTGCCACTCACGCCATGTCAGGGGAATTCCATTTGCTCCCTGACACTGTCATATTGGAAAAACTTTTTTCCAGGTCGTTACTTGCGACTGCCTTTCAAGGCATATAGCTTAGCGAAAGATATCGGGATTTCCACACATGGATTTTTCCATGTTCATCCTACTCGAAATCAACAGAATCCCATCACCCAAAGACAACACTTGTGTTTCTTTTCTTTTTTTTTTTCTTAATTTAAAAAACATACATTTTAACATTTCATAAAACGATTTACATTAATTTACATACAATGAATAACATTTTTCCAAAGTAGAAAAAAAAAATTCCTAAGAAAAAAAACGTACAATTAGAGAAAAAAAATGTTCACATTGGCAGAACCTGTCTATTGTTTCTTCACAAAAAAGTACACATTGTTTTTCCTAAAAGTACACCGAGTTTTACAGTTTAAAAATTGCACATTTTAAGTTTCTGTAATTGTGTAACATTCTAACTGATAACAACATTTTTGAATGACGTGTTTCTCTTTTAATTGACAAGCTTATTCTCCCACACACTGTAACTGAAGTTCATGTGTTCTATTCTCTTCTTTTTTTTCTTTCTGTTTTACACATTGGCTGTATTAATATTTTTTCTTTCTTCTGTATTTTCAATTTTCACATTCAAAATCAACAATTTGTTATCTGTATGTCGATCGAGCTATCTGTTTTTTTTTCAATTCTTCTTAATTTAGCATATAAATCTATCTATATATAATTTTAATGTGTCTATTTTTCTTCTTTTTTTTTTTTCGTTGTGTCTATATTTTTTTTACTACAATAACCTCCAGGTTCGATTTTTTTTTTTTTTAATTTTCTTTATCTTTTCATCTTTATGTCTAGTGTACAATATTTTTTTTGTTGTGTCTATATTTTGTTTTTTACTATGGTAACCTCCAGGTTCGATTTTTTTTTTCTTTCCACCCATGTACGAGTGGCCTGGACAACGAGCACCAAAATTTGTATTTGTTGTGTTGTTGTTATCTAATAAGGGGGAACGTTGTGTGATCGTCTAGTTGTTCTGTCTATTTGTTCATATGCCGTTGTGTGTGTGTGGTACATGTATTTTAGACATACCTTCTGCGTTGTCGATGTTGGTCTATCTGGTTTCATCTCGTGTATTGGAGGGAGACTGGTACCTATTTGGACGGAGATTCAATCACTCCAAAACAATGAATTGGTTTTATAGTTTATTTCACTTTCCAGATGTCTCGCAGAAGGATGGAAAGTGAATCTCTGGCTTGCGTGGTTTGTCTTGGTTTCATTTCTACACACGTCAGCTCTCTCCCAGTGAAGGGGAGAAGATGACTGTGAAACCGTCCGTCGCTTTCTAAGTCCAAGCCAAATCTTCTCAATTCAGCTAACCTGATCACATAACTCACATGCAATCCGATCAGCTGATCTTGACTTTCGGTCAACGTGTCTACAATATAATTTACACATCTCCCTCTCTCTCTCGGCCCATTCTCTAACAACCTCAGATAGGACGATTTTTGCATACAAGTCGTTTCATTAAGATGCATATTTACACATTTGTACAAGCGGAAAATTGTTCGTCACATGTGTGTGAACAACAACTGAGGAAAAAAACGCATCGTCTCAGTTGTGTCAGGATCAAAAAGAGAAAGAAGAAAGAGAGAAGGGAAAGGTCAAAAAGGAAGTGAACTCGATGATTATTGTAGCAGATGTCAGATCAACAGGGGAAAATATTGTTCGTTACAGTCCATTAATTTCCTTATAGTGAAATTAAGCTAAGCTTACCTCAGATAAAACAATTTTTGCATACAAGTTGTTTCATTAAGCTTCATATTTGCACACGTGTGGAGAATGACTGAGAACAAAAAACCTGTCGCCTCAGTTGTGTGTCAGGATCGCAAAAGGTAAGAAGAAACAAAAAAAAAAGTGAAAGGTCATGATGTCAAATCAATGTTGTTTATCTGCTGTACGAGCATGGCTTGTTTTGTGTCTGTGTGTTCGTACTACATGCGAAACCTGATATAGCAGCCATAATAGTTGCTATAGTGCTATAGATTTAAGAAAAAAGATTTTTTTTTTTTAATGATCCTGTCCATTTTATTTTCAGCAATTCGAGTTGCGGCCAATTATTCCGTGAAAACAAGATGTGGGGTGTCCAATCCCGGCAGCGATACTGTAGATGATTTGAGTAAGTAAATACGTATATTATCTGCTTATTGTAAACTTTTAGAACCAGGATCTCAGAGATAAAACGTCCATTACGTGATGACAAAAAATGTGTGTGAAACCTACCACACTATTTTATGATAAACGTAAAAAGCATAACAGAACGCCAGGGTCCAAGGCGATAACTTATACCATCACATGTTGGCATGTGTTGAATGGCTTTTAGAAATTAACTTCCAAACAAACTTATCTCTGGCCAGGTTTTTATTTATCCTTCTTTTTGTGTTGCAAGAAAAAAATTTATGTGAATGATATGAAGTATGTGTAATGTGAGTCTTAAAGACAGGCTTAGATCTGGTGACCTCAGAGGAAGATTAAATCTGGGCAGCATAAGGAGATGAGTGCAGAACAGGAGACTTTGTTGGTTTGGTCACACTGTGAAATTGTATAAGAGTTTTTAGGTTAGTAGATATAAAACAGTTGAGATAGCAGGAACAGTTAGTATGAGGAAGACGAGGAGAACATAGGAGGATGGATTTGAAAGAAGGGTAAATAAAGACCTGGTCAGAGATAGGTTAGTTTGGAAATGAATTTTCTTTATTTTTTTATTTTATTTTATTTTATTTTTTTTTTTTTTTGCAATTAATTTTATATGGAAGTGAAAACTTTCCAATGAAGGTTGGAAGACATACACGGCATGGAGAGAAATGATGAGACAGATAGGTTTAAATCTGGTAACCTCGGAGGAAGATTAAATCTGGGCAACGTAAGGAGATGTGTGCAGAACAGGAAACTTTGTTGATTTGGTCACATTGAAAAAAAAATGAATGAAAATGGATGAAAGTTCTTAGGTTAGTCGATGTAGAAGAGTTGAGATAGCAGGATCAGTTGGCAGGAGAAGGTAAAGGAAAACATGGGAGGAAGTGATAAGAATAGATTTGAAAGGAGGATAAATCAATACTTGGCCAGAGATAGGTTAGTTTAGAAGTGAATTCTAAAATGCCAGCATATCAAATGGATGTTAAACTGACGACGACGACGTCTGATTTTAAATCCTAACTTAACTATTGAATAAGGGATTTTGATACGGTTAACGTTTTAAAAAAATAATTGTCTTCATCGTTGTTGGGTTCGAGGCAATAATAACATAGAATAAAATTTACTACAACAAAAATAATTTGGATTATTGTTATCTTGAGAAGGTTGGAAGTTACATCGGTGAAAACGTATGTAAGAATAACATCCAAGGTGAGCATAATGCAATAATAGTAATGTTTGGCTGCTCAAATATAGATTCGACGAAGAGTAAATTAATTATGCTTCCAAGTAGAAAAAAGAAACAAATGTGATATTTATGTTCAATATCTAAGTGTCCCTATTTACTTGCCTCCCCACGAGGGCAGAGTTAAACACAAGGTCGGTTTTTAATATGGAGAGAGAGTGGAGGGAAATCCAGCTCCCCAAAAAGAGGAACTCAGGGTTGGGACAAAAATGAATATTGCCTCAGTCTAGATGGATTTCTCTCTCTCTCACCAACTAAGGACAGAACGATGAAGTGTAGTATTAGAATAGATACACCTTACCCCTAGTCAAAATAGTTGTAATATCTAAGTGTCAAAATTCCATGATCAAAACATGATCATATTAAAAATGATTTAATAGCTTACGCTTGTTTACATTGGTAGTAAACATTGAAATAACCGTAACCCTAACCCTAACCGTAACCCTAACCCTAACCGTAACCCTAACCCTAACCCTAACCCCGGCAAATCCCTGTTATGTCGATTTGATTACGCTCAGCTGTTTATTCTTTTTTTTTTTTAAATTTACTTGAATGGTGTGCCCTATAGGCTCAAATGATAATATATAATAAATATTGAGTTGTTTAAAACGCTACAATGTAAATACAAGCGAAATAATTATTTCCGATTATTATTTTTATTTCAATCTGTTATAATATTCTTCATCATTCAACTGATTAATTCTTATCCTTGAGTAACCTTTGGCCTTGATAAGTGATGACTCATTACTATTGTTTTTTTAAAGAACAAAACAAGTTTCCAAAGCTCTGAAAATCATACCCATCTTGCTTGAATGGAAATTACATGAGCAGAGCTTTTTCCACAGAACTGTTCGTCTGTGGAACATAATATTGCTGAGCTACTTCCCAGCTAACTATAACACGGTCGTTTTCAAATCCAATGTAAATAAGTTTTTGATGAGCTGTCTTTTAAAATAAAGTAACTCCCATCTAATTTCCACCATAACGGATCATCACAGTATTGTTTCAGCTGACACTCATTAACTCTTATCCTTGAGTGGCTTCTCGGTTTTAATAAGCAGTAAATCTATAATACTAAAAAAAAATAACCAGTGTCAAATGATTTAGTTTGATGCCAAAAATGGCGGCAAGGCAGTGATTAATGGTTTGGACTATAGACTTGAGTTTCTGTGTTTGAATTCTGCTATGACTAGGCATAATTATAGCACTCGCAAACATTTATGGTACATGTGCAGTTTATGGGTCCTGGTATTTTTTAGATTGAATTTTTTAATTCTGTTTTCATAGTGTTTTTGTTTATTAAATTATTAACAGATGTACCTGGCGTTGCCGGTATTAAACGTAACGTTAAATTCATTAAAAAAAAAAAAAATGAAGTAAAAAAAAAAATTAAAAAAAAACAAACAGAGACATGTGCATACGAGCATTATATATTTTTTTCTGAACTGTTCACTTCTTGTAAGCAATATAAAAAATACTCTAGCTGAGATCGAAACCAAAACCTAAAGACTGTGAGCCAAGTACGATAACCATTAGGCCAGCTTGAGACGTCTTTAAAAGTATTTTCAAACCTACTTAGGTTGAGAGTTGTCCTCACACACATACTCATTTTATAGATATATAGATTAGGTGAAAGTACAGAATAGTTACAAAACATCCTCTCCTTCTGTTAAGAATGGCTTTCTAAATGTAATTATTTAAGCACGGTCCTTAAACTGCACAAGTATTATATTTATTAGAATTTGTTTTTTTTATTATTATTGGAAGGTGGAGAGTCTTTAATGCGTGTATCATGTCAAGAATCTTATAGAGCCAAAAATATATTAATAGACTGTCAGGATTTGTAATAAAGCTGAAATTAAATATTTCAACTCCAAAAATCTAAAGAATTTATTTAAAGACACAATTTTGGACAAAATGTTAGACATCAGCCAAGAATTGGACTTTTCAAAAAAAATTTTAATTGCAAAAAATGTTAGTTTCTTCTCTTTTTTTCTTTTCCTGTTTTTCCAAACCAGTACAAAATGATTATCCTACCTTGGGATTCTATTTGACAACTTTATTTACCATTAAATGGTTGATATCTCTATCGTTATTTTCATAGCAAGTGCTCCACTGAATACCAATCTATGGTCTCCCTTGCCAAACTTTTGCAATAAACACTCGACTAGCTACTACCACTATATACGACCCCCCCACTCTCCATCTGTGCCGAAATCTAAACGCAGACTCTATTAACAAAGCTTATTTCCCAGAACTGTCGTCTCTGGAATATTGTTCCATTGGCCTGTTTCTTGGTTGAATACAACATGGTAGCCTTCAAATCCAATGTAAACAAGTCCTTGTTGAGCCGTCCCCTTAAATAATTAAATTCTATCCAATTTACACCATTAAAGATTACTAAACTACCACCTTACATTCAGTAACCCTTATCTTCGAGTGGCCTTCAGGCCTTGATAAGTGATGACTTCCATATAAAAAAAATATGCTGTAAAACGAACCAAACATAGCATTATTTCACTTACAGAAGGTATGCGTCCATTTGTCCTGACTGTTAAATAGTAATCTCATGCTTCCATCTTTTTTATGTAACCATTTATGGTAGCGTATGGAAAGGTATAGCAATAAGCAGCCGCGTTTGGCATGTGCTCGCTGTAGGGAAGCAGTGACAGGAACCTGGAACTCTTCAGATACAAGAATAATACAATTATGCAAATACAGGCGCTGTTGGCAGAATAAAAAGATGAATTTTTTTTACTTTATAGAGATCTTTCAGTTTTTGGACGCTGTTTCGTTCGCATGTGGTTTTATTGTTGGTTAGAGAAAAAAGAAGGATACTGTTTAGTTCATGGAAAATAATCCCACTCTCTCGTGTGTGTGTGTGTGTGTGTGTGTGTGTGTGTGTGTGTGTGTGTGTGTGTGTGTTTTTCAGCTCGAAATAATTAAATGTGACTGAAATGGAAATGTTGTCTTCAAGTCTAACATAAACAAGTTTTTGATGAGCCGTTCCATATAAGTTAACAAATTTACCAAATCTCCATTACTAACGGTTACTATATTGTCCAATTTCTACTGTAGACTCTTTAACCCTTATCCTCGAGTGGCCTCTTGGCCTTGAGAAGTGGTGATGCCTATGTAAAAAAAAAAAAAAATTAATTACCTAAATACGTCGTTCTGTCATGTTCATTATAAATCTTTCACCATAATAAGAAGCATTGCCTTTCATATCACATCTTGGGTTTGTTTTACAATTCATAGAGGTACGAAATGTCACGGTAATATTTATTGGGTTTTGTATATATTTTTTTTATTTTTGAGTCATTATCAAACCCTTTACATATTTAGGTGTCAGTTCGCGGCCATTTTTCTTGTTCTCACCTAACGTTTGGCACTATTTATTTTTTTATTAAACGTTTTCAAGTGAATAAAACCACTAAACACTTTTCCGGATAGGTAGAAGAGTAACTTATCTTGCCTTTGATAACATTTATTTGTTATATTTTTTAATTGTTGACCGCTTTTTCGTACATCTGTGTATTGTACTCTTATTGGCCATTTTGTGCAGTACCAGCCAAACCTGGTCACAGCCCTTTGTAATAAGAATTATTAATGACATACATTACGAAGGTCACAACCCTGGTGCCACCACATGTATATGGGGAGGGGGTTATGGTGTTTCTTACAGTTTCAGTTGCCTCGACCTTATGTGATGTACATTCTATATTTTTGTTTTCTTATTTACTCACCAGAAGTAGTCACACAGGCCATCATCAAAGATTTCTTTTTTAAAACAACTTGTAGTGTTCTCTCGAGACGGAGTGACAACAAGTCTGCCCAGATTTCCGGTATTATCCACTTCTTCCGATAATCTTTGCAAAAGTATTTGCATTATCGCAACAGCCGCTTACCATTGATTTCTCGTTAGCAGCGACCATTGGTCATCACTGGAATTTGGGTGGCAATAAGCCACCCCAAGGTCCCAGTTCTCTTTGCACTTATCCAGTGGAGGTCTGGCTAGTGCTTTCTCTCCTCGATCTTTCCATCCTCCTTGACCTCACTTATTTGGTGTGGCGCCAGATTATTGTGATATCTGCACCAATAAAAACAAGAATTTTTAAATGGGAAGTAGGTTCCCCCCATATTTATACAGTCTCAGTTTTCATGATTCTATGTGAAGTTTCTTTGTGTTTTAAATTTGTAGCTGTTTCTACATGTCTGCCTTGTGCCTGTAGTTCATGTGTTATTTTCCGCATTCAAGAGTTTTACTTAATATCTCAGCCGTTTTCATTGTTATCCGTTGTATCTTGTTAGCCATCCCTCTAATTCCTGTCTTTCATTCTTTTTCAAAGGTTTTCGGTATTGTTCCTAGTGCTCCTACTATTAGTGGTGTTTATTATTATTATTATTATTATTAACAACAACAACAACAACAACAACAACAACTTTTTATTTCAGAAAACCAAAAGGAAGTTGCTTTGCAAGCTGATGGCATGTACAGAAGGCCAAAACACAAATTAAAGGTAAGTTTCCAATACGGAGGATACTTAGTCAAGTTTTATTATCAACATTTTTTAATATATATATATACATATGTTTCTACTATTATATAAAAGGAACGTTATCTGTGTGAGAGTTTGTTCCTTATGAACTCATAAACGGCTGGGCCGCTATTTTTTTAATTTCATACAAATGTACTTTGTGTCTGGCAGTGTTTTTAGATAGGCTTTGTATCGGAATGTCTTCGACAAGTATTGATAATTAATCAATAATCAAAAAAAGTATTGATAATTAATCAATAATCAAAAATTATTGATGATTAATTAATAATCAAAAAAGTATTGATAATTAATCAATAATCAAAAAAAGTATTGATAATTAATCAATAATCAAAAAAAGTATTGATAATTAATCAATAATCAAAAAATTATTCATAATTAGTCAATAATCAAAAAAAGTATTGATAATTAATTAATCAATAATCAAAAAAAGTATTGATAATTAATCAATAATCAAAAAAGTATTGATAATTAATCAATAATCAAAAAAGTATTGATAATTAATCAATAATCAAAAAAAGTATTGATAATTAATCAATAATCAAAAAAGTATTGATGATTAATCAATAATCAAAAAAGTATTGATAAGTAATCAATAATCGAAAAAGTATTGATGATTAATCAATAATCAAAAAAAGTATTGATAAGTAATCAATAATCAAAAAAGTATTGATGATTAATCAATAATCAAAAAAGTATTGATAATTAATCAATAATCAAAAAAGTATTGATAATTAATCAATAATCAAAAAAAGTATTGATGATTAATAAATAATCCAAAAAGTATTGATAATTAATCAATAATCAAAAAAAGTATTGATAATTAATCAATAATCAAAAAGTATTGATAAGTAATAAATAATCCAAAATGTATTGATAAGTAATCAATAATCAAAAAAAGTATTGATAAGTAATAAATAATCCAAAATGTATTGATAAGTAATCAATAATCAAAAAAAGTATTGATAAGTAATCAATAATCAAAAAAAGTATTGATAATTAATCAATAATCAAAAAGTATTGATAATTAATCAATAATCAAAAAGGTATTGATAATTAATCAATAATCAAAAAAAGTATTGATAATTAATCAATAATCAAAAAGTATTGATGATTAATCAATAATCAAAAAAAGTATTGATAATTAATTAATCAATAATCAAAAAAAGTATTGATAATTAATCAATAATCAAAAAAGTATTGATAATTAATCAATAATCAAAAAAGTATTGATAATTAATCAATAATCAAAAAGTATTGATGATTAATCAATAATCAAAAAAAGTATTGATAATTAATTAATCAATAATCAAAAAAGTATTGATAATTAATCAATAATCAAAGAAAGTATTGATGATTAATCAATAATCAAAAAAGTATTGATAATTAATCAATAATCAAAAAAGTATTGATAATTAATCAATAATCAAAAAAAGTATTGATAATTAATCAATAATCAAAAAAGTATTGATAATTAATCAATAATCAAAAAAGTATTGATAATTAATCAATAATCAAAAAAGTATTGATAATTAATCAATAATCAAAAAAGTATTGATAATTAATCAATAATCAAAAAGTATTGATAATTAATCAATAATCAAAAAAGTATTGATAATTAATCAATAATCAAAAAGTATTGATAATTAATCAATAATCAAAAAGTATTGATGATTAATCAATAATCAAAAAAAGTATTGATAATTAATTAATCAATAATCAAAAAAAGTATTGATAATTAATCAATAATCAAAAAAGTATTGATAATTAATCAATAATCAAAAAAGTATTGATAATTAATCAATAATCAAAAAAAAGTATTGATACTTAATCAATAATCAAAAAAGTATTGATGATTAATCAATAATCAAAAAAGTATTGATGATTAATAAATAATCCAAAAAGTATTGATAAGTAATCAATAATCAAAAAAAGTATTGATGATTAATAAATAATCCAAAAAGTATTGATAAGTAATCAATAATCAAAAAAAGTATTGATAAGTAATCAATAATCAAAAAAAGTATTGATAATTAATTAATCAATAATCAAAAAAAGTATTGATAATTAATTAATCAATAATCAAAAAAAGTATTGATAATTAATCAATAATCAAAAAAGTATTGATGATTAATAAATAATCCAAAAAGTATTGATAAGTAATCAATAATCAAAAAAAGTATTGATGATTAATAAATAATCCAAAAAATATTGATAAGTAATCAATAATCAAAAAAGTATTGATAAGTAATCAATAATCAAAAAAAGTATTGATAAGTAATCAATAATCAAAAAAAGTATTGATAATTAATCAATAATCCAAAAAGTATTGATAATTAATCCATAATCAAAAAAAGTATTGATAATTAATCAATAATCAAAAAAGTATTGATAATTAATCAATAATCAAAAAAGTATTGATAATTAATCAATAATCAAAAAAGTATTGATGATTAATAAATAATCCAAAAAGTATTGATAAGTAATCAATAATCAAAAAAGTATTGATAATTAATCAATAATCAAAAAGTATTGATAATTAATCAATAATCAAAAAAGTATTGATAATTAATCAATAATCAAAAAGTATTGATAATTAATCAATAATCAAAAAAGTATTGATAAGTAATCAATAATCAAAAAAGTATTGATAATTAATCAATAAAAAAAAAAAAAGTATTGATAATTAATCAATAATCAAAAAAGTATTGATGATTAATCAATAATCAAAAAAGTATTGATAAGTAATCAATAATCAAAAAAGTATTGATAAGTAATCAATAATCAAAAAAGTATTGATAAGTAATCAATAATCAAAAAAGTATTGATAAGTAATCAATAATCAAAAAAGTATTGATAAGTAATCAATAATCAAAAAGTATTGATAAGTAATCAATAATCAAAAAAGTATTGATAATTAATCAATAATCAAAAAAGTATTGATAATTAATCAATAATCAAAAAAGTATTGATAATTAATCAATAATCAAAAAAGTATTGATAATTAATCAATAATCAAAAAAGTATTGATAAGTAATCAATAATCAAAAAAGTATTGATAATTAATCAATAATCAAAAAAGTATTGATAAGTAATCAATAATCAAAAAAGTATTGATGATTAATCAATAATCAAAAAAGTATTGATGATTAATCAATAATCAAAAAAGTATTGATAATTAATCAATAATCAAAAAAGTATTGATAATTAATCAATAATCAAAAAAGTATTGATGATTAATCAATAATCAAAAAAGTATTGATGATTAATCAATAATCAAAAAAAGTATTGATAAGTAATCAATAATCAAAAAAGTATTGATAATTGATGAAAAAAGGAACAGGCGATTTTGATTAAAGTTAACGCCTTATACAATCTAACATCACAAGTGCGCTTGAGAAGTTTTATTACCGAACAATCAGAAAAGCTTGGTATATAAAGTAAACAGTAGGTTCTTTGATATAACAGGGGCGCATTCGAAATGAATGTTTCTCTTTAGAGCACAATTTAACCATGATACTTGACTTTTGCATTTTAAACTTTAATTTAAGCTATTATATATAAAAATAATTTGATAAACTCAACAGTGAGTTTACTACAATGTAATAATGTACAATGTATTGTGTATTAAGTCTCACTGTGGGTAGGATTGAAAAATGGGCAATTTTACCGATTTCAATGACAATAAAATATGGGAGAGTGCAACATTCGTTTATTCTCATTCATTCCCGGGCAATGTCGGGTCTCCCTACTAATGTGTGTGTGTGTGTGTATATATATATATATATATATATATATATATATATATTATATACAGTAGCGTCCAAATCTAAGGGACAAAATTTTAAAATCTAATATTTGTTAGAAATAACAACTGCGAAAAGCTGAAATTTTGACAACTGATAGTCGTTATCATCCATAATATCATACTAAAATATGAATCATTTGCAAAGGATAGAAAAAGAATTATAACAATTATTTATTTTCAAAATAGGAACGTCCAAAAGTAAGGGACAAAATTTAGAAAAACAATGTAAACAGTATGCTATATTCAAATTTTTTTATTTCCTCTAAAGAATAAGGCTTACTTAGTCATTTGTAAACGTTGCAT
Source organism: Euprymna scolopes (assembly GCF_053919585.1). Lineage (NCBI taxonomy): Eukaryota > Metazoa > Mollusca > Cephalopoda > Sepiida > Sepiolidae > Euprymna > Euprymna scolopes. Next base: position 33,593,555 of record NC_136516.1, read on the forward strand.
CAGCCGGCATCATGGCAAAACGCCAAAAACTTGATTACTCTGTGAGACAAGATATTCTGAAGCTACACAAAGAAAAGCACACCATTAGAGAGATTTCAGAGAAAGTGAAACGTTCCAAGAGTGTTGTAGGCAGGGTTGTTAAATCCTACAATGATACTGGCAAAATAGTTAGTGCTTTTAAAACCGGCAAACCCCGCAAAATTTCGGCAAGAAAAGATCGAATAATGCAGCATATGTCATTAAAGGACCGTTTTAAGTCTTGCACAGAAATTAAAAGGGTTATGAATAGTACCTCATGTGTTAATGTGTCAAGACAGACTGTTTCTAGACAAGTGTAAGAAATAGGACTGTTTAATCGAACCCCAGAGAAGAAACCACTTGTCAGTTCAAAGAATAAGAAAAGATTAGAGTTTGCAAACAGGTATGTAATTTGGACATATGAAAATTGGACAAAAGTATTTTTCAGTGATGAAAGCAAGTTTAATTTATTTGGAAATGATGGAAAAAACAATGTAAAGAGATGTATTGGTGAAAGATTAAGTGCAAAATGTACTAAGAAAGCTGTCAATGTCGGGGGCGGAAGCGTCATGGTATTTGGAATGTTTTCTAGCCAAGGTACAACACCTCTTCTTCAGTTACAAACTCGTGTAAACGCGCAGATCTATAAAAACATTGTTTAAGATCATGTTGTGCCAATCATACAGAATTCAGGTTTCGATAGGGCCACCTTTATGCAAGATAATGCCCCATGTCACAAGGCAAAGGTGGTAATGAGTTACCTTAGGGAGCAAGATTTCGAAATTATGGATTGGCCATCGCAAATAGAAAATCTTTGGAAGACCTTAGGAGTGAAAGTTATGGAAAGAAATCCCACTAACACGGAGGATTTGTGGGTGAAGCTTCAAGAAGAATGGTCTAAAATTAGTATCGAAGATTGTCAAGAACTGATTCGTTCTTGTAGTCGAAGATGTGCAGCTGTCATTAGCAAGGGCTCATTTACTAAATATTGATTGTACATGTATTTTTATTGTTTTTTGGCTGTTTACATTGTTTTTCTCAATTTTTTCCCTTACTTTTGGATGTTCCTATTTGGAAAATAAATAATTAAAATAAATACGTATTAGATACATTTTGAAGCCAAAACAACGCATTATTACAAAATAAACATTTATTTTGTTTGAAATTTATATTGAACAAGGAACATAAACCCTAACGTAAATAAATGTTATAATTCTTTTTCTATCCTTTGCAAATGATTCATATTTTAGTATGATATTATGGGTGATAACGACTATCAGTTGTCAAAATTTCAGCTTTTCACAGTTGTTATTTCTAACAAATATTAGGTTTTAAAATTTTGTCCCTTAGTTTTGGACGCTACTGTGTATATATATATATATATATGTGTGTGTGTGTGTAAGTGACCTTGTCTGTGTGAGAAACGGTCTTTACTAAATTACTGTCAAGTTTTGGTCTACAGACTTGAGACTTGATATATAGGGAGTTTGCACCTGTGGAACAAATTCGATTTGGTTTTTAGCCGGTAAAAATCTCCATCTACGTATCTATCTACTATCCTATAAAAATAAGTTTGCGTGTGTATGCGTGAGTTCGTTTCCTATGGACTCTGAAACGGCTGGGCCGATTTTTTTTTTTTTTGCACAAAGATACTTGATGTGTTTGGAAATGTTCTTATGTAGATTTTGTATCGGAATGCTTCTGACAAGTATCGATAATCGAAAAAATCCGATTAAAGCAGGAAGTCCGATTCTGACCAAAGTTAACACTTTTATACAGCCTAACATCACAAGTGCGTTTGAGAAGGTTTATCACTACACAAGCAGAAAGGCTCAGCCTATAAAATCAACTGTAGATTCTTTTATAAGACAGGAAGTTGATCAAATGAATGTTTCTTTTTAGAGCACAATCGAACACTGATACTTGACTTTTGCACGTTTAACTTTAATTCAAGTGATTATGTAAAAATAATTTCATAAAATCAACAGTTGGTTCTTTGATATGACAGGGGCGCATTCGAAATGAATGTTTCGGTTTAGAGCACAATTAAACCATGATATTTGACTTTTGCATTTTAAATTTAAGTAAAGCTATTATTTATAGATAATTTTATAAACTCTACAGTAGACTCTCTACAGTGCAATGTAGATTATAATGTATTGTGGAGTAAGTCACTGGAGAGGCATGTGGAGCTTCCTTCTGGTATTCAGGGAAAGCTGTTCCTAACTAGAGCAGGAAATCAATCGATTTGATTGAAAAATGGTTGATTTCGATGACAAGAAAAGTATGAAAGGGTGGAACATTTGTTGATCCTCATCCAATCCCGACAAATGTTAGGTCTTCCTGCTAGTAGCTACTAAGGGGTCAAAATTGAAAAATAATTACCTTGTCAGGCATCAGTCGAGTTTAAGTGCTCTTCTACGCATGCGCAAATATACATTTATAGATTAACATTATTTTCTAACTTTTGATAAACGCATAGACATGATTCAGAGGGTAACAGATAACGCTGGAATGCTAAATGTTTTAGTTTCTATTCTAACTGATGGCACCCAATTCATAATTTCTTTTTTAAAACTTTTGAAATCACTACTATATATTTGGTACAATATAATAATCAATAGATAATTGGCTCTAGAATAATAAATACGAAATCTGCATGAATTATAATATCATATTTAAGCATATTTTACGACCGGGCAACGCCGGACAGCCTGCTAATATAAAATAAAATCATGCCATTTAGTTTTTATTCTGATTAATAAATTTCACAGAATGATTTTACATTAAATTTTTATTATTTTGTTTGCTATAGAGATAAATAGAAACCGGTTTATTCTTATTTTTGAGATAAGGATTGATTATTTGGATTCATCTTGAGTGTTATTTTCACAAAGTTTTGGTCGATCTAACCCGTGGCATAGTGGATAAAGTACTTGGTAAAATTCAGTTGTACGTTACACTCTTCTGGTGGTTGAAAGTTCAATCGTCATTGTGGGCGACACTCAAAAATACAATTAGGATTTTTACTCAATCATGACTGATGGAACAATGACATGCTATCACATGCTATAAAGGGTTCCGTTAGAAATTCTGTGCAGATTCCAGAGTTTCACAAGATGCACCTGAAGAAGGTCGGAGGTTACATCGACCAAAACGTTGTGAAAATAACACTGAAGAGGAGAACAATAGTCTGAAAATCCAAATAATACAAAAATAAAGTGTTAGAACTTACAAATTTGCTACTTAAGCGTACAAATAAAATGATTTTAGATTAAATCTTTATTATTTCTTTAATTATTTTGTGTTTATTTATCACCACTTCCTATCCGGTTTATATATTCGTAAGATACAAAGAAAACATCTTTTCTTTTCTCTTTTTTTCTTCTTTGTTCTTTTTTTTTATTTATTTTTATTTTTTCAATTTTTCAGTTTTTTTTATTTTTTCAATTTTCTTAGTTTTTTTGATTTTCTTAGTTTTTCTTTTTTTTCTCATTTTTTCTTATTTCATATTTTTTCTTTTTTTTAAATATTTTTTCATATCTTTTTCTGATTTTTTTCTTATTTTTTCACATTATTTTTTCATACTTTTTCTTATTTTCTTTGAGTATTTTTGTTTATCTCATTTTTAATGTTTTCCTCCCTTTTTTTTTTTTCACCAAAAATCAGACTTGTCCAAATTGCTATACAGAATCTTCAACAAATTTCACAAAATTATTCTGTGATTCTTCTGCTGGTAAGTTTTAACAGCTCTTTCATACCTTTTCAACTGGCTTTCAATTTATTCCCGTGTGACAACAACGTAGTAATCCTCTCAACAACATTGCCCACCCTAATGCTGTTTTTGTAGTCTTCTCTTTTGTCTTCCTGTTCTGGCTATGTCGTCATCTCCCATGTATTGCTGAATACTGAGAAGGGCCATTGACAAAGATGTGTGTGTGAGACCATCGACTTTCTGCACACTAAGGTCAACATCTACATCTACTGTCGAGGCTGCATCCCTCACTCGGTTGATCAATTAATTTTCCCATTTCTTCCAAGCCATAAACTGTCTTTGACTGTGTCAAACTCGCAATGGTTCTCAACTGTAACTGTTGTCAATTGCCACAAACCCAAGACTGTCCACAAACCATACCCAATGGCAAAACTGATCGACACTCCTAAAACTCTAAAATATATTCACCTTCTTTATCTGAATCATCACCACACCTTGACCAACAATCTTACCTCAGCTTCCTTTTGTTTTCCTTAGTGAACAACTTATCTATTATCTTTCAACCAACCCTATTTCCTATACCTTTGTTTACTGATAAACTTATTTCTTTTTCTTTGTCATACTTTTTCCTCTTTCCTTTTTTCCTAACACTTGGGGGGGGGCGATAGTATCACACTTGTTTTCAATTTATTTACGTCTCCAATTGATGCCTGTTTTATATTTACACATGTCTCCTACTTACGCCTTTCTCCAATTGTCACCCATGCCTAGACCATTGATATCACATCTGCTTTTCCATCTTGGACAGGATCCAAAAAAAAAGTTCTAACTATAATAGGTCACAAACTGTCTGCCAAACTCCATCTCCTGTCACATCACAGCAATGTTGCATGTCTACACATGTTTACTTGCAGAGAATGTGTTCTGATAAATTTGCTGCACTCAACAAAAAATGCTGTCAATGTATCTAACTAGTAGCAGAATTACACCCCTTCTCTGTAGAAATCCCTTGATACCAGATTTTCTATTCTAATAGTTTCTTTCCTCAGACCACTTTCTTTTGGAATCTCCCTCCTTGCACCCTAGTTTTCTGACCGTAACAAACATGCAGATATTTAAATATGTGAACAAACATCTTTCTGCCCAACTCGTAACCCGGGTTCCCCTTCCCTTCTGTAAATCTGGCACATATCATAGTAGCACCCCCTCTTTATGCTTCAGTGTCAATATGTCTTGTTTGAGATAAGCACAACAAACAATACAATAATGTGGGGGTTCAGTGCTGGGTACAAGACGGCACGCGATTATTCGTTCATTTCTGAATGAAAAATGATAGAAATCGACAGCACTCTCTTTTTTGGAGTTAGATGTAATCCACGCCATCTTTTTTTTTTTTTTTTTTTTTTTTTGTAAACAGAATCATAATTGATGGAAAATCCATGGGATTCGGGTCAAATTCTGCAAGAGTACCATAATTTTATAAGTTTAGAAAAGTTTTAGAAATATTACCAAAGTTCAGTGGTTGTTTGATTTTTTTTTTTTTTTTTTTTTTTTTTTTTTTTAGCCTACAAGATTGAAATTCTGAAGGACAAGTCTCGAGTCCGAGTACTTTGTGATGAAAGGTTCAAATCCAAGCATCCAATTGACCATGTCGTTCAAGTCAACGTCCCAGTTCACTGCAAGTGTGATGTACTGAAAACTCCAGGTATAGTTGCTTTGGATTATATTACACTAGCATTTCAGCCCGGCGTTGCCCGGGTGTTTGGAGGTGTATGCTGAGCAAAAAAAAAAAAGAGTAAATTTTTTTTTTAATTTGACCCCTATTATGACCCCTTAAAATTTATAGTTTCGGGCTCAAATCACTTTATTAAGTTAGATCCAGGTTCAAGGAACCTATATCTAAAATTTCAAGTGTCTAGACCCAAAATTGTCGGAGGAGTTTGGTAGAGTTCTTAAAGATCAAATCGTTGAAATTTGACCCCTTAACAGCCAAATTTCTGGCTGACACCCGTCACATCGATTTTCCCAAATCTCAGTACCCCGTATTTCAAATTTCGAGTCTATAGACTAAAAATTGACAGAGTTATTGCGTAGGGAAATGTACACAGACACACAGACAGACAGACAGACAGACACGTTCACTTTTATAGATATATAGATTATTCACGATACTGTTCTCATCTCGGATGTTGTTTTTGTAACGTTTCAGCTGATGTAACCTCCGATCCTTTTCAGGTGCATCTTATTGAATATAAAGAAATTATATATAATTATGGAATTTCTATGAGAATCTTTCATTTATTTCCTAGGGAGTAAATTGCTCTCCATCTTGTAAGCCACGATTGGATAAAAGTCTTAAGTAATTCATAGTGATGCGGCGATTCCAATACTTTTTGATACTATTACCGATTCTGTTCTATATTTCTAACTTCGATACAATTACCGACTCCAGTTCTTTTAAAAACTCCAAAATAAACTTAAAAAAGGCTACCTCAGTCCCATCGACTGTCCCTCTGCCTGTGTTACAAGTATTTTAATGGTAGGTGCTCCAACGAACCCTCTTGATATAAATACCCCCGACAAACCTGACAATCAGCTAAATCTTACCCCTATACGGTAGAGCTCCCTAGATGCAAGAAAGCCTTCTACTCTAGTAGCTTCTTCCCTCGTATTACTAGAGTTTCAAATTCCTATCCGGGTCCCTGCTTCCCTGACTGTACTGACATGCGGAAATTCAAGTGTAATGTAAACTGACATCTTGCTGCTCAATTCCCTACATAGTATTCTGCAAAGTATATTCTATATAGCAGCCCCTACATCAAAGTGACACTGCCTTGTTTGAAGTGAAAATGCAATAAATAAAAATAGCTATAGATTTATTTACATTTTCAATCGATTTCAATGTATAAGCTCTAACTTGTTTGGAAATCTACACATTTGTTTATAGTGGTGAAGGCTTTGTGCAGAACCAACCACACTTTTGGTATGATTGCTAATCTTAGTTGGTGCAATGGCTGCCATAGGACTTAGCATACAGTAGACCTCGGGTTTTACATCAGAGTTTTCCTTCTCCTGGATGCATATTTTAACGAAGACTGAGGGTGCATTCCTCCCAGAGGATTGAATGCACCTCTAGATTCCAACCCGTGAATTTCTACATCTCGACACATACTGTAACTATCCATGCCATATATGCATATATCTTTGCAAATGTAAAACTACACTTGTGGGTAGGTAATCTATAGATTTTTAGTATGATTGGTATTTCAAAATCAATAAATATTTATCATTTTATAAGTACAGACAATGGAAATCTAGGAGGACCAAATGGAAAAATTAAATGGCTGCAGACATTTAATTAGTGATCTTTTTTTACTGGAAAGAGATATGATACATAACTACACGTGTAAAGAGTTTTAGGATGGTTCATGAAAAAATAAATAGATAAATTAACAAAAATTGCAACAACTTTTGATTAATCAAAAACAAAAGAAAAATGATTGCAAATATGAAAATATAGTAAAATCACGAACAGGAACAACTAATTAATAAATATAAGTTAAAATTTGTAATTAATGTTTTTCATTATTTTTTTTTTTTTTTTTTTTAAATTGTTAGTGCTCCGTGAAAAACCTTTGCCCTGCTCAGGGGCTCCATGGTGTCCTGAAGTTTGGGAAACCATGATCTGTATAATACAAATGAAGGTTTTCATTAGTGATGGGACGATTCCAATGCCATTACTGATTTTGTTCTAAAGTTCAAATTCGGATATAATAACCGATTCCGGTCCTAAAATCAACTAAAAAAGTTAAAATTTTATTGGGAGAATGGGAGGTGCTCTATCTAGATTTAAATGTAGATATTTTTTTTTCATCTGGCAAACTTATTAAAGTTTTCCCATTTCGATAAACTCATTGTGAGATTTTCATCTATAATTTCCTAGTTGTGCCATTTTCTTCTTTATTCATTTGTGTCATTTCAGCCTGTGGCATTTTTACCAGTGCCATTTTTATTTAAATTAGTTATGATCTACAGATTTTAGTTTTACCGGTTTTATTAAGAGTGTACACTAAACATCAAGCACGATCAATATATGACTAATTGCTGCTCCTGCTGATTCAAGCAACTTTACACGTTGTTTCTATTTGACAAACAGCAGGAGCAGTCAGCCGTACATTGATCAGGCACAATTTTGGTCGTACATTTTTTAGTAAAACCCTAAATTTTACTGGTAGTTTAAAATTAATAAATACTCGTCATTTTGTCATTAGTACCAAACCAACAACAGAAAATAAAGTTTTAACTAAAAATGTAGTAGAAGAATTGTTGTTGGAATCGGAAATTAAGGTCAAATTTTTCCGATTCTGATACCGATTCTAAAATCGCCTATCAGCTTGAATGGTGCCGTGTTTATCCTTATTGGTCGTTAAATACTCCATCTTTTTTTTATGTTTAGCAGCAGATCAAAATGCTCCAGCCTGTCTTTCTAGTGGATTATTTTCTTTTAATTTTTTTTTTTTTTTTACATAGGAATTATCATTTATCAAGACCCAGAGGCCACTCGAGGATAAGGGTTAAAGAGTGTACAGTGGTTAATGGGACAATATCGTAGTAATCGTTAGTAGTGGAAATTTGGTAAATTGGATTACTTAAGGGGAACGGCCCATCAAGAACTTGTTTACGTTGGACTTGAAGACGACCATATTGTAGTCAGCTGGAAAGCAGGTAAAATGGAATAGTTCCACAGGCGGGCAGTTCTAAGAAAGAAACTTTGTTCATGGAATCTATGTTTAGGTTTAGGCACAGATAAAGAGTGGGGGAAATCTAATGGATGGAAAAAGTGGAACTTTACAGGGATTACAAAATCACATGCAATCCCCAGTTAGCTCGTGTTTCCTGGTTGGGGAAGATTACATACAGTGCATAGAATTTCAAAATGGTCTTCCATTTGGAATTAGTGAGGCTTAATACTGCTTAACTTCGGTGATCTAACGAAAACTTATGTGTCAACTTGATTATGTCGTTTGTGTTCCTTTATGAATATTAAAATCAAGAAATAATAATAATCTTTATGTCTAGAATCCTTATTCCAATTTGGATCAAAATCAATTCTAACGTTGTACACACATTATGGCCTCAGTCAAAAAGTGGACAAAAGAACAGAAAATAACTCTGACTCGTTTTTTAGGTTTAACGTTTTCAAGTCCAATGTTAACAAATACCTGCTCTGTTGTTCTGAGAATTAGTCATAGTTCTCGTTCCTTTCATAGTACTGTTTCATCATCCAGTTGAAAATCTCACTAACCTTGAATGGCTTTTGGCTTTGATAAGTGGTGAACTGTTAGCATAAACACTAATTTCGACTCAAAAGACTAATAATATGGGGAGATTTTTCAATAATCGCCTTAAAATATAAATCAGCTTATATCATTAACAAAAACAAAAAATGTTTAAATTGCTCTATATTTGCTATCATATAAGCAATTATGTATTTATTATGCTTCTAAATTTTTTTAGATGAGGTTTGATAATTTGGATTATTCAGACCTTAAATGTTACGGACTACTGGGTGTGTGAAAATAACATTGGACTTGAAAACGACTATGTTATAGTCTGTAGGGAAACATTCTCACGGTAATGTCTTCCACAAATGGGAAGTTTTTGAAAAGAAACCTTGTCCATGGAAGTTGAATTAAATTTTATGTACACAGAAAGAAAGAACAGTTCTTTGCAGTGTTGGTAACTGTGATGTTAGGAAGACGCAGGTAGAAAAGACTTTTCTTAAGATTTTATTTAACAAAATTTGCAGCAGTAACACCAAGGCAAGTGGCCAATAACGCATATAAATAGGAAAAAAAGCGAACATATTTGAACAGGAAAGAAATTAAAATAGGCAAACGATAAGATCACGTGAGAGGAAATATGAAAAAAATAGTCACGTGAACAAGAATTTAAACATATTTCGTTTCATGAAATTATAACGATAGCATAAACATTCACGAGTTTGACAGAACAAACGTAAAAAGGTTGAAGGTTGCATCGACCGAAACATCCAAGATGAGAACCTAATCTAAATAATCCAAATAATCAAATTAAAAAAAATAATAATAAAATTGTTGACTTATTTTTGCTTTTCTTAATGCAAGTTTTGAAAGGGATTTTATTTCGATTCTCCATTTTCTTTTTCTTTGTAGAAACCAATGCTCTGGTGCTAACCAAACGAAAACTTTACAAAGAAGAAAAACGCAAATTCCACCTGAACAGGTGGGCATCAATTTTTCCAGTGAATGCCCAAATCAAGGAACTCATCAAGAACCCAGAAACTCTTTGTAAAAATAATTTGTAGTTAGATTTTATTATTTTTTATTATTATTATTATTATTATTATTTTTATATATTTTTTCTGGCAGATTCCGTTTGGGTTGTATCACTTCATGCGACAACAAGTGTTTTACTTTGTCATAGGAGAATTTAACAAGGAATTAAACTAATGCATGAGTTTCGCTTATTAACTTTTGATTTTATTCTAGAGAACTTTTACTTATTTTATTGTATATACGAATTGTGCTTCAGCTTCTTTCAATGGTTGGGACAAATTTTAATATTTTTATTTTTTTGTACAGTTTAATATTTGTACAAAAAATGTTCTCCTTCTCTCTCCCTCTCATATATATACTGGTCTCTCTTCCCCTATATCTTTCTCTCTCATTGTCTCTCTATCTCTAGCGCAAGGGTTAAAAGCTCTGACTGTCGTTTTGGCGATGGGGTTTCGATCCTGGCTTGAAGTAGTTGCTTGTCTAGCCACACTGATGAGCTGTGAAACAGCGAAACAGTACTGTGTGTTGATGACTATATATATATTATATATAATATATATATATATATATATATATATAATCATTCCGTCTTCCTCATTCTCTATCTGATTCTCCCTTCCCCATGTCTCTCTGTCCCTTCATCTCATAGCAGTCCCTGTCTTCCTCATTTCTCTATTTGACATACACACATTCTCTCTCTCCTCATATCTCCCCCTCTCCCTTATATTTTTCCTTTCCCATATTTATCTCTCTCTCTTCCCCATATCTCTCTTTCTCTTCCTTATCTCTCTCTCTCTCTCTCTCTCCCTCTCTCTCTCTCTCTCTCTCTCTTCCCCATCTCTCTCACTCTCTCTTCCCCATATTTTTCTCTCGCCCTATCTCTCTCCCTTCCTTAAATTGATTTAAACCAAATACAAATGCACTTTTTACCAAACGGTTCCTCCCTTTTAGGGGCAAATTGCAGATTGGTGTTCATCCATCCCCACAACAAAGTGGTGCTGTTTTAACTCCGAGTTGGTGAATCCATAGGGCAATGTCTTGAAGACTAAATTACCTTTAGAAATTGTCTGCAAGATAAAGGGATCTGCTTCCAAGGCATTTTTTTTTTTTTAATCTAAAAAATAAAAAAAATTTTTTTAATCATTGATAAAAACTCTTCCAATTATTTTATCTAAAAAGCGTTCTTTAAATGTTATTTTTTACTTTTCTCAGATTTTTTTTTTTCAAAAACATTTTTTCCTTCTATAAAACTATTTTTACTTAAAATTTTAGTTTGAATAGTTCTGCGATTTTTTTTTTCAAAAACATTTTTTCCTTCTATAAAACTATTTTTACTTAAAATTTTAGTTTGAATAGTTCTGCGATTTTTTTTTTTTCAATAACATTTTTTCCTTCTATAAAACTATTTTTACTTAAAATTTTAGTTTGAATAGTTCTGCGATTTTTTTTTTCAAAAACATTTTTTCCTTCTATAAAACTATTTTTACTTAAAATTTTAGTTTGAATAGTTCTGCGATTTTATTTTTCAATAACATTTTTTCCTTCTATAAAACTATTTTTACTTAAAATTTTAGTTTGAATAGTTCTGCGATTTTTTTTTTAAAAAACATTTTTTCCTTCTATAAAACTATTTTTACTTAAAATTTTAGTTTGAATAGTTCTGCGATTTTTTTTTTTCAAAAACATTTTTTCCTTCTATAAAACTATTTTTACTTAAAATTTTAGTTTGAATAGTTCTGCGATTTTTTTTTCAATAACATTTTTTCCTTCTATAAAACTATTTTTACTTAAAATTTTAGTTTGAATAGTTCTGCGATTTTTTTTTTCAAAAACATTTTTTCCTTCTATAAAACTATTTTTACTTAAAATTTTAGTTATAATAGTTTTGCGATTTTTTTTTTCAAAAACATTTTTTCCTTCTATAAAACTATTTTTACTTAAAATTTTAGTTTGAATAGTTCTGCGATTTTTTTTTTTAAATAAAGAAGCCTGTTTCTTTAATTTGTTTCTTTTCACGTTAGATTTTTTTAACATTTATTCCTCATTATACTAAATTATTTTTTTACTTTGTTTTATTTTAAAATTTACTTTTTTTATGTTTTTTCATATTATTTTTATTTCATTTTCTTGAAAGATTGTCTCTTTAAATTTATTTTTTGTTTTACTCATTAAGGAATAACCATTTTAATATAAAAAAAATCACCAATTATTAAAATCATACCAAAGGTTGTAAATCCAGACATTATTAGAATTTCCAGTGTTAAAACGGTAACAACTAAAAACGAGAGGGAGAGAATTAAATGCTACTTTGAGACTTTCTTAATTATTTAACCATTTTTACTAACCAATTTCTTCAGTTTAAAAAACAATAAAGTTTAAATCTTTATTTCCTTAATGTTGCTTTACTTTTTTGTATTTGCTAATTAATTTACCAAAGTTGTGGATTTTTTTGCTTATGTATTTTGTATTTGTTAATCAATTTACTTTTCAAAGTATTTGTTTTTGTATTTGTAAATGGGTTTTGCAGTTGTTTTTACAGTTTTTTTTTACTTTTGTATTTGTTTTTGTAGTTGTTTTTTTACTTTTGTATTTGTTTTTTACTTTTGTATTTGTTTTTTATATGTTTTTTACTTTTATATTTGTTTGTACGGTTGTTTTTTATTTTTGCATTTGTTTTTTGTATGTTTTTTATTTTTGTATTTGTTTTTGCTGTTTTTATTGTTGTATTTTTTTTGCATGTTTTTGTAATTTATTTTGTATTTGTTTTAGTATTTGTTTTTTGTTTTTTGTATTTGTTTTTATTTGTTTTGTATTTTTGTATTTTTTGTATTTGTTTTTTTTCTGTTTTTGTATTCGTTTTTATTTGTATTGTATTTTTGTATTTGTTTATTTGTTTTTTGTATTTTGTATTTGTTTTTATATTTGTTAATAGACTTGCCGAAGTATTTTGTATTTGTCTTTACATTTTACCTGTTGTAATCAACTTACTGAAGTTGCAGTTTTTTATATTAATGGTTCATCACTTACCAAGGCCAAAAGCCACTTGAGGATAAGGGCTTGTGAGATTTTCAGTAAAATGATGGAGCAATACCATGAAAGGATTGAGAACTATGATTAATTCAACGGATGACTCTACGTATATTTGTTAACACGGAACTTGAAAATGACCATGCTGTAGTCTGTAAGGAAACATTCCCATAGTAACGTGTTCCAGAGGAGGGAAGTTCTTAGAAAGAAACTCTGTCCATTGAAGTTCCATTTGATTTTAGGTACACAGAGGAAGAAAAAATTCTTTGCAGTGTTGGTAGAAAGATGAGTTCTTGCAGAGAAGGTTTTACTGGAGGACGAGTGGTTGTGAGTTCCAAACTTGAAACTCAATCGAGCACCTACCACGTAAATATTGGTCAAGTAAGGAAAGACTAGCAACGTTTCTTCTGTGAGAAAATGTCAGGAAGAGAAAAAATATTCTCATACTAGATTGTGGTGTTCAGATGATTAATTGGAATCAGAACCGGGAATCAGAAAAATCAGGACTTTTGGGAGATATCAGTATCAGAATCGGAAAAATGTGTGCCTATTTTCCTATGCTAAAAACGATTTAATTATCTTTTTATTTGATTTTGCTTAGAACAAAACTTTCCATAGCAGGTATTAATAATGAAATAATAAATATTTGTTGATTTTGAATAACGACTAAAACTAAAATCCATAGATAACCCCCACCACCACCACACACAAATGCATTTTTACGTTTGAGAAAATCTATGCACATTTAACATGTGTTTTTACGGTAATCGGGGAGGGGGGATAACAGCTTTACAGTTAAATATTTAGAGATTTAAAAAGAATCGGAATCTGTAATTGTATCGGAATCTGGGAAAAATATCGGAATCATACCATCACTACGAGATTAGCAAGTCAATTTTGTATTCTCTCTCTCTCTCTCTCTCTCTCTCTCTCTCAAGGCAGGGAAGCGTTCTCTGACTGCTATTTTCCCTGATGTGTAAATAGCAGTGTGTACTTTGCATGTATCATAGTCTATGAAAAGTGATCTATATTATATTTCTCTGAGTTTGTCTCTCTGTCCGTTCCACTTCTTCTCGGAAACTACTGGGTCGATCTGTCAGAAATTTTGTATGAATCTTTATGATTAGATGCAATGAACTATGGTATCTGTTTAATGCACAGTCAGGCATTAATAAGAATTAGTCACCACAATACTACATTTACTTTAGAAATTTTCTTGGAAATTACTAAGCCGATCTGACTGGAATTTTGTATGGACCTTTATTATAATAAGGTGCAGCGGACTAAGTATTATATCTATTTGATGCACAGTCAGGTAGGAATTAACAAGAATTAGTCACCACAGTATTACATTTATTCTAGAAGTTTTCTTGGAAACTGCTGGGCTGATTTGACTGAAAATTTGTATGAACCTTTGTTATAGGGTGCAGCGGACTTAGTATTATGGCAACCATTCGATGCACGGTTAATAGGGATTATTATTATTTAATGTAAAAATGAGCACAAATTAAACCATTTTAAGTCATCACTTTGACATAGAGCACTCATTCTAAGACAACGGCTATAACTTTTGCCAGTTTTTAACAGGAAAAAAGTTTAGTGTTGCTAAATTTTCAGTTCATTAAAGTGAAGAAAAAGTGAGATAAAAACGATCTTTTGTAATCTCTATATAAATAAAATGAACTCATTTTTTCCCGTCTGATTTTGACATTAATAGGATTAAAAATCAAGATATTTCATGCAAATATAATATGCACAAACGGCAGAACAATATCTGAGCTGTGTTATAGGTTTATTATTTCTCAAATTCCTCGATAATCTTAGATTTCTATACTTTTTCTGCTGAGAAGTCACGGCCAAAATCGGTTAAGATCAATGGAAGTGGTAAAATATTTTCTCTCTAAAAAATTCCTCCTCCCCCTGCCACCACTTAACACCGTTTGGGGATCGTTCACAAGGAACAGTTGAGAAGAGAACACCGGTTTGGCTCCGTAGTTCTTTCATGTGAAGTTATTTAAAATCACTAAACTAAGCTGCAGTGCTCTGTGGCGCAGTGGTTAGCGTGCTGGACAATTCACATTATATTTTCACGTTCGCGCCGACCTACCGTATTTGTTTTTTTTTTCCTAAACAACTGGAATGGACTTTTCTTGGTAGCCGAACTGTTAACGTTGCAGATGTTTGTTTTTTTTTTTTTTTTCACACTTTATTTTCCTACTTTCACTCATGACTCCGGGTTTGATCCTTCCTACTTACCTACCATAACATTTTTTAAAACTCCCCCCGTCCCGGAAACAAACACTCGGGCAACGCCGGGTACCCCCGCTAGTTATTTCATAAAGAATAGACCTGAATTAATGAGACGAAAGCATAAAAACGTGAACGATAACGAGTTTTTTTTTTAAATAATTTTTGTTCTTCCTTAAATATGGAATATTACCACTGAAACGTAAAGGGGCTACTATGATAGGGGCTAGATTTATAAAGGGACAACCTGGGTAGGAAGTTGACCAGCATGATGTTTATTCAAATCAACACTGCGACGATTTGACAGAGACTCAAGGTTTGCAGACAATGCAGACTCTATTAGCTTAGAGATACTTTTTGGGGGTAGGAGGAATTTGTCTCAAAGGAAAATATTAGTGGTTGGTGCACTAGCCCAGATGTGACAACAATACTCCATGCATGGGCGAATGGCGTTTCTTTTTGAATTATTATTACTTTCTTTTTACTTTTATCCACCCTAAACAAGGCGTATTGTCAGTGAAACATAAAAGGGCTACTGTGGTTGGGAGGAGGAGACATGGGGGCTTCAACCAGGGTGGAGAATTGGGCAGCAAAATGTTTGTTCACATTACATTTAATTTTTGTATTTTGTATGTTGGTATAGTCAGAGGGAAAGGGGAACAGGGAAGAAATTCTAAAGGCGAGCAGTTTAATTAGGGTAGACTGTCTCGTTTACTGATTTTTACAATAAAGGGGTGGGATTTTGCTGCTAGTCGGGTAGGTTAGAAATTTTTATATTGAGAGAGAGCAAGTGCAATAAGTTCAAGTATATTCTGTGGAAGTATGTATAAAACAAGCACAAGAGATGCAAACCGCGGTGCTGTGACAGGGCTGGAGTTTGGCAGACAGTGCGGAATCCATTAGGTTAGAAATTCTTATTTGCGTTTTGTCCAAGAGAGAGAATGGTTGGTGCATCAGCCCGGATGTGGCAACATTACTCTATGTGTGGGCAAATGGTGGCTTTATAAAAATGCAGGATACTGCCAGATGCTATAAATTTTGTAGCCTGGTAGAGGAAGCCTACTTTTTTTGTAGCAAACTTGGCAGTATATTTTATGTACAAATTTCATTTCATGTTGAATGAATGTCAGACCAGGGAATTTAGATGGACTCTTGTGAACCATGACACTCGTTGGTTGGGAAGGTTATAGTTATTAAAGGAAAGGAGATTTGTCTTGGTAGGACATGGTCTGAACTCTTGGCTATGTCTTCTTTTTTATTTTTTTTTACTTTTTGCAATTTTTTTTACTTGGGAGTCATCACTTATCAAAGCCTGAAGGCGACTCGAGGATTAGAGTTAATGAATAATAGTAGTGTTGTAATCGTTAATGGTGTAGATTGGGCAGAATTTATTTATTTATTTATTTATGGGGACGGATCAACAAGAATTTGTTTACATTGGATTTGGAGGCTACCATGTTGTATTCAACCGGGAAGGAGGACCATAGAACAGTGTTCCACAGATGGCCAGTTCTGGGAAAGAAGCTTTGTTCATGAAGTCTGTGTTTAGATTTAGGTGCAGATAGAGTGGGAGAAATAGTATATAGTGGTTGTAGCTGGTCGAGTGTTTTTTTTTTTGTGAAAGTTTGGCAAGGGAGGGTCCATAGGTTGGAGTTCAGATCATTTTTAGTAATTGGTCAAATTATGCAATACATAGATTTTCATTAAAAAATTTATATGTGAAACCATTTTCAATGCAAAAAAAAAGACCATTAAAGTGGTCAAAAATGGAGTTTTAGGGTTCTATGAATTACATAGTCAGAATTGGTCGACTGGCAAGATTTAATGTTTCACTCAGTTGACTTCCTAAATACATTTTAAATGCTTCAAATGGATTTGATTTGAGGAGAGACATAAGACAGTATAATTGACCATATTTATCGTAAATCTTTATTTAAATAAGGTTGAAATGAATGAAATTAAATGGCACAGCATAATGCACATACGAACTCATTATAACCTTAATCATTAAAAACTAGCGGGACCTGTGGAAATTCCACAGGAGACTCACTCATATGTAATATATTGATGTTGGCATTCTGTAGATGTTCAGCGTAAATGGAGATCCTCTGATATTATTGTAGCTCTTTTGTTAAAACTGCAAAAGTATTTATCTAAGCTAGCAGGGACGCCCGGCATAGCCTGGTCATAAAGTATGCTTAAATATGATATTTTAATTATTGCAGATTTCGTATATATTATTATAGAGTTAATGTTCTATCGATTTTTATATATTATAAAGTTGCGATTTCAAAAATAAGAAAATATCCATACGACTTGAGTGCATTAGCTTGCATTGAAACCAAAACTTTATATATATATATATATATATATATATATATATATATATATATATATATATATAACTTGAGTTCTTTCAGCTATAATCGAAACCGAAATCAAAACTTATGAATAGGGCTATGACAAGAGAATATTCTTTTCATTATTTTGACTCTCGAGTATATATATCAGTTAATATCTTATGTTTTTATATAGTGATGTGGTTCTCAATTGATTAACTGTGTCTAACTATGTCGGATATATATTCAAGAGTCAAAACAATGATTAGAATATTCTCTTGTCATAGCCATACTTATGAAGAATGGTTGATAAATTATTTATAAAAAAGATAGATTACTGGAGTGCCATCAGCTATAATCGAAACCGAAACCAAAACTTATGAAGAATGGTTGATAAATTAGTTATAAAAAAGATAGATTACTGGAGTGCCATCAGCTATAATCGAAACCGAAACCAAAACTTATGAAGAATGGTTGATAAATTAGTTATAAAAAAGATAGATTACTGGAGTGCTTTCAGCTATAATCGAAACCGAAACCAAAACTTATGAAGAATTCTTGGTAAAATTATTTATTACAAGAAATGGAAGTTCTTAACAATTAAACGACAGTCACTCGGATGTAAGCATGACACACAAAATAAATAACACGCTATCCTATTAATATATAGATTAAAAAATAAATATCAAACAACTTGAAAGAAGTCTATTCATTTTTTTCCTATCCCTGTTGGTGCATCATTTTATTTATTGATATAATCATTTTATTTATTAATATAATCATTTTATTTATTAATATAATCATTTTATTTATTGATATAATCATTTTATTTATTGATATAATCATTTTCTTAAGTTAATACAGCTAAAGAAGATCAGAAGAAAATGTTTTTCAATAAGGAACTAAGAACAAATTTACTAAAAATATTTTTTGTTTTTTTTTCTTACTATTAATTCATCCCAAACATCGCACAGTGCCACTTTGACCTAAGGGGCTACTAATTGGCACCAAATTTACAGGGATACTATGTAGGAAGTTGAGCAATGAGATGTCTGTTCACATTACACTTGAACTTTTGCATGTCAGTACAGTCAGAGAAGCAGGGACCCGGGAGGGAATTCCAAAGTCTACGTATGCACACAAAGTTATGAACAGTACATAGGGCCCGAGCAAAGCTGGGCTGAACAGCTAGTATACTAATAAATACGAAATCTGCATTAATCATGATATCATATTTATTTTATGACCGGGCAATGCCGAGAAGGCCTGCTAGTATGTACTAAAAGAGAACATTAAATTGACATGAAAATTCAACAGAAATGCAAAACAGTGAAAGGAAAATTGATCACACAGCAGCACATTCACATCTCAAGCACAACTGAACCATACTGGACATCGCTGAAGCAACGCGTTTCCACTAGCTGAGAGAAACGTAACTGAGAAGCATACGTGTTATTACTTGTTTTGTTTTGAGAACCACAGGGTGAGTCGCGGGAAACGGATGTTTTTAAGGAAAATAAAATTCTGCGAATATTTCAACAAAAATTTTATAATGTACATAAAAAACATTTACTCCATCCATCCAGCGCAGCCGTAGCAGAGATTAAACTCACTACACGAGTTTGTAGTGTAATTCAAATCTTGTCCATAGCTGAATACTTGATGCTTCGCCAGGGCTATCAAGGGTATTTTTTTTTATCGTGACGCCATCACTAGATGGGGTGCCTACCATGGCTTAAGAGAGTCCCATCTACTCTCGAGAGAAAGACCGCGTCAGATTCTCAACCTGGTATTTTTTTTTACTAAACTATGCCATTATGGAATATTTAGAAGTGAAAAGCGTTCTACAAATAAATCCGTTTCCCGTGATTCACCCTGTACATATAACGGTTGACGGTGGGTCATGGTAGAAACGTCGAATACAACCAGATAAACACATAAACAAAGAAATGTTTAAACGAGATTCAAAACGAAACAAATCATATTCAAACCATCTTTACTTTCCAACTGTAATTTATATTAACTTATGATTTTACTTGAATTCCCAAGATTCCGATTGTCAATCACAACGGGAAAGCTGAAATCCCAAGATCTTGGGGGGGGGGGAAATCTCAAGCATTAATATCTGTTGATATTGAATAAGACTTTCAATTCTATCTAATGATGGTTAGTTCAGTTATAAACAACTTTAAATAGATTTCGGCTCTTTCTGAATTTAAGCCTCATTTATTGTAAAAAAAAAATGTTTTAATGTACTTTAATCTTTACGTATGGCTTTCAAATAAATAGATTGTGTCACACTATACCTCAGGGCTTCTTAAACTTTTTTTGATCATGACCTCATTTAGGAGTGTGAGTTTTTCGCGACCCTAGACAAATGTTAGATAAATATATTTAATTAACCATAGATTATACAATAATATATATATATATATTTAATTTAAATTATTTAAAATATATTTAATTAACCATAGATTATACAATAATATATATATATATATATTTAATTTAAATTATTTAAAATATATTTAATTAACCATAGATTATACAATAATATATATATATTTAATTTAAATTATTTAAAATATATTTAATTAACCATAGATTATACAATAATGTATATATATTTAATTTAATTTATTTACAATATATTTAATTAACCATAGATTATACAATAATATATATATATATTTAATTTAAATTATTTAAAATATATTTAATTAACCATAGATTATACAATAATATATATATATATTTAATTTAATTTATTTACAATATATTTAATTAACCATAGATTATACAATAATATATATATATATTTAATTTAAATTATTTAAAATATATTTTTTTTTTCGTTGGTTGTTTTTGTTTTACGGCATATCAACTCTTTTCAGGTTATTTAATGCCGAATTCGGTGATTTTGAAAATTTTTTAATAGAATATATTTGTTTTTTGCAAGTCAGTTTCTATTTAACCCATAGTTGGGACCCTAACAGGTACTACCACTCCGGGTCAGAGTGGACCTGGGAGCAATGGCAATTAAAGGGTGGCTCCGCACTCCCCAGAGTCCGCAAACTGGGGCCTCACCATTGGATATAGTTTAAGGTCATATCCAGGACCCCCATTGAAGGACTTTTACTCTCTGCAGGGGGGCAGTCGGCGTATTCTAATGCCCCACCGACAGGGCCTTAAAATATATTTAATTAACCATAGATTATACAATAATATATATATATTTAATTTAAATTATTTGAAATATATTTAATTAACCATAGATTATACAATAATGTAAAATCAAAAATTGCACAAATGTAAAATTGTATTTATTATAAATACAAAGAAGTGAGATTATCAGCTGGTTATTGTTACGAGTCGTTTGTTAATGAGACGGATGTACTTGCTTTTTACTGCATAACAAATCAAATCTTGGTGCAATATTTGACACTGTTGGACGTAGAATCTCTTCAACATTTTTTAAATGTTGAGATTAAATATGTTGAATGGCAAAATAATGCTTAATGCCATATCAGAGATTGTGTGAATTTCATTTTTACTTACAATCAAAAATTCAATCAATGGCTTTTTTGAAAATCTAGTTTTAATTTGAGTCACTTGAAAGCTCAGCAAATCTCTTGAGCTTTGCATGACAGATGGTCAATCTCACTAAAGCCAATCGAAAATAGTTATTGAATCCAAGATAACTTTTTAAAATCAATATTTGATGCAAAATATTTAAAAAAAAAAAAAACTGTTTCTAACGCTTTTAAGTGGTCAATAATAATTTTTGTAATATAGTTTTTACAATCATTTTTCTCGATTATAAAATTATCAATACTGCAAAACATTTCGAACAAACCCTTTTCGTCCCTGCTTTTCCAAATGTTAATCTTTTTAATAAAACTTTCAATTTTATCATTGGAAGTAAATATATTGTAATTTCCTCCTTGAAAAGACAAGTTGAGATCATTCAATTTTTCCAAAATATCTGATAAATAACACAGCTTGGATAATCAGTGATCATTTTGGAAGAAAAAAAAAAAAAAAAAGAAGCAAGACCAGATTTTTGTTCAGTCTAAACTATTTCGATTTCATCCTTCAATAGCAATAATCTTCTTAAACTTTGTCTTCTTGATATTCACCTTACTTTTACATGTACTAAGACATTTGTTTAGTAGGAATCCGTATCCTTCCAGGGATTTAAACATCAACGGCCCTTAAGGGCATGAATCTTAACAAAATTTATAATCTTAACAGCATTCTGAAGCAAATCGTCTTTGTTTTTTGTTTTTTTTGTTTTTTTTTTACAAGGTGGTCACCACTTATCAAGGCCCGGAAGCCACTCAGAGATAAGGGTTATTGTAAGTACAGTACGTTAGTGTGGATATTTAAAGTGTCTACTTAAGGGGGCGGTTCATCAGGAATTTGTTTACGTTGGACTTGAAGACATCCAAGTTGTAGTAAGGAGGGAAGCAGGCAGACGGAACAGAGTTCCACAGGCGTGCAGTTCTAAGAAAGAAGCTTTGTTCATGGAATCTACGTTTTGATTTAGGCATAGATAAAGAGTGGGGTAAACTATTCCTTCTGGTTTGTAAATAATGGAAAAATCTACATATTGATAGACCTAAGTGAAGACCAAGTTTTTGCACATTTTAGAGCATCATTCAGAAAAAAGAAAAAATGAAAAAATAATACTTACGTCTGTGTACCAGCACACCTTTTATTTGTCAGTAAAATAGTGTGACTGCGGTCAAAGTTCAATGTCTGTGCGATGTCTTGTCGATCTTTCACTCGGTCATGCTTCAAAATTTTGGTAGGCAATTCCTTATTTGGTGACTGTCGAGAACCCAAACCTTGGTATTGTTGGTATAATGTTTCCCTTTTAAGATACGTTTAATTCCGGTGCTACTTTTTTTTTTTTTTTTTGCTGCAATGGCCTACGGTGTAATAAGGCAGTGAGTAAAAGTCACGTGATTATATTTAGAAACCTAAAAAAATGATTTACAACCAATATTTTTGCTCATCATCGCTTTTACACCATCTGTGCGTACTCCACAGTAATTTTTCCATTCTAAACCTTCAGTTTTAAGATTTTCGTTAACTTTTCAATATATGTCTTTCCCTTTAGTATCGTCGTTTAAAGGACGACACAATAATAATTCTTCCTCCACGTTTTCTTTATAAACGAAACTGAAATATACCAACAACTGAGCCAAATTAGTGACAGCAGTTGTTTCGTCTAATTGAATTGAAAATATTGGGCTTTCTTTAATTCTTTCAATTAGCTGCACAAATTAATCCCTGTTAATTTCAGAGATTCTATTTGCGACAGTTTCGTTTGACAGAGGAATTTTTCAAATATCATGGCTATATTTACTTTCATGAAGTATTTTACCATTTTAGTCTGTTTTATCGTTATTTTCATGGCAAGTGCTCGTCTGAGCTCTAATTTATGGTCCCCCTTGCGAAACATTCATGAGAAACAATTGTTTGGCTGAAAACACTATCAATAATTTCCCCCACTCTTTATCTATGCCTAAACCTAAACATAGATTCCATGAACAAAGCTTCTTTCTTAGAACTGCACACCTGTGGAACTCTCCTCCGTTTACCTGCTTTCCAGCTGACTACAATATGGCCGTCTTCAAGTCCAATGTAAACAAGTTCTTGATGAGCCATTCCCCTTAAGTAATCCAATTTTATCAAATTTACACTTTTAACGATTATTATCATATTGTCCCCTTTGACCACTGTACACTCTTTAACCATTATCCTTGAGCGGCCTCTGGGCCTTGATAAGTGGTGATTCCTTTGTTTAAAAAAAAAAAGCAGGGAACACAAGATCTTCTCCAATGGTGAACGGCTTCATATTTTTCGCAATACAATATGAAACTTCATATGACGCGAGTAAATACTTTTCATTAACCGTTAGAAATTTTACTAAAGAATTTCTTCCTTCATTTAAAGACTTTACAAGTTTTTCAAAATATTCTTTTGGTTGATTGGCGCACAAAGTATGTTTTGATTCAAAATGTTTTTTCAATTTTGATGGTTTCATACTCTCTGTAGCTAACAACTCATTGCAGATCAAACAAAGATGTTTTTCATGACCAACACAATTTCTAAATGTAAAGCCAAATTGAAGGAAAGACTTAACATATTTACTTTTCCGCACATTAGATGTCTGTTTGTCAATACTAAGTTCCACTTGAGAAAATTTTGTGGCATTGTCATCTGTATCGTGACTCTTCTTAGGTAAGTTCCACCGTTTATCCATGGCCAAAAGGATTTTAATCCTGAAAAAAAAAAAATATATATATATATATATATATATATATATAACCTGTGTGTCCGGCGTTGTCCGGGTGTTTGGAACTGTGTGTTGAGCAAAAAAAAAAAAAAAGGCACGAAGGTGGAAGAGAAAGTGAAAAAAAATCCTGACGTCTTACTGCTACTCTATGACTCGACCGGAAGTTCAAAACATTGAAATTAAGTAAAGTCATTCACGCCGATAGGATGACTTACAAAAATAGAGGAAAAAAAAAAACGACCCTCTTTTTAGAAAAATGTAAAGTTAAGGTTGAAGGAATGAATGTTTTTGGCCAATTTTTCGATATTTGTCGTCCGAAGGATTGAGCTTCAAAACGATACCGATCTCGTGAAAATCTGTCCCCTCTGTGAAAAGTTTTAGCCATACATACATACATACATACATACATACATACATACATTTAAACAGACAGGTGAGATTGATATTATAGGTAACATATTGCATACCGTTATATGAGAACGTACATTAGTAGATTCAAATTTTAAAGGATTTATTAATAAATTATGACAAATGACATATTTAAACAAATTATTTGTTACAAATATATCACACACACAAAAATTAATTAATTGGCGAATCAATTAAAACTATTATTATAACAACTCTATTTTGTAAAACAACAACTCCGTTCTGCAGATTATTAAAATTTCACAACCTTGAGATTTTGCTAAGCACCCCATTTGGAGTCACGACCCATAGTTTAAGAAGCCCTGCTGTACCTAACCTAAAAAGAAGAAAAGCTATTCATTTGGTAGTTAAAGAAGCTGTTCTTTTTCATACCTTTTATTCATTTATTTATTTTTTTATGAAATGCAAGATTGTTTCATATTAGAAAATTGGAGGTCCATATAAGAAATTTTTGGCCAGAAATACATCTGAAACCTCTTGAGACTTGTTTTAAAAAGCTATAGACATATTTCAGTGGGTCTTATGAGTGAAATAGAGTAAAATTATTTTTTTTCTCCTCCACAAGCTGAGAAATAGAATTAGTTTAATTTTAGCTGAAAATTGCAAATTGCAGCAAAAAAAACTTTGTTGGAATTAGTAATGTCAACAGAGATTTTAGCTGTGATCATGTTTTAATACAGTAAAAATTGTCTCCCTTTGATGGCTTCAGGGTTATTTTTCAGTTACATAAGGATTTTAAGTAATTTAGAGTTACTTCCCTTTGTTTTTCTCGTTACTAGTTGTATGTGTACTTTCTTTTCGTCTCGGAATAAAAAGCAGACATGTCTCTCCGTGTCTGTGTATTGAATGAAAAGCATGTTTACGTGTTAATTTCTTTTTGTTGATGTGAATTGCCTTCTACAGTCTAAATCCTATTAAAATCATACAAGGTATGTTTTATTTGATTCTTAACTTTCATAATTAACCGTCAAAATTTTCATTTTCCTTATTAATGAACTACATACACTGCGAAAGCAGTATCTGTGGTAGGTCTTAGGGAATTTTCTATACTTTTTATAAAGTATCAACCAATTAGTATGTGTTTTTCATGGAAACTACAAAATATCGCATATTGAAACGATTGCTTCTAAAATATCTCTTCTCCTAGGCACAGCCTCCACTTATATATAGTTATCTATATATATATATATATAGAGAGAGAGAGAGAGTCAAACTGCTTGTCTATAAAGCAGTTGTCTTGCCCACTCTTCTGTATGGAGCCGATAGCTGGACCACCTACAGCAGACATCTGAAAGCCCTGGAGGAGTATCACCAGCGTTGTCTCCACAAGATACTCAGGATTGGATGGAAGGATCGACGAACAAATGTAAGCATCCTGAAGGAGGCTACCATACCTACCATCACCACAACCATCATTCGACACCAGCTGTGATGGATGAACCATCTTATGTGCATGCCTGACAACTGCCTTCCAAAGCAAATGCTCTATGGTCAGCTAAAAGAGGGAAAGCGGTCCCAAGGAGGACAGAAAAAGAGATATAAGGACAACATAAAGACCCATCTGAGACAGTGTCACTTCAGCCTCACCAGTTGGGAAGATGCTGCTCTTCAGGGGGGTATGTGGAGCAAGATGGGACATGAAGGCACGGTTCACTCAGAAAAGGACCTCCACAGAGCCACAGAAAACAAGAGAAAGGAGAGATCTACTACCAACATAGCTCCTTCCACCTCTTCCACTACCCAGACGACCACCCACATATGCCCCCATTGCAATAAAGTCTGTGGCTCAAGGATCGGCCTCCTCAGCCCTCTGAGGACCCACAAATGACCAGACCTAATCTCACCGATGGGAGAACAATCATACTCGTCACGAGTGATTGCTGATAAGATGAGACTATAATTGTTTTCATACCTACAGACACTAGTGTTTCATACTTTTGGGAATCATCAGTGCAGGGAGTCACCATTACCGCCGGTCGGAAAATTCAAACTCGGCCACAAAACCATCTCTGATTCCATTAGCAAGGAACAAACTGCTCAACCAACGTTAATCGCGGCGATAAATATAATTGAAATTAACATTTATATAAAGCGTAAATGTCATTTAAGACGTCCGAGAGTGATCTTATGATTTTAACTACGATCTACACACGTGGGCTTAAGTGATCAACTTATTTTATTTTGACGTAAAGTGCTCGACAACAAGAACGGTGTTCTAAAAGGGGTTCACATAATTACTATAATTATATACTAGCCATAATCGAAACCGATAACAAAACTTATGAAGAATTCTTAGTAAAATTATTTATGACAATAAACAGAAGAACATAATTAAACAACTCGGATGTAAGCGTGACACACAAAAGAACACACACGATATCGTATTAATATATATATATATATATATATATATATATATATTGTTTTATTTTTTATTACCGTTCTATCTGCTTGGTTACGTATGTTTCGGATGTTGGACCGTGTTTACGATCTAACAGCCTCGTCAGACCTTACAGAAATGGTTGGTTAGTATTAGGAAGAATTGTTTTTAGAAGGAATACGAAAAAGAAAAAAAAGAGGGAAAGAAAAAGGAGGGGGGTTGGGGTAGGAGATAATAGTGGGCGGGTAATGACAATATTTTAGTTTTGAAGGTTAAAATATATTAGGTTGTATTGTGGGGGGGGGGTAACAGATTCAGGTAGGCTTGGGTGGAGATATGTGGATATAGGGATTTTAATCCTGAAAAAAATATATACCTGAATCTGCTACCCCCCCCCCACAATACAACCTAGTATATTTTAACCTTCAAAGCTGAAATATTGTCATTATCCGCCCCCCAACCGTACCTGAATCTGCTACCCCCCACACACAATACAACCTAATATATTTTAACCTTCAAAACTAAAATATTGTCATTACCCGCACCCCCTATTATCTCCTACCCTAACCCCCTCCTTTTTCTTTCTCTCTTTCTTTTTTTTTTTTTTCGTATTCCTTCTAAAAACAATTCTTCCTAATACTAACCAACCATTTCTGTAAGGTCTGATGAGGCTGTTAGATCGAAAACACGGTCCAACATCCGAAACATATGTAACTAAACAGATAAAACGGTAATAAAAAAAATAAAAACACATATTTGCTCTGCAATAGTATTGAGCACTCTCTTCAGGTTTTTACTAATTACAAGTTTTACCAAATATATATTATATATATATATATATATATATATATATATATATATATATATATATATATATATATATATGCGGTGATAATGGCTTGAATTTAAGTTTAAAATGCAAAAGTCAAGTATCATGTTTCAATTGTGCTCCAAACAGAATCATTCATTTGGAACGTGTTCCTGTCATATCCAAGAGCCTACTGCTGATTTTATATGTTGGGCCTTTCTGCTTGTGTAGTGATAAAACTTCTCAAATGCATTTACGATGTTAGGCTGTGTAAGGTGTTAACTTTAAACAAAACCGTCTGTTCCTTCTTTCGTCAGATTTTCCCCGATTATAGATACTTATCAAAGACATTCCGATACTACACTTATCTAAAAACATTGCTAGATACATAAAGTATATTTGTGTGAAATTCCGATGGGTTCCCAATGAGAGCAGTCAATTAATCAATATCACCGATTTCAATGATAATAAAAAATATGGGAGTGTGAAACATTCGTTGATCATCATTCAATCCCGGGCAACGTCCGGTATCCCTGCTAGTAGATAGATAGATAGATAGATAGATAGATAGCCCTAGAAACCTTTTTTTGCTATAGATCTTTTTCGGTGATTAAGAATATCTTCTAAACGAAAACTCTTGTACAAGACTAAAACATAAATTTGCCAATTCTCCACGTGTACGTTTCTGAGAATCTGATGATTTTCTGCTACCAGCATGTATCCCACGCTTATAATTTTAGTGCTGAAGGCGGATTTTTTATTGGTTAAGAATTGAGTGAAACTTATCTTTTTTTAAGGAATTTGATATGGAAACACTTAAGAGGCCAACATTGGAAACCTCTTTACGCATGAATGGTTTAAGTGTTAATATAATCCACATATATACACACATGTATCACACACACACACACACACACACACACACACACACACACACACACACATAACTTAGAAAGTTATATATAACTATGATTTATATTTAACTTAGAAATTCATATATATAACTTATCTGTACTCCTATAAAGTTTTTTTTTTTTGTGTGTGTGTGTATTGATATTTGTATTATAAACCCTTTTTTCAATTTATTTAAAAAGAAAATACAAGTTTGTCATGTGGGTTGTTGAATTGCATTTATCTGCAAAAGATTTAGCTAATTTGCATATTTTTTTAAACGTCCATTTTAATTCATTTCCTATTAGGTTTTTCGGTTTTCTTATGGGATGATCATCTTTAGTTAACTATTACATGTAATTACATTCATGCAGATATTCTACATGATTTATACTTGCGTAATATTTGCATAAAAAGGTTATAGTAAACACAAAATATTTTCTATATATATTTATGTATGCGTATATATATTTGTTTAAAAAGTTTTGCCTATAAAAACTCCTCTGTAAGTTTTTGATCCAGAGATATAAAATTTAATATATAGGTTATTCGAACCCATGCAAAACTTTATATTTGGGTTTTAGCTGGAAAAAATCGGTGCAAAAGTGTGAAAATGAAAACAATGTAATTTGCCAGGTTAAGGTCGAACGACGGCATTACGAATATGCATATGTAACCTAATAGCTATTGGTTCCTGTTTTAATTTTTAACCTTCTAGCAAACATATCTTTATAGGTCAGGCATTAACGTCAAAGGAAAAAGTAAATCGTAAGCTAAATGTTTTGGTTTCAATTCTTGGAGGTGGCACACGAGTCATTTTTTAAACTATTACTATATATTGGGTTCAATATAGTCTATATAATTATAAAACTCAAATGACCTTGTAAGGAGTGTTGTAACCCACATCTGGTTAACGACTTCCGGTTGCGCATGCGTACATAAACATAAATCCATAACGGCGTAAACAAATAAACACAAATCGCCATTTATTTATTTAATTTATTCTCCATTTTTTAATACACCTTTCTTAAAAACATTCATACATTTTCTTCTACACTACCAACATAAATAAATAACCCCGACAATATGTGTTTTTTTAATTTGCGTTACAAATAAATAATCAACGCGACAATAAAACGTATTGTTTTACTGTGTACGTTTTCAGCGTC
Organism: Euprymna scolopes; assembly: GCF_053919585.1. Lineage (NCBI taxonomy): Eukaryota > Metazoa > Mollusca > Cephalopoda > Sepiida > Sepiolidae > Euprymna > Euprymna scolopes. Next base: position 33,623,202 of record NC_136516.1, read on the forward strand.
CCAATTGGTTTTTTTTTTCACGTTTGAATTATCCAAATAAACAATTGTTAATACTTTCTGCTTTTTTTACATCGTTCATTTCCGCATTGTCTTAATTAGTTTTATTGACCTTATTATTAATATATAAATTAAATATTTTGGCCCAATGGGTCATGAATGTTTGTTTAAAATAAATGAAAATAAGTTACATTTTATTTTCATTTTCTATTTAAAAAAGCCATTCTTAACATGGGAAGAGTGTTTTCAACTATTCTGTACTTTCAGCTAACAATTTCATTTTAAAAAGATATATCAAAATTTGAATTTAACTTTAAGTATTATGGTATCTGTTTAGTGCACATTTACCTATAAGTATGGCAAACCACTTATAATTCAATGGCTGTAAGTTTTTGTTTTTGTTTTTTTTCAAAAATAAACAATTATAAAAAGAACGACTCATTTTTTACTTGTTATTCTTGTGTGAATAAACAAAGTTTGTTTCGCATGTTTGATTTTTTTTTTAAATTCATTTATTTGTGGTGGAAACGGTTTCTAATCAGACCTGAGTACCACTACAGATTCCACATATGCTCATATGTAACCAATAATGTTTCTATAATAAACAGACATATATGTTTTAATAAAATCAAGCCATCAAAAAATGGATTGATAGCAACAAATAGTGTATTTCATCGTTCGTTGCAATTGTTTCAAGACCATTCGGACAAATTCAAACCCTATATCGTTTGAAAATTTTCACAAGAACGGCCTCTCATCAGGCGTTGTAAAAAAACAAAAACACTTTTATCATGAACAATATGGAATCCATTTCCCTTTTAAGGAAAGCTATGAGAAAAAAAAAAATATATATATATATATATATATATATATATATATATATATATATATATATATATATATATATCGCGTGTTTAAGGTACTACCTCTCGTCGGTGTATTCGAACCTCAGACCATATGTATTAGGGTCGAGTATGCTAGCCGTTACGCCACAAAGTCCTAGATGACTTCACGTGTTATTTTTATCGCTTTTAAACTTACATCGATTTTTTGTGGATTTTAAAAGCGTCTCCAGCCTTGGAGATGATGGCATAGCGTCTCCAGCCTTGGAGATGATGGCATAGCGCCTCCAGCCTTGGAGATGATAGCATAGCGTCTCCAGCCTTGGAGATCATGGAAAATATTCTTCCTTAGAAAATCGCCCATATTTTTTGGACGTAAACAAATAAACAAATATTATTTATTTATTTATTACTAACAGTTCCACCCGGCTTTGTTTGGGCCCTATGTACTGTTTATAAATCAAATTCAAATGTTTGATATGTCCAAGTAACCTACATCTAAAATTTCAAGTGGTTAGACCCAAAATTGGCGGAGGAGTATGGTAGAGTCTACAAAGGTTAACTCTGTAAGCTTTGACCTCTTGGCAGCCAAATTTCCGCCCCAAAACTGATTAAAAAGCTTGCTGCATGTCTGAATACCCTTTATGTAAAATTTTAAATGTTTAGACCCAAAATAGGCTTAGTAGTTTGCTAGAGACCGCAAAGGTAAAATCTTTTGAACTTTGATGCGTTGGAAGCCAAATTTTCAGCAAAAAGACAAAAACGATTAAAAAGCTTGCCCTATGTCTGAATACACTTTATGTAAAATTTCAAATGTTTAGACCAAAAATTGGCTGAGTAATTTGGTAGAGACCACAGAGATCAATTATTTTAAAACTTTGACCCCAATTATGACCCCTTAACATTTATTGTTTTGGACTCAAATCGAATTTAAAAGTTTGATCCATATCCAAGTAACCTATATCTAAAATTTCAAGTGTTTAGACCCAAAATTGGCAGAGGAGTTTGGTAGAGTTCTTAAATGTCAAATCATTGAACTTTGACCCCTTAAAAGCCAAATTTCTGACCGAAAACCGATTAAAAAGATTTTCCCAAATCTCAGTACTCTGTGTATCAAATTTCGAGTCTGTAGACTGAAAGTTGACAGTTATTGCGTAGGGAAATGTACACAGACACACACACTCACACAGACAGACAGACAGACAGACAGACAAACAGACACGTTCACTTTTATAGACATAGAGATTTATGATTTGCTCCTTTTAACCGGGTAGAGCTACGACTATTTTGATATGTTTGCTATATTAAAGATAATATATATCTTTTGATTGCAACTTCTCTTCCGATTTTCGGATTTTGTAATCATGCCGATATTCCTTTATTTTCTTTGAAAGCTGATGAGCCCCTTTTCTTCTGATGAGTAAGGACGGAATAAATAAATAAAAATTGGCATAATAATTACTTGAATGATTCTGTGCTACGAAACAGGTGCTGTCAAGAATCGAGCGTTTTAACGTGCTAAAAGAAATAAACGGTAAGATGGAAAACATCTTGAAATTCAGAATATAGGCTTCTGTTATTTATTTGTATATTCTCTGTAGTTATATATATATATATATATATATATATATATATATATATATATATATATATATATAATTTTATGTATCAACATACACTTTTATGTCAATGTTTTCAGTATTTACTTCAACAGTGCGGTAAATATTGAAACATTTACATAAAATTTTATGTGGATACATAAAATAATAATAATAATAATAATAATAATAATAATATATATATATATATATATATATATATATATATATGACGAAAATAATGGAAATAGTATTCCGACAAAATAGAGAAAATAAAAACCTTTTTATTTTCTCTCTCTCTCTCTCTCTCTATATATATATATATGAAATTACAAAACGTGTACAAATAAATGACATAAAATCTTTCTTTCTCTCTCTCTCTCTCTCTCTCTCTCTCTCTCTATCTATCTATCTATCTATATATATATATATGTATATATATATATATATATATATATATATAGAGAGAGAGAGAGAGAGGGTGGACGGAGGTGTTGTGGGGAGGGGTGGGGGTGGGGGTGATTGTGAGTGTAAGAACACATGCATGCAGAATTTTGAAAATATTATTGTTGCAAAATCCGTGCTTTGACCCGCAAACATTGCCTCCTTTTGGTAAATTAAAGATGGTGGAATAGATGTCTTTTATTTTCATTGCATCGTTTGGAGTTTTTGTTGGCTTCTCAGAGACCATCTGCCATTTTACAGCCTTTACAGAAATGAGCTTTTTTTTTCGTTTTGTTCATAGACTTTTCTAATTTATATTTTTTTATTTTATTTTATTTATTTATTTATTTTTAGATATATTGCTTCTCTCGATGAGACATTTTTCTGTTGGTCAGTCATTCGATCTATCGTGTTTAAATTTTTGTTTTCTTTTCGATAAGTTCAACAGTTTTCAAAAATCCCCACATTAAAAAAAACGACACTGGTTAACTTTGCCCTCGTGGGGAGGCAAAGTAAGTAGAAACTCGAAGTAAGAGGATTTGAAACACTTGAGAAGAGAAAGTTGCAATTGAAATATTGTAATGCTAGACTTTTTATCCTGTTGAAAATAGACAAACGTTATAGCCCATTGACTAACAATGAATACTTTATATCAAATTGATGGCTGAATATAGTTAAATTTGTGCTAATTTTTGCCTTATCCCTATTAATCCTTTACTGTACATAGAACGAATGCCATTATACTTAGTTATCTGCACCTTATCATATCAAGGGTCCGTACAAAATTTCAGCCAGATCGGCTCAGTAATTTCCGAAAAAAAGTGGAACAGAGAGACAGACAGACAGACTAATATAAATATAATATAGATTCTTTAGGTGTTTTTTTTTTATTAACTTTTTAGGGATTATCTACCATTTTAATTATAAATTCTCGCCTTATTTTTTGGATTTTCCTTCTTATAATTCTGGTATATTTCCACAGTTATTAGTCATGTATAAATTTAGATTATTCAGACTACTGTCCTCATCTGGAATGTTATTTGCACAACGTTTCGACCAATGTAACCGCCTGCTTTCTTCGGGTGTATCATGTCGAACTCAGGAATCTACACGGAATTTCGAACAGAACCCTTTATTTAATCCATAGGGGTAGCATGCTCTTGTTCTGTCAGCCATGACTGGATAAAAGTCATAAGTAATTCGCAGGTATATTCTTAGTATCGTCCGCACTAAGGATGTAACCTTCAACATCCTGAAGAATGTCATTTAGGACTGAATTTTTCGTAGTCGTTTATCTGTTATGCTATGAGTCTGTTTTCCATCGTGGATTAAATAAAGGGTTCCGTTTGAAATTTCATGTAGATTCCTGAGTCCGACAGAAGAATTCTCGGGTTTGGCAAGACGCACATGAAAAAGGTAGGAGGTTACATCAGCGAAAACGTTGTGAGAATGTCATAGAAATCATCACTCTCGCAAACGACATCGTGTTTGCTTAGCGTGTAAAATGCCAGCAGAAAATGTAGAAAAGAAAAGACAGCATAATTTTGTAGATCGCTCATTGGTGAACAACGTATGCCATTAATTTGCATATGTACACAATAAATATATAATAACTGAAGTTTGCATAAGGTTGGTGATTATTTTCCCAGAATGCACTGCTGTTTCCTGTATTGATTTTCTTCACTTGTTTACTCTGCAGAGAGAGCAATTACAGTTCTTTCTTTCTTTCCTTTTGATAAACCAAACGTAAAAATCTTTTGGTTAAAACTTGGAATCAGTCAATTGAATTACTAAGCACATTTACTATGTGTCATAGAAATCATCACTCTCGCAAACGACATCGTGTTTGCTTAGCGTGTAAAATGCCAGCAGAAAATGTAGAAAAGAAAAGCATAATTTTGTAGGTCGCTCATTGGTGAACAACGTATGCCATTAATTTGCATATGTACACAATTGGTAACTGTTAAAAGGGACGAATTCTAAAGCATGGGAGTTGAGTTTTATTTTTTGTTGGACAGCTTAGAACGAGAACGAACGGTGGAAGATAATATTGAATACACGAGGATTTATTGCAAGTTGAGGAAAGAAAGGAAAAAAGACTTTTGTGCGTTGTATCGACAAGAGGACGGTTTGACACTGTCATTCCCCTCCTTTCCATTTTATAAGCTATTTCGGCGTTTTTATTTTATTTTATTTTATTTTCAAGTGATTTTAAGAAGCGGCGACTTAAAAAAAAAATGGCAGATTCGACATTCGTTTATACCGGAATTTGATGGAACTACTGCTGGGCCGTCCGTTGTCGAGTGGGTTGAAAAGGCAAATTGTGCAAAATAAAGGAGCCAGCAACAGTCATTCCGAGTAACACTCAAGATGAGAATGGTAGTTCAAATGATTAAAATAATACAAATTATCAATCCTCATCTAAAAAAATTCAGAAAGATAACATCTATAAATTGCTTTTAAAAAAAGGTACGTTATCACGTTTTATTTTTTTATCTATTTATTTTTTTTATTCAATTTTCACCCCAAACAAGGCACAGTGCCACTTTGAAGCAGGGGGCTACTATCAGGGACTTAATTAGCAGGGTCATTATGAAGGGAGATGAGTAGAAAGATGTTTGTTAACATTACGCTTGAACTTCTGCATATCAGTGCAGTTGGGAAAGCAGAATCCCGGAAGGGAGTTCCAAAGACCCGCAGTTCTGGGGAAGAAACTATTGGAGTAAAAGGCTTTCTTGCACCTAGGGATCTCTACTGTAAAGGGATGAGACTTAGTAGCTTGTCGGGTTTGTCGGGGGTAGTTACGTCGGGGAGGTACAAGTGTTTGCAGTTCGTCAGAGCATTCACCATTAAAGTATTTGTAGAACAGGCAGAGGGATGCAACATCTCGTCGATGGGACAGAGGCTGAAGCCTAGATGACAGTTCAGGACCTATCAGGTTGGCGACTCTCTTTTGAACCTTGTCCAGGAGCGAGAGACAAGCAGCAGATGCACCAGCCCAGATGTGACAACAGTACTCCATACATGGACGAATGGTGGCCTTATAGAGGTCTAGGATTGTCAGGCGTAAGTAGTTTTCTAGCACGGTAGAGGGAGCTAACCTTCCTTGCAGCAGCCTTGACAATGCTCTCAATGTATCTATTCCAGTTCATATTCACTGTAAACGTTAGGCCAAGGAGTTTAAAAGAAGTACTTTCAGGCAATGTGTTCTTGGCCATTGCTATTGGTGGTAGAGAAGATTTCTTGTAGTTATTGAAGGAAACAAGCTTAGTCTTAGCAGCATTGAATGTGACCATCCATTTTTATTTATGAAAACTGGTGTGCCTCGTCTGACAACAAGCCTGACCATTTGCCGACACTCTGGGTTGGATTAACTCAAGAGTTCAAGGCTATTTAAAAACAGACATTTTATTTGGTTTGAAATACTATTTTCATCGATCTGTCCATGAAATCTTGAATGAATTTCATAACCTTTTGTGCAATCCAACCATATTAGATACAAATAAACTTTAGTCTATGCCTGACTTGTCCAACAGTTTTTAATCATCGATGTTCAATAATATACTCGAAATGTGTGCCTCTGCATTTATTAATGCTGAGCACTAGATAAGGAGTCGTTAAGAAGTTCTGATCAGTCTTGAGCAAAGGAAGGGGTATGGAGAAGGATGGACAGTGATTTTAACAATATGGAACACTTATTCGCCACCTATTAAATAAATCACAAACGCCATTGGATGTGTGTGTGTTCATATGTCTGCTAAACACTTTTGTCGTCCGCATCGTACAGGCACAAACGTTGTATCATTAGAAAGAACGATCTCTCAGGAAAAAAGATATCGAAAAATTGGAAAAATAATCGGCTATTATTTTGTGCAGAAATGTCGTTTTGTTTGAAGGGGGTCAGATAAAAACCTTGCTTTCGACGCAGTTGTTATGGGCGAACCGTCATTATGTTCTTTCGTTTTAAAAAGCTAAATTTTTGACCCTATAACATTTGTGTCCGCCTAGGCCCATCGATAATGGGTTTGCATACTAACTTAACATATGCGAGTTTGCGGCCAGCACGTATTAAATTTTTTTCTTTTTCTTTTTTTTGCTCACAATTTTTTTTTTTTGGTTTCACTTCTGGCTGATGCTACCCAAGTCCCGCTTTTTTCCGGGCTACACTGCTCCCCCCAACCCCTGTTGTTATATTCCCCCCTCCCCGCTGTCACAATTTTATTTTTACGACCTGACAACGTTGGGCGCTCTCTTTATTATACATAGGGCACATGTTTGCATGTTTGTGTGTGTGTGTGTGTGTGTGTGTGTGTGTGTGTGTGTGTGTGTGTGTGTGTTAATATGTCCGCTAAAATATTCTGTCATCTATCATGCTTAAGTTTTTAATAGCATTTAGATCGACAGAAATGAATGCTATTTCAAACTTAAATGCGACAGACAGATAAACAGACAGTCCAGCGGTTAAAAAGACAAAGTTTCTTATTGCAATGTGTCGACACGTTTAATAAAACTTTCCAAGAACACACACACACACAAAACTGAAGTAATTCTACCAAATTTTCGTGAAAATAATTGCTTTAAGAAGAAAAATATGAGAGAGGAGGTGGGAGGTGAAGATGTACTTTTAAGTTAGTTTACATAAATTCCTTGGTTTGTAAATTTGGTAATGACTTTCGCAGACTGGCAATTACAGTCTGGGAATTCCTTGCATGGCAAAATGGCGTCTTTCCACCCCTTCCTTAAGGGAATTGAAGAAAAGTGGAAATAAAAGAAAATGGAGGCTCGTGGCTTGAAAGTAAAGGAAATTACGAGAGAGAAAATGGATAGAAGAGATAAAAAAAGGAAGAAGGAAAAAGTAATGGATGAAAGAAAAGGAAAAAACGAAGGAGTAAAAGGAAGTGCAAAATGTAGTAAAAAAAGAAAAAAAAAGAAAACGGAATAATGTAAAGAAGCAGTGAAAATGAGAAGAAAAGAAAAAAAAAGAAGGAGAATGAGAATAAATTAAAGTAAGAAAAAACAGGAAAAAACGGAGAAAAAAGAAGAGGTAGAAGAAAAAATAATATGAAATGAAAAAAAGAATAAGAAATTAAAAAAGAATATGAAATGAAAAAAAGACTAAGAAATTTAAAAAAGAATAAGAAATGAAAAAAAGAATAAGAAATTTAAAAAAGAATAAGAAATGAAAAAAGAATAAGAAATTTAAAAAAGAATAAGAAATTAAAAAAGAATAAGAAATGAAAAAAAGACTAAGAAATTTAAAAAAGAATAAGAAATGAAAAAAAGAATAAGAAATGAAAAAAGAATAAGAAATTTAAAAAAGACTAAGAAATGAAAAAAAGAATAAGAAATGAAAAAAGAATAAGAAATATAAAAAAGAATAAGAAATGTAAAAAAGAATAAGAAATGAAAAAAGAATAAGAAATTTAAAAAAGAATAAGAAATTAAAAAAGAATAAGAAATGAAAAAAAGACTAAGAAATTTAAAAAAGAATAAGAAATGAAAAAAAGAATAAGAAATTAAAAAAGAATAAGAAATGAAAAAAAGAATAAGAAATGAAAAAAGAATAAGAAATGAAAAAAAGAATAAGAAATTTAAAAAAGAATAAGAAATGAAAAAAGAATAAGAAATTTAAAAAAGAATAAGAAATTAAAAAAGAATAAGAAATTAAACAAGACTAAGAAATTTAAAAAAGAATAAGAAATGAAAAAAAGAATAAGAAATTAAAAAAGAATAAGAAATTTAAAAAAGAATAAGAAATTTAAAAAAGAATAAGAAATGAAAAAAAGAATAAGAAATTAAAAAAGAATAAGAAATGAAAAAAAGAATAAGAAATGAAAAAAGAATAAGAAATGAAAAAAAGAATAAGAAATTTAAAAAAGAATAAGAAATGAAAAAAAGAATAAGAAATTAAAAAAGAATAAGAAATGAAAAAAAGAATAAGAAATTTAAAAAGAATAAGAAATTTAAAAAAGAATAAGAAATTAAAAAAAGAATAAGAAATTAAAAAAAGAATAAGAAATTTAAAAAGAATAAGAAATTTAAAAAAGAATAAGAAATGAAAAAAGAATAAGAAATTTAAAAAAGAATAAGAAATGAAAAAAAAGAATAAGAAATTTAAAAAAGAATAAGAAATGAAAAAAAGAATAAGAAATTTAAAAAAGAATAAGAAATGAAAAAAAGAATAAGAAATGAAAAAAGAATAAGAAATGAAAAAAAGAATAAGAAATTTAAAAAAGAATAAGAAATGAAAAAAAGAATAAGAAATTAAAAAAGAATAAGAAATGAAAAAAAGAATAAGAAATTTAAAAAGAATAAGAAATTTAAAAAAGAATAAGAAATTAAAAAAAGAATAAGAAATTAAAAAAAGAATAAGAAATTTAAAAAGAATAAGAAATTTAAAAAAGAATAAGAAATTTAAAAAAGAATAAGAAATGAAAAAAAGAATAAGAAATTTAAAAAAGAATAAGAAATGAAAAAAGAATAAGAAATTTAAAAAAGAATAAGAAATTTAAAAAGAATAAGAAATTTAAAAAAGAATAAGAAATGAAAAAAAGAATAAGAAATTAAAAAAGAATAAGAAATGAAAAAAAGAATAAGAAATTAAAAAATAATATGAAATGAAAAAAAAGAATAAGAAATTAAAAAAAAATAAGAAATTTAAAAAGAATAAGAAATTTAAAAAAGAATAAGAAATTAAAAAAGAATAAGAAATTAAAAAAAGAATAAGAAATTAAAAAATAATATGAAATGAAAAAAAAGAATAAGAAATTAAAAAAGAATAAGAAATTTAAAAAGAATAAGAAATGAAAAAAAGACTAAGAAATTTAAAAAAGAATAAGAAATTAAAAAAAGAATAAGAAATTAAAAATAATATGAAATGAAAAAAAAGAATAAGAAATTAAAAAAAGAATAAGAAATTTAAAAAGAATAAGAAATTTAAAAAAGAATAAGAAATTAAAAAAGAATAAGAAATGAAAAAAAGAATAAGAAATTAAAAAATAATATGAAATGAAAAAAAAAGAATAAGAAATTAAAAAAGAATAAGAAATTTAAAAAAGAATAAGAAATGAAAAAAAGAATAAGAAATTTAAAAAAGAATAAGAAATGAAAAAAAGAATAAGAAATTTAAAAATAAATAAGAAATGAAAAAAAGAATAAGAAATGAAAAAAGAATAAGAAATTTAAAAAAGAATAAGAAATGAAAAAAATAATATGAAATGAAAAAAGAATAAGAAATTAAAAAAGAATAAGAAATTTAAAAAAGAATAAGAAATGAAAAAAGAATAAGAAATTTAAAAAAGAATAAGAAATGAAAAAAAAATAATATGAAATGAAAAAAGAATAAGAAATGAAAAAAGATTTAAGAAATTTAAAAAAGAATAAGAAATGAAAAAAAGAATAAGAAATGAAAAAAAGAATAAGAAATTTAAAAAAGAATAAGAAATGAAAAAAAGAATAAGAAATTTAAAAAAGAATAAGAAATGAAAAAAGAATAAGAAATTTAAAAAAGAATAAGAAATGAAAAAAAGAATAAGAAATTTAAAAAAGAATAAGAAATTTAAAAAAGAATAAGAAATGAAAAAAGAATAAGAAATTTAAAAAAGAATAAGAAATGAAAAAAGAATAAGAAATGAAAAAAAAATAATATGAAATGAAAAAAGAATAAGAAATGAAAAAAAGAATAAGAAATTTAAAAAAGACTAAGAAATGAAAAAAAGAATAAGAAATTTTAAAAAGAATAAGAAATTTAAAAAAGAATAAGAAATTTAAAAAAGAATAAGAAATGAAAAAAGAATAAGAAATTTAAAAAAGAATAAGAAATGAAAAAAAGACTAAGAAATTTAAAAAAGAATAAGAAATTTAAAAAAGAATAAGAAATTAAAAAAGAATAAGAAATGAAAAAAAGACTAAGAAATTTAAAAAAGAATAAGAAATGAAAAAAAGAATAAGAAATGAAAAAAGAATAAGAAATTTAAAAAAGAATAAGAAATGAAAAAAAGAATAAGAAATGAAAAAAGAATAAGAAATATAAAAAAGAATAAGAAATGAAAAAAAGACTAAGAAATTTAAAAAAGAATAAGAAATTTAAAAAAGAATAAAAAATGAAAAAAGAATAAGAAATTTAAAAAAGAATAAGAAATGAAAAAAAGAATAAGAAATGAAAAAAGAATAAGAAATTTAAAAAAGAATAAGAAATGAAAAAAAGAATAAGAAATGAAAAAAAGAATAAGAAATGAAAAAAAGAATAAGAAATGAAAAAAAGAATAAGAAATTAAAAAAGACTAAGAAATGAAAAAAAGAATAAGAAATGAAAAAAAGAATAAGAAATTTAAAAAAGAATAAGAAATGAAAAAAGAATAAGAAATTTAAAAAAGAATAAGAAATGAAAAAAAGAATAAGAAATTTAAAAAAGAATAAGAAATGAAAAAAGAATAAGAAATTTAAAAAAGAATAAGAAATTTAAAAAAGAATAAGAAATGAAAAAGAATAAGAAATTTAAAAAAGAATAAGAAATGAAAAAAAGACTAAGAAATGTAAAAAGAATAAGAAATGAAAAAAGAATAAGAAATGAAAAAAAGAATAAGAAATGAAAAAAAGAATAAGAAATTTAAAAAAGAATAAGAAATGAAAAAAGAATAAGAAATTTAAAAAAGAATAAGAAATTAAAAAAGAATAAGAAATGAAAAAAAGAATAAGAAATTTAAAAAAGACTAAGAAATCAAAAAAAAGAATAAGAAATTTAAAAAAGAATAAGAAATTTAAAAAAGAATAAGAAATGAAAAAAGAATAAGAAATTTAAAAAAGAATAAGAAATGAAAAAAAGACTAAGAAATTTAAAAAAGAATAAGAAATGAAAAAAAGAATAAGAAATTTAAAAAAGAATAAGAAATTTAAAAAAGAATAAGAAATGAAAAAAGAATAAGAAATTTAAAAAAGAATAAGAAATTTAAAAAAGAATAAGAAATTAAAAAAAGAATAAGAAATGAAAAAAGAATAAGAAATTTAAAAAAGAATAAGAAATGAAAAAAAGACTAAGAAATTTAAAAAAGAATAAGAAATGAAAAAAAGAATAAGAAATTTAAAAAAGAATAAGAAATGAAAAAAAGAATAAGAAATTTAAAAAAGAATAAGAAATGAAAAAAAGAATAAGAAATTTAAAAAAGAATAAGAAATGAAAAAAGAATAAGAGATAAAAAAGAAACAATTAAAATATAAGAAATTAAAAAAAGATTAATTACAAAATAATAAGAAATTAAAATATAATTCAAAAATAAGAATAAGAAATTAAAAAAGAATAATTAAAATATAAGAAATTAAAAAAAAGAATAATTAGAAAATAGTCAGAAATAAAAATAAATAAAATAAGAATAAGAAATTAAAAAACAATAAGAAATTAAAAAAGAATAATCAAAATACAAGAAATTAAAAAAGATTAATTAAAATGTAATAAGAAATTAAAAAACAATAAGAAATTAAAAAGAAAAATTAAAAACTAAGAAATTAAAAAATAATTAATAAAAAAACTAATTAAAAATAAGAATAAAAAATTAAAGAAAGAAATAATTTAAAAAATAATTAAAAAAATTATAATAAAAAAAGTATTATACAAAATAATAAGAACATGAAAATTCTTGAAAACATTAGGCACGTCCATTCAACTGACTAATTAAAAAAATATTTTTTTTTTAAACAATCAAATTTATTTATTAATAGATCAATATATTTTTTTAAACAAGTTGTTAAAAGCTTTTAAATCATTTAATCGAGAAGATTGAAAAATAAAAAAAAACTGAGATGCCGGAAGAGACAGCACAGTAACAAATTATGTGTCGAGTATTGAGAAATGGAAGAGAGACTAACGGACGGCCTTTGGAGAGATTAGAGAAATTTGAAAAGATAAAAAAAAATTTTTAAATGGTTGTTGCTTGAATAAAAAAGTATTGAAGAGTTGAAAAACCGAAATATTTCTGCCAATTAGGATACAAAAAAAATGCATAAATTTCGTAAATTCTAATTTGTAAAGACGATTCGCCAAGACATTTTGAATTGCAAATTGGCATTGTTTTTGCTTAAGGAGATGAAAAGTCCTTCAGAGGTTCGTTAGGTTTTTACGTGCATATATGTTAACGCTGATGAACACACACATATATACCCATTAATACACTCACACATACACTCACACATATACATAGACACACACACACGCGCGCACACATAAGCTGATATGCGCACGCATCCATAAATATGCTCACACACGTATGCACAAGCTGATTTATATATGCATACCTATCCATAAATATACTCATAGATGCACATACACAAGCTGATATATATGCACATCCATCCATAAATATATATATATACGCGCACAAAGAGAGAGAGATGCACACACACATATACACACACGCATACACACACATGATGATATGCATACATATCCATCCATAAATATACTCACACACATGCATGCATACATACATACACATAAGCGTATATATATATATATATATATATATATATATATATATATATATATATATATATATATATATGTACACCTATCCATAAATACACACAAGCACACGAAGAGAGAGGGAGAGAGAGAAAGAGAGAGAGAGAGAGAGAGAGAGAGAGAGAGACACACACACACACACAAGATGATATACATGCACACCCATCCATAAATATACTTACGCACATATGCACATATGCAACATAAGCTTATATATATGCACACCTATCCATAAATGTATTCTCTCTCTCTCTTTCTCTCTCTCTCTCTCTCTCTCTCTCTCTCACACACACACACACACACAAGATAATATACATACACACTCATTTATGAATTCACACAAACACATGGAAACATATGGACAGAAATAATTATGTATAGAAATGTTAACGCACATACAAACAAACTGATAAACCTATATTAAATACATTCATAATATTCTGACACATATATGCAAATTTATGACACTGGTTCCCGTTACGTATCATCGAAGTTAAGCAACGTTGAGCCTAGTCAGTACTAAAAAGGGTGACTATTTGGGAATACTATGTGCCGCATGTGCTCTCCGCTTATCTCGGCATTGTTTCCAGTTGTCTTGGACTTCTTTTTACTGACTCAGATGTATGGTTGTGCAAATCTTGCTTCAAAATTACGACATGCTCACCCCCCCCCCTACAAGGGGTATCCATTGTATCTTAAAACTAAACCAAAACTATTAAGATATACAAATATACTAACAAACAAACATACACATATATATACTGACACACACTGTCATATAAAATCAATATTGTTCTAAATATCTCTCCCTTTACTGTAACTATGTAATATACCGCAAACTTTATGTTTTTTTTTATTTTGGTAAAATATATATTTTCCCCAATTATATTTCACTCTTTGTGTATACCAATATTTGTTGTTTAGAAATTCAATGTATGTTAAATATAACAACGGACCATATATAAAAGAATGACAGTATAATTACATTTCAAGATCCAAATATTTATTTTTCATGCAAAACAGCTTTGTCAGCATGTAAAAACGCTTCTTTCTTAGAACTGCACGGCCGTCGAATTGTTTTCCGTTTTCCTGCTTTCCAGCTGACTACAATATGGTTGTCTTCAAGTCCAACGTAAACAAGTTCTTGATGAGCCGTTCCACTTAAGTTAACAAATTTACCGAATTTCCATTACTAACGATTATTATATTGTCCAATTGACTACTGTACACTCTTAACGCTTATCCTCGAGTGGTCTCTGGGCCTTGATAAGTGGTTAGGCCTATGTAAAAAAAAAAAAAAAATTCCGGTACATATTTTTACAGATCCGTTTCCTTATACAGAAACAAACAGTTATTATTAAGCTTGTCTCCTTCAATAATTACAAGAAACCTTTTCAACTACTAATAGCTATGGCTAAAGATACATTACCTGAAAGTACTTTTTTTTACAAATTCCTCGGCTTAACGTTCACATGGAACATGAGTTGGAACAGATACATTGAGATCATGGCCAGGGCCGCTGCTAGAAAGCTGTATCGTGCTAGAAAGTTACTTACGCCTGAAAGTATCCTGCACCTCTACAAGGCCATCATTCGCCCATGTATGGAGTATTGTTGCCGCTGGTGCACCTGCTATTAGCCTCTCGCTCTTGGACAGGGTTCAAAAGAGAGTCGCCAACCTGATAGGTCCTGAACTGTCATCCAAGCTTCAACTACTGTCCCATCGACGAAATGTTGCATCCCTTTGCCTGTGTTACAAGCCTTTGTATCCCCTCGACGTAAATACCCCCAACAAACTCGACAAGCAGCAAAGACCCACCCCTACACAGATGTAAGAAGGCCTTCTACTCTAATAGTTTCTTCACCAGAACTGCTAGACTCTGGAACTCTTCAGAAAAATTATAAATTCTTTGCTTAGCTAGAAAAACTAATTCTCTCTTTCTCTCTCTCTCTCTATATATATATATTTAAATTCGCACTCCTGTCTGTTTGTCTGTTTGTTTGTTCACAAAAGGTCCATTACTTTAATTTTTCATTTATTTCTATATATAGTATGTTTTTTTTCAAAATATATGATTAAGAGGTTATCTCATTTGCATATATATTAAGGAAAATCGATTTTATTAAATAGCTGTATGTTCGTTTAAGTTTCTAGCGAGAGAGTTATTTTAAGTGTTCTATTTAAGATTGCTATTTCATCAACTTTAAATAATAATCATATTGATAATATATTTAATGTAATTTATTTGGAATTACTATTTCCGACATCGATTTTTTTTAGAAACGGGTAGAGTTATTTCCCCTGATGAGTTTTTTTTTTTTTATATGTTCCGATGTTCGAAAAATAAAAAAAAAAATCTTTCCCACATAAAATAATTTGTTAATTGCAATAAGTTTCTAGCGTGAAAAAATAATTTCATGAAGACAGAAAGATGTTTTGCTTTATTTTTAAATATTAAAAAAATAAATAAATAAAACACTTACAAATAAACGAAAATATCTCATTTGTTTGTTTTTATTATGCTTGAAACGACTATACAGAAACTTTGAGCGTTCCGGGAATTGACCTCACCAAAAAAAAAAAAAAAAAAAGAAAGAAACAAGTCGAAAATTTATTTTATTTACGACAAAAAAAAAAAAGCCAGTGGAAAAAAAAAAGCCAATAGAAGGAATTCCATTTTGTTCTTAAACTTTTCAAACGTGTTTAGAACGTTATTATTTCTACAGTGGGCAAGTTAGCTTTTCCCTTTATTCGTTTTTCAGGTCGGAGTCTGCCAACACAACTATTTTTTTTTCGGTCGCTCCGGCAATCGTTGCTATTTTTATTGAAACAAAAGTTGTTTTGATTCATTTATTTTTTTTTTTTTTTTTTTTATGCGGGGGTGGGGTCCAGCGCACGAGCAACAAAAAGTGCTCAATATCTGGAGAATAGCTTCTTCTCTTTGTATTCATTCGGGGGCGATTACATTTACATGTTTTTATTCGTTCTTTTATTTTGGAAATTGTTGTGGGGGCATCCACGTTGCCCACGATAAAAATGATTAATATCCTTAGTATATAGCAAGTTTGTTCCAAACGGAACTTCATGTCGACCCGGGCATCGCCGGGTACCCATGCTAGTATATATATATATATAGTAAGTTATAAAATATATATGGCGATTAAGCTACACTGAATATTCCGCATTTCATCCACTCTAGGACTCTTCAGGCTTATGCGCATAAGCCTAAAGAGTCCTAGAGTGGATGAAACGCGGAGTATTCAGTGTAGCTTAATCGCCACATACATTTTATAAATTACTAACTAGCTCTACCTACGTATTGAGCACTTTTGAAGTAAATACTTAAAGTTTACGCATAAATTTATACTTTCGTATATTAATTTTATGTGAGTAAATTAAGTAGTTATATATATATATATATATATATATATATATATATATATATATATATATAAATATATATTTCTGGTCCACACCCAGTGGCGTATCTAGGGTATGGCAGGCATGGCCCGTGCCATGGGCGCCACTCTGACATGGGCGCAAAAATTGCTTGACAAAAATTAAAATTAGTAGTTAGGTATATCTAAGGTATAAATTATTAAGAAGGGGCGCGCACATTCAAACTTTGCCATGGGCGCCATTTTACATAGGTACGCCACTGTCCACATCAGACCTTAATGCGTGTGCGAGATGAAGAAGGCTTGTTTGTGAGTCATTGATGATTTCTTTTCGCCTCAGTTGCTACATATAAATGTCGACGGACTCAACCTATTTTTGTATTCCTGTTTTCATAACTCTTTTCGGGCTATTCTTTATATTGATGAAACTGTTTGAATAAACTTGATTTAAATTGTAGAGAAGTTTGTCTTTTAACGAAACCGCGGTGGACTTTTCTTTCCTTTTTTCTTTTTCATTTACAAAAAAAGCCAATAAAATGAACTATTGGTCACATAACATTGAAATTAACAGGAAATAGTAATCATACACCAAGTATGGGTTATAATGAGTAAAATCTTTGTTTGGATGGATAATGCGTACAGAAATATTGTCGATAAGTAGGGGACGCTGACGGAGTGCGAAATGTTTTGCTTTCCATTCTAGCTGATTGCAATGTTGCAATAATGCAAATTCATTTGCAAAAGTTAACAAAAAAGGTGGAGAGAGTACTGGAAATTTTGGGAGATTTGTTGTCACTCAGACTCCAGGGAACACTGACGGTTGGTGTCAGGGAGTAATCACTGATGATGACCTGTGTGAGAACTCCTATTGAGTAATAAATAAATAAATAAATAAATAAATAAATAAACAACAACAACGACGACGACGACGACGAATTTTTTCTAAAATAAGTTTATTTTATTTATTTATTTTTTTTTTTTGCCTGTATTCAAAATTTAATTTGTTTGTCAAATTCATTTTTATTGATTAAGACGATCGGGCAAATCCAGAGCTTAATCTGAAAAAAAAAAAAAATAAATAAATAAATAAATAAATAAAATAAAATTTTAAAAAATAACATAAAATAAATCTTTATGGTAGGGATCCATCACGCAACGAAAATGTCATATACAAAAATCATATGCAAGTTAAAAAAATAAATAAATAAAAATAACTAAGAAAATCAAATTTTATGAGCAAGCAATAACGTTTTGTCTTGATCATCCATATTAAATAAATAAAGGGAGACAACTCAATTCGAACTGTTAAAATCAAAATCAGCCTGATAATGGCTACAATTTACTATTAAAATCGCTAAAAATCGTAAATAAAAAAGGATTTTATATATATATATATATATATATATATATATATATATATATATATATATATATATATATAACTACTTGATCAATTTATATGATTTTTGGAATATGACATTTTCGTTCCGTGTCGGGTACGTACATCATGATGTACTACATCATAAAGATTTTCTGTATTTTATTTTTATTTTAATTAGGTGAACTCTGGACTTGCACCAAACAATCTAACCCGAGCTCAATGGGTTACTAAACGGGTCATTATTATTATTATTTAATATATTTTTTTTTTTTAGAATTTTAGTCTGTATCCAAAATTGTGTTGTTTTTTTGTTTTTGTTTTTTTTAATAAATCAGATTTCTTAGGAGGTAAGTAATTAAAAAGAAAAAAAAAAAAAGTTCCATTTTCTTGTTCTTCAGAAAATAATTTATAGCACCAAATTTAAGGCTCATTTTTTTTTTTTTTTTTTTCGGCAAACGCCAAAACGAAAAAAGAAAAAGAGGAAAAAGAAAACCAAAATCCCAGCCAACGGGTCTTACATCCAATCATATTTTTTTCCGGTTTTTGTGCTTTTCGCCCTGCACTTTTTTTTTTCTACTCACTTCTCTGCGAATGTTTTTTTCATTGCCTCTCCTTTCAAGCAGTTTTACCTAAAAAAGAAAGAAAAAAAGAACGTTTAGTATTTTTTATTTGTTTGTTTTTAACAATGTCTGCGAGTGGATAAGGATGGATGGCCGCATCTGTTGTTTGTTATCGTCATCTTCATCGCCAATTCACACCTAAAACCAGGGTTGACCGAGATGGGGCGACCTGCCCTTCTTTCCCTCGTCTTGGATACGTTTCTTGTTTTTTTCTTTCTCCGTCCGGATTATTTCGTCGACGCTGACAAAAACGGGTATTTAATTTTTATTTATCGTCATTTTTCTTTCTTTATTTTATTTTATTTTATTTTATTTGTCAGCTTTAAAAAAAAAATACAAGAATTGCACAGGCAATTTCACTTTTTACTCGAACCAGTTTTTTATTTATGAAGTCTTGCAGAACTTGAGTCTAAAAACTCTTTTTACTTGCCTCACGAAGACAAAGTTAGACACAAGGTCGGTTTTTAATGCATGCGGGTGAGAGGATCCAATTTTACCCGGTCCTCTTGTTTTAAGTAAAGAAATAAAATAGATACAATAATAATAGCGCATGCGGTTCCATCGGCAAACTCGTGAATGAGACGATAGGTAATCTGGGAACCCCTTTCACCCTAAAAGGAGGGAGTAATGCCTGGAATGAACAATTACGTCCTTCTTGCTTTCCCATAAGGGAAAAGTTAAACATAAGGTTCGTTTTTAATGTGGAAACATCCAACTTCCCCAAAAGGGGGGGGTAACTTTTAGTACTTGTGCAGTTTACTGACCGTGCTGAAATAATAACGTTATTATTATTTAGAAATCAATTTTTAGCGTAAAGATTGTTAAGTTAACAATACTGTACTTTCACCTAACAATTTGATAAACAAAAGATATGTCAAGATTGAATTTAGCATGGAAATTCTATCTAAAAAATGTTAGGTCTATAAATTGCACAAGCACCAAAAAAATCTGGTAAATTTATACAAACACCGTGACAGCGAATTAACCCTAACCCTAACCCTGTCACGGTGTTTGTATAATAATACCAAAAATCTTTATTTTTCACTTTTTTGCACAACTTATAAAAGCAAATTTTTACTTAGTTTCCACCTTAACGTTTTCCTTTAAAATGACGACTTATATAAGTTTTCAGTTATGCTGAAAACGAATATCTCATTTAAATTTTCCGCAAATAAGTAGTTTTCCGGATTTTAAGCAATGCAATTCCTTATGTGAAAAGTGGTGGCGGTGGCGGTGGCCATATTTGCGGAAAAAGGAATTACATTGCTTATCCGGAAAACTACTTATTTGCAGAAAATTTAAATGTGATATTCGTTTTCAGCATATCCGTAAGCCTATAAAAGTCGTCATTTTAAAAGAAAAATGTCTAAGTGGGAACGAAGTAAAATTTTACCGTACTTTCAAGTTAAATTCAATTTTTACGATATTTTTGTTTATTAAATTGTTAGGTGAAAGCACAGAATAGTTACAAAACACCCTTCCCTCCGCATGTGAAGAACGGGTTTCTCACGTTATTATTTCAGCGCAGTAGCATAAATGCACAAGTACCAAAACGTTTAATAAATACAGTTAACGAGGTGAGAGTAGGGTTAAACCTTTGTGTACTTATGTGGTTTACGGACCGTTCTGAAATAACGTTATTAAGAAAGCCATTCTTAACATAGAGAGGGGAGGGTGTTTTGTAACTATTCTGTACTTTCATGTAAGAACTTAATAAATAAAATTCCCTGATTGGCACTTATGGTACTATTTACTTTTGAAAGTTTTTGGTATTTCAAAATTTATGTCGTTATTTTCATATTAAATCTTTTTTTTTTTTTTTTTCCCAATCAAAACTGGCAATCGAGTTTTCTTTTTTTTTTTTTTTTTGACGGGCTCGCTAATTTCAGGCTTAGAAATTGGTGTAATTCAACTCGACTTAGGGGTTAGTGTTATTGTAAGCCCCCCCCCCATTTTATTTTTATTTATTTATTTTAAGACTAAAATTAACGACCACCTCAAAACGAGAAAAAAAAAAAAAAATCGACGCCCATTTTTGACTCACGAACTCAATTATGTGAAAGTAACGAAACAAACTGTGAAATAATAAAACTTGTAAACAGTTTCAAAAGTTGGAAACTATGCAAGTCGATAGAACTCAATCTAAGTTGTTTTTTTTTTTTAATATTACATTTTTACCAAAACATGGTTTGAGTAAAAAAAAAAAAAAAAATAAGGGAAATTTTAACAAGAACGAACAAAACAAAAAGGGAGACTTGAGAAAACCAAAACAAATATATAACAAATAAATGTTACCAAAGACAAGGCTCCTACTTAACTGGATGTTTTCAACGGACCTGAACGAGACCCCCTACCCCATAATTTTTTTACAGTATGTTTTAGTATGTAGTATAGTTTTCGAGGTTGGTGGTGTTTATACTACGGACTACTCTGGATTAGGTCGTAAATAAAACTATTGCCGCTTAAAATTATACGGGGGGGGGGGGATTCTCGTTCATGTCCGCCAAGTCTTTTCTTTTTTTCTTTGTGTGTTTGTGTATCAGTATTTTGTTCAATTTTCGATTTTTGAGCGCTTATCAAGGGTCCTCGTGCAATGATTATGGCAGCCGTCGTTATTCTTCGGGCACTTATGCAGAGAAAAGGTATCGTGTTGAAATTATATAACATTATTTAGAAAGCCATTCTTAACACGTGGGGGTGGGGGGGAGGGTGTTTTGTAAATATTCTGTACTTTCACCTAACAATTTGATAAACAAAAGATGTCGTTAAACTTGAATTAAACCTAAAAAATACTAGTTAAAAAATGGCACAGTATCTTATCTTCCTGAGTTCTATTCTTCATTCTATTTTTAACAGTAGACACGCGGTTTCTTTCGAACAAAAAAAAAAGCCTTAAAACACACACACACACACACACACACACACACACACAGAAATAGGTAAGTAGAGGAGTAACTTATCTTGCCTTTGGTAACATTTGTTAGATAGATGTTATTTGTTTTTGTGATACATTTTGAATGAATCCAATTATTTATACTGAAGGGCATTTTTACCTAAATACAAGTTGGGAATAATTTTCCCTTTAACCAATTTGATACCCCCATATGGAGAGTGGCATATATATTGTTTTTAAAATATAATTTTCCACTGACACGTGTTTCGTCGTCTCCGGTTCATTTGAGGTGGCTGAATCTCGCTAGATTCAGCCACTCTGATAAGTCGCAGACGACGAAACACGTGTCAATGGATATATATATGTTCTTGCTAAACATGCCCAAAATAAATTGTTTGAGGATCATGCCGTAACCCATTTTTCTCTAAAACAATTTACGTGACTGAAATAGGTAACCTACATAAATATACAACACGTGATCTCCCGAGAAAAGGATAACCTCAAGAAAAGCACAAGCTAATCTTCTAGGTACCCACGCACCCACCCCTTTTGTTAAATAATCCTTACGTGTCGTGTCGTGTACTTACTATGAGTTGTTTTATTTGCTGAGACGACGAAAAGCGTTCGAGGGAGCTTAAGCCGAGTAATTATGTTTAAAAAAAAATTGGATTTCGTTTGGCATAACAAATTCGATAAGAACTTGAATGCTTACTAGACACTGTCCTCGAGTGTCTAAGGTCTATCTGTACAGGGGTTTGTCAGAACAATATGGCATGAGGATACTTTTTCCATAGAAGTAAACCCTGACCAAATATTCAAAATCACATAGTATTCGCTGCCCAAATAAGATCTCCTCACTACAGCTACTCCACAGCTTTTCCGAGGAATGGTGCAGTTGCAGTGGTGCACCCTCTCCAAGTGAAATTACCTCAAGTAATAGAACGAAGCTGGATACTCCACCAGACTAGATAAATTCTTGTCCTGGAATCCAGTTAGACCATGAGACCAACATGAAATATATACTACAACGTATAAAAATGGTTAATTGGGGAGAGGTAAATTATGTTCTCAATTCTTTACTAACTCAGTGCTTGAGAGATAAAGAACTTTAATGGAACATTCGAATATCTATGTATCTCATATAGACTTCAAGTGTTAGACCTTGGTTGTGGGCCTCTTGATTTCTGAGAACTTCGACTGAAGTAAAATAAAACAAGGGAAGAGAAATATATATATATATATACGCGTGTGTTACACAAGGACAAATGTTTAACTGTCTACAATTCATCAGTGTGGTTAGACCTAGTGAGATTGAAAACTGGAATGCCAGTAATTGGCGTATGATGTTTTACCTCTAAGCCACAAAACTCCGTTAATTACACTTTATATATATATATATATATATATATATATATATATATATATATATATAGACATGGTATTCCTTTTTCCGATCTTGTTGGATATGGTCCTGAATATGACCTAAAACTATATCCGATGGTGAGGCCCCAGCTTGCGGGCCTTGGGGAGTGTGGAGTCACCCTTTAATTGCCAAAACAAACATTGCTCCCAGGTCCACTCTGACCGGAGTGGTAGTACCTGTTAGGGTCCCAACTATGGGTTAAATAGAATCCGACGTAAAAAAAAAACAAAAAAAAACAAATATACCCCATTAAAAATCGTTCCTCAAAATAACTAGATTTGGCATTAAGTAACCTGAAAAAAAGTTGATATGCCATAAAACAAAAACAACCAAACTTGTTGGATATCATTTCTATTTGCCGAGCAGTCTTTTTAATTTCGGCAGGCATGTTATATAGAATGACGCCCAGAAGTTTTTGGTCGGCTATATTTTTCTCAAGCGCTTTCTATCGGGCATCCGATTGTTGTCAGGAGCAATTGTTGTTTTTTTTCCTTTTCTTGGAGAATTGGTGTATTTATATATTTTTTTTTCTTTTTTACTTGGCTATAAAGATGGGTGCAGGCGGGCTGAGGGCGAATTATTTTTATTTTGTTTTATTTTTACTTTATATTCTCCTATTTCTGGGCGGCATTCTATATAATATGCCTGCCGAAATTAAAAAACCCGCTCGGCATATAGAAAAGATATCCAACAAGATCGGGGAAAAGGAATAATTCTGTCGTGTTCAATCAAACGTGTCTAAATAACGACATGCTGCCAATATATATATATATATATATATATATATATATATATATATACACGTACAGAGGAAGGCCGAAGGTACGGTCGAAATTCTGTTCTTATAGAAGTTTGCCTTTTTTCAAAAGACATTTTGTATTCCTACACGCCACCAAATAAGAAATAGAGAAAGGATATAAACATATACACTTTTCGTATTCATTTTGCGCACGCACATACATACATACACACACACATACACACACACATATATTAGTAAAATATTAAATATATATTTATAACAATTAAGTTACACAGATGTCCATGTTTCATCCCTGTTGTGAGTCGTCAAGCTACATTTCCTACTAAGCTCTACTCGCCTATTGAGCACTAAAGTAAATACTAAAGCTATACCCTATTGTGTATAGCTCATAATATAATTTGATATAATAATTTTAATGCTAATATATTTATAAACTTTTATATAATAGTTATTATATAATGTTGTACGCACGCCTGTGGAGCTCTCATCCGTTTGCCTCCTTTCCAGCTGTCTACAATTTGGTTGTCTTCAGGTCAAACGTAAACAAATTCTTGTTGAACTGTCACCTTTAACAAATTCCCACGATTAACGATTACTACGATATTCTCCCATTGACTACTGTACACCTATTGACCCTTATCCTTGAGTGGCCTCCGGGCCTTGATAAGTGGTGACTCCTATTTAAAAAAAACAAACAAAAAAAACATATATACATTAAATAATAATAAATTATAGAGGGTGTCGCAAAAGAAGCTGACGGATTTGAATTTTGAATTCAACTGAAAAACCACTCTAAAAGTGTAGCAGTTCGAAGGACAAAACTATTAGAGTAGAAGGCTTTGCGGAATCTACGGATCTCAACAGTGAAGGGGTAAGATTTTGCTGCTTGTCAGGTTAGTCAGTGATATGTATGTTGAAGAGCGCACGTTTTACGAGTTCATTGCATTAAAGTACTTGTAAAACGGTGTGTGTGTGTGTGCGAGTTCGTTCCTTATGTACTCCTAAACGGATGGGCCGATTTTTTTGGAAATTTCACACAAGCATATTTATATGCCTGGCAGTGTTCTTAGAAAGATTTGTATCGAAATGTCTTCAATAAGTATGAATAATCAATAATCGAAATTATCCAATGAAAGGAGGAACAGGAAATTTTGACTAAAGTTAACACCTTACACAACCTAACATCACAAGTGCATTTGAGAAGTTTTATTACCATGAAAGCAGAAAGAACCCAGCGTTTAAAATCCACAGTAGGTTCTCTGATAAGATAGAGGCGGGTTCCAAATTAATGTTTCTGTTTAGAGTACAATTGAACCATAATAGTTGACTTTTGCATTTTAAACTTTTATTCAAGTCATCGTATAAAAATAATTTCATAAAAGCAACCGCATGTTCTCTATAGTGCAATGTAGAATATAATGTATTGTGGACTAAGGTCACCTCGGGGAGGAATGTCAGCTTCCTTCTGGTGCACTGCAGTGGGTTCCCAACTAGGGCAGGCAATCAATTGAGCTGATTGACGAATGGACGATTTCATCGATTTTGATGACAATAAAAGTATTGGAAGTATGCGCCATTCGTTGATCCTCATTACATTTTTGGGCAACGTCGGGTCTCCCTGCTGGAGTATCATCATTATCATCATCATCATGAAGTCCTTCATAGCTGAAGATGACTAGACAGGGACTCGGTGCTTTATCCTGCGGTGGTGTAGCATTCCACACTGAGTGTAGAAAGTTTATCCACAAGTAATGCGTGGTCAACAGAAAAGTCCCAAGGTTGTGTGCCTTTGGTAATGATTTTTGTTCAGACCTGGCCTTTATTTTTGCCTCTATTTCTGCCTTTCCTTTGTAAATGCTACTGCGCCAGCAACTTCGGTCTGCTGCTAGCTCTTCCCAATTTTTTGTGCTCATATTCATTGTCTGTAGGTGGCGCTTTATCGCATTCTTGTAGCAGAGTTTCTGCCCACAAATCTTTCTGCACCCATTTTCCAATTTTTCATACAATATGATTTGGGGGATGCGATTGTTTTCCATTCTGACCACATGTCTAGTCCACCGTGGTTGTGTGGTGGCGAATATGGCTTTTATTCTGTCCATGTTGGCTCTGTTGAGTACTTCAACATTTGATATAAAATAGTTCCACTTAATTTTCATAATTTTTCTTAGGTGGCGCTGTTGTATTGCTTCCAATGGTCCCTGTCCAGTGTGTATGTTTCTGCTGAATATAGTAGAGCAGGTAATACCACTGCTTTATAAACTTTGCATTTTGTTTCTTACTTTAATGCCGTTCTTCGATTATAATCGTTTTTCTATTTTCTGAACGAAGCACACGCACTCTGGATGTTTGTATAACCGTTGATCATCAGTATAGTTCCCAGGTACTCAAAGTCTAACACCACTTTTAATTCTTACCGTTTATCATAATCGATGGATCTTGTGGGTGAATATTTTCAAGTAATGGTTGGTATATTACCTCAGTTTTCCCTGTATTTTCGGTGCCATTCTACAAAACGAGTTTTCCGTGTTTTGGGATTTGATCCTCGCTGTCTGCTGACAAGGAGGTGTCATCTGTAAATAGCAGTTCTGCTATCAGCTCGTTTTGAGTCTTTGTCTTTGCCCTGCCAAGTTGAACAGTTTACCGTAAAATCCTAAGCAAATAAAGATGCTTCGTTCATGTCTTGATGAAGCTTTATTAGTACTGTGGTTAAGATAAGGATAAAAAGCGTTGGTGAAAGTACACATCCTTGATTTTTTACATAATCCACATCTATCTGATCCCCCTCTTGATTACCTACTGATTTGTTTGCATGACCGGTGATAATCACTGATACTCTTCCCCTTGTGTCTTCATGAAACTATTTAACAATTTCAATAAAGTAATCTGGGCATACAAATGTCTTCTGCTAGAATATATATATATATATGATCCCCGTTTTCTATTTACAAAATTTTAGTTAAGGCTTTCTCTTTTCATCCTCATGTAGTTAAATTCTGTTTTAAAATTGAAGACTTTTGCGAAATCGGCTTATGCAAGTGCTAAGTCTATTCCTATTTAACAATTTTAGTTAATGCCTTTTTTTTTTTCATCCATATATAAATAAATTCTCTTTGGTCATTATAAACTTTTTAGAAATCGGATTATGTGGGTGCTTAGTCTGCGATAGGTTAAAATAATATTTTTCCTTCTTCCGGGAATCTAAACTGCATTCTTTATTTTTATTTTTGCATTTTTTTATTCAAAGCTTCTTTAGACTCTCTCTCACTCTCTCTCTCTCTCACTCTCACTCTCTCTCACTCTCTCACTCTCTCTCACTCACTCACTCTCTCACTCTCTCTCACTCTCTCTCTCTCTCTCTCTCTCTCTATATATATATATATATATATATATATATATATATATATATATATATGGCGATTAAGCTACACTGAATATTCCACATTTCATCCACTCTAGGACTCTTCAGGCTTATGCGTGAATTTTGTGATTGTTTGTCGTTTTTATATGTGCATTTTTGCAACTCTTGATTATTCACTGATACTCGTATATAAAAACGACAAACAACCACAAAATTCGCGCATAAGCCTGAAGAGTCCTAGAGTGGATGAAACGCGGAATATTCAGCGTAGCTTAATCACCATATATATTTTATAACTTACTAACTAGCTCTACCTACGTATTGAGCACTTTTGAAATAAATACTTAAAGTTTATGCATAAATTTATACTTTCGTATATTAATTTTATGTGAGTAAATTAAGTAGTTTATATATATGTGTGTGTGTCGGTCAGCAGTAACCCTATTCGGGTTCAACTGGCTTCCTCCAACGGAGGAAGTTTCATGGGAGTATGAAATTCACAAGCGATGCCCAGTCGCATGTATATCCCCATTAGTGGAGATGACGACGTTAGGTTTTTGCAACTTTTGATTATTCACTGATACTCTTCCTCTTTTGCATTCATGAAACTGTTTAACAATTTCAATAAAATAATCTGGGCATCCATATGTCTTCTGCTAGAGTGTGTGTGTGTGTGTGTGTGTATATATATATATATATATATATATATATATATATATATATATATATCCCAAACCTCTGACTTTGATGGACGAGAGACTAAAACTTGCTGCTATGGTTTCAAATAATCTGAAATAACAGTAAAGGGAGACTTGATTCCAAATATTTCTCATATGTTATATCTCCCCTCTTTTCGAAATAGGGTACGATTATGAATATCTCCAGTATCAAATAATCCTTATATACTATGAAATTTACTTTATGTATGAAAACCAAAGAGGAGAGATATAACATATGTGGAATATTTGGAATCAAGTCTCCTTTTGTTGTAATTTCAGATCATTTGAAATCATAGCAACAAGTTTTAGTCTCCTCTCCATCAAGGACAGAGGTTTTGGGAAAGTATCAGATATTTTGTAATTCATATGCAAAACTAGGAAAACAAATGACTGATTGAAACCATGCAAAACTTTATATTTGGGTTCAAAATTGTGAAAATTAAAAAAATGGAATTTGCCAAGTGAAGGTTGAATGACGGTATTACGAATATGCATGCGTAACGTAATAGCTATCGATTCATGTTTTAATTTTTAGCCTTGCAGCAAACATGTCTTCATAATTCAAGCATTAACGTCAAAGGAAAAACGTTTTGGTTTCGATTCTCGGTGGTGGCACAAAAATCATTTTTTTTCTTTTTTTTTTAACATTTTAAATCATTACTCTATATTGGATCCAATATTATATAATAATAAATACGAAATCTACATTATTCAAAATATCATATTAAAGCATATTTTATGACCGGGCAATGCCGGATGGCCTGCTATATATATATTAGTGATGGGACGATTCCAATATTTTTCTTGATTTCCGTACAATTACTGAATCGGTGCACAATTCCTGATTCCGTTTTTTATAAATCTTGAAATATTTAACTATAAAATTTTTTTTTTTCTGATTAGCGTAAAAACATGGCTTTTATGAGGAATGATCCATCTTCTCCAAGTAATGTAAACTCAAGTAAAAGCACGAAACTTGAAACTTCACCAGACTAGATGAATTCTTGTTCTGGATTCCAATAAGACCAAGAAAGCTATACTATAATATACTTAAATGGTCAATTGTGGAGAGGAAAACTATGTTCTCAACGTCTTTACTAACTCGGTGTTTGAGATTGAGACGTTCTTGGCCTTCGGGCCAAGATCAAAAACACACACACGATATGATTTGGGGATCTTAGGTAGGACGCCCCCCCCCCCCGGTGTGTTTGAGGTATTGTGGTGAATGAAAGCTAGAATCAAGTATAGACTAGCAAAGGTACAGGGACGAGAATGATCATAGGCACCTCCTTTCCAATTTTTCAGTAGCATTGGGCCTAATTTTTTGTTCATTTCTGTTTTGGTTGTAAACTTTCAGAGTTAATAAAAGAATTAATATCTCAAAGTGTAGCATCTGTTCTTAAGAAACATTTCCAACCACTAAATATCATGGCTGAGTGCTCTCTTTCCGAGAGGCCATCGTTGAAACTCCTTATCCTGGCATTCTCAAAGAACAGGAACTGGAATAAGCATACAGAAGATGTTGCCAAGGCTGCCTTGAAAAAAGTATGTTCTCTCTACCGGGCTAGAAAACTTCCCACCTGCCATATCTTTATAAAACCACTATTCTCCTATGCATGGAGTATTGTTGCCACATCTGGACTTGTGCATTAGCCAAAGGCCTCTCCTCCTCTGACTGAGCGTGAAAAAAGAATCTCTAACTTAATTGGTTGTAAACTGTGTGAAAAGCTCCAGTTTTTATTTTTTTTATTATATTTATTTAAAAAATAAATGTGCCCCCCCTCTTTTATTATATTTAAAAAATAAATGTGTACCCCCCACCCCCACCCACCCATTTTTATTAAATTAAGAAGTGACTGAAAGCAGGTACTCATTCTCCAATAATCAGCAGCTAGGATGGAACTGAGAATTTTCATCTCTCGGAAATCGGCAAAATATGAAATTAATTATTTTGTAACTTTGGAAAATTCTGACATGAATCACGCTTTGTTTTGTATGTATATATTAATACCGTAGTACCTTTCTAACATGTGTACGTTTGTTTTCAGATGATGAATTATTTGAGCGGGAGATCCTATCTATTATAAAGAAGAATAGGTAATAACATACTATGAACATTAAATTTGTATATAGAGACGCTAATTTAATGTTCGTAGTACGTTATAACTAGGGCTGTGACAACAGAATATTCTTTTCATTCTTTTGACTCTCAAGTATATATCCGTCACAGTAAGACACAGTCAATCAACCGAGAACTACATCAGTCTATATAAAAACATATAAGATATTAACGGATATATACTCAAGAGTCAAAACAGTGAAAAAAATATGCTGTTGTCACAGCTCTAGTTATCACCTTCCATCCTCTTTTTTTATAAATAGGCTCTCTCGATAAGCAAAGATGCAATGTAAAAAGAAAAATTAAATAATAATAAAAAAAATTATGTCGTGTTTAGACCGTCAAATTAAACTGAATCTTATTAATCATCTGGCTAGAATCCAAGGGTAGTATCTTTTCTGTCTGAAGAAGGAATAATGATATCGTGGGGTTTCCGTCCGTGCTGGGCGTTCATACAATGGAAATATGTTAGCGACTTCTATAAGGATATTGGAGATAAACCGTAATAACTAGATATATTCTGACACAATATTAACCAGGCTACTTGGATAAATACGTTTACAGTTTATACAAAAGGACGATACTGATATCGCAGGGTCTTTTTTTTTTTTTTTTTTTTTTTTTTTACAAAGGCATCACCACATTATCAAGGCCCAGAGGCCACTCAAGGATAAGGGTTAAAGAGTGTACAGTAGAAATTGGTCAATATAGTAATCATTAGTAATGAAAATTTGGTAAATTTAATAACTTATATGGAACGGCTCATCAAGAACTTATTTACTTTAGACTTGAACACAACCATATTGTAGTCAGCCGGAAAGCAGGAAAACGGAAGACAATTCCACAGGCGTGCAGTTCTAAGAAAGAAGCTTTGTTCATGGAATCTACGTTTAGGTTTAGGCACAGATAAAGAGTGGGGGAAATTATTGATAGTGTTTACAGCTAGACGAGTGTTTCTTGTGAAAGTTTGGCGAGGGGGGACCATAGATTGAAGCTCAGTTGAACACTTTCCATGAAAATAACGATACATCAGACAAACTCGCAACATCTCTTCTGTGAGATAGAGGTTGCAAGGAAGAGAAAAGGACATCTCCTACGAGGCTACGACGTCTATTTTGAACTCTATCAAGGCAGGACAAGTCCTTTCTCCATTCTCGTTGGGTATTCCACAGAATGCCCAGCAGCAATATATTATATATGATAGATACCGCTGTGGAATTTCCACAGGTTCCGCTAGAGTTTAGAATTTTTAGAGGTCGTTAGGTTTGAGAAGAGACCTGTCTACGTTCATCTCCATTTACCTTTGTTGTGGTTGTATTAAAAAAGAAGAAAGAAAATTGTCTCTCTTTCCTACGCAGGATGATGTAACACAAGGGTCTGGAAAGTGGGATTTGAAAAGATAGTGCCCTAGGAGGAAGGCCACTCTGGCCTACAAAAAATGCCAGGGCAGCCTCTTTGGCATTCCCTGGTAAGGTAGCACCAGATGATTAACGATAAATTGACCCTTTTTCAAATGGTGAGAAGGTAATTCTTGGTGGGGGGTGAACCTCCTAGAACTTTAATAGCAGTGGTAGTTCGTTGAAAGTAGACAATGATGTCGCTTCTCACAGGTAGCGATGGTATTAGTCTTAGTCTGGTATTAATTTCTGCTAATTGAATAGTCAACAGTGCAAAAAAAAAAATAATAATAATAATGATAATAAAAATAAATAAATAAAAAGCACTTTAACAACAAATAACTTTTACCAAACGCAATAAAATTTGATCATAAATTAATCTATGTAACTTTTTAGCTTTGCTACTTTTATGTTTGTTTGTTGTTTTTTTTTTTTTGTTTTTTATTGTTGCGTTTGAAGCTTTGTAAGTGCCATAAATTCAACATGGTGCTGGAATTTTATTATTTGTGAAATATTGACATACTTATTAGTGGCCTGGCAAGGTCACGGGGTAGACAACAAAGTTAAAAAAAAAAAAACTAAGCAAAATTCATCCAAAAACAGCAAAACTAAAGCTAGCTTGCAAGTACACTATATATACAAATGTAAGCAAATTTGGGCATATTTTATTGGTTTGAAAATATAGGTTCTTATTTACCATTTGTCATAAAATCTTGACCATAGTATAGTATCATAATCTCCTAAAAGCCTGAAAATTTTCATGTGGCTTCATCCCATAGAACCGAAGATATGAGTATTTCAGTATTTAATTTCGCTACGAGTATAGATATATCCATATAGATAAATATACCCCCTTTTTGGGGGAATTTTATCAGTTCCAAATCTCAGCAACTATTGATCAATTTCACAAATGAAGACTCGTTGGAAAGCTAATGACCAGAATTGTGTAGTGGGCCATGTGACATTTGCCTTTTAAGGGCTCACATTACTGTTTCAATAAGTGGGGGACTATGTTTCTATATTAATTTAATGTAAAATGAGCACCCAGAATTATTAAAACAAACAAAAAAAGGAATGAGAGAAATTGTGATGTTTATTTACATTAAAAAAAATGGTACTCTTGCAGAGAAAATACCGTGCTGAAATAATGACGTTATTTCAAAATCCATTTTTAACATGGGTGATTTTTTTGTTTGTTTGTATTTTTTTTTTTTTTTTTTTTTTTTTACTATTCTGTAGTTTTACCTAGCAATTTAATAAACAAAAGATACTGTAAAAATAAAAATCTTGTTTCATTTTCGTAAACTGCTTCAGCAATTTCCAGGACACTGCTATATTATTTGTGTAATCATTTTTTTTTTTCATTTAACATTCTTTCATTGTTCCATTGGTTATTTTGGCGTCTCAAATTATATCATGGAAAACCTGCACATTTTTGCTTTGTTTATGCTGGGTATATCCCCGAGATTGAAGTTTTTGTTGTCATTAGTGCCGGAATATATATATATATATATATATATATATATATATATATATATATGATGAGAAATATGGAAATAGTATTACGACAAAATAGAGAAATATGAACATATAATACGGTTTGTCCTTTTTTATTTCTCTCTCTTTCTCTCTCTCTCTCTCTCTCTCTCTCTCTCTCTCTATATATATATATATATATATATATATATATATATATAAATTACCATTTTATCTGCTTAGTTACACATGCATCGATTACCAAATCATAAATTATAATAATTATTTCTGTAAAGTCTAATGAAATTGTCGAATCGTTGATACGATTCGTTAACCGAAACATGTGTAACTAAGCAGATAAAACGATAATAAATATATGTAATTGTTCTGCAATAGTACTGAGCACTCTTTTAAGGTTTTTACTAATTACCATTTTTGCTAAAATATGCTCATGCAGTTATATCTCACTTATTATTAGTATTCCAAATTTCAAGATGCTGGCCATTTTACCGTTTATTTTATTTATTTTTTTTTTTAGTGTTGAAATGTTCAATGCTTGACAGCACCTGTTTCGTAACGCAGAATCATTCATGTAATTATTGTGTCAATTTTTTAATTTATTCCGCCCTTAACTCATCAGAAGAAAATGAAATTATCAATTTAAAAAAAATAAAATAAAATAAAGGTATATGGGCATGATTTCAAAATCCGAAATCGGAAGAGAAGTTGCAATTGTGTTTTCTTTTTGTTACGCCATAATGTTTCTGTGCTACAAAACAGGTGCTGTCAAGAATTGAACATTTCAACATACTTAAAAAAAAAAATAAACGGTAAGATGGTCAACATTTTTAAATTTGGAATATAGACTTTTGACATTTATTTGTACATATATATATATATCTTAGGTGATTAAAGAATATTGAAAGATTTTTTTTTGTGACGAGCATGAACGAAAGCTCCCAAGAATTATATGCCAATGTCTAAGTCGGGCCTACCTACGGCGAAAATGAGTTCATCCAAAGGCTATTAAAAAGCCAATAACAATCGTGCTTTCTTGTGTCTTGTCGGTATTAGCTTTAATATACGAGGTGGTTCTAATCGCATTATATTGTGTGGCACTTATTAGTGATTCAGTTTCTCTGTTTAGGTGTCCTTCTCATAACCACGTCGAAATGTTTTAGTGAGTCTCATCTTTTGTCATCCTTATGAATCGTCCGTGTAACTGTTTTTCTTCCCATTTTTCTTTTCTCATCTTATCCTTTGCCTCTCTGTCCTCTGTGTTGTTCATTTTTACAGTGCTTCTTGCTGCGGTGATTAGCCTTTCTGTGTTCTGCATTATGCATTTTTCTAATATTTTCTTTGTGTGTGTGTGTGTGTGTGTGTGTGTGTGTGTGTGTGTGTGTGTGCCATTCATATAGACTTCCTCAACATTTGAATATATCAAATATTCATCATTATCATTGCACGCGACAGATTAACCCTCCTCCAATATGTAACACGATGTAACTGTAATCTAATTTAATATTATTATCATAACTTTTGTACCATTTTAAAAGAAGCTTCAAATAAACTAGTAATATTTCTTTTTAAAGTTTTACAGCATACGAAAATAATGAATAATGCTAGGTTAAAATTGTGTTTACATTATCGGTGCTTTAAAACAACTTTCCTATGTAGTGATCATTTTGAAGGCGTGAACATACCCGTGTTTCAAAAAATCTAGCAAAAATCAGCTAATGGTCAGATTTTCATAAAATTTTCGATACTTATTCATTTACAAATTAACTTATATTTTAAAAGCAGTTTTCGTTAAATATCTGAATGGAATTTTATTTTTTAGGTGTTCCACCTCCCCTTTATATTTCATGTTATGAAAACTAAACAAAATAAATTTAGGTTATTGGAAATTGCAACATCTTATAAAACTGGAGAGTTTAAATTTAACAAAAAAATTTATTTATATATATATATATATATATATATATATATATATATATATAATGTTTTAAATCCCCGAAACAGTGTTTCATGGTAAACAACTGATGATCCCTTGAAAAATAAAATATTGGTATTATAGTAAATTCGAGAGCGAGTTGATGCAGTGATTGCAGGTGATTAAATGACTTACTGACTAGATGGTTTTCTAACGAATGATAAAAAATCATTTTTTGTATAGTTTTAAAGGTTAAAAACCTCAAAGACTAATATATATATATATATATATATATATATATATATATATATATATATATATATATATATATATAAGGATTATTATTTTACTTAAAGTTGTAAATAAAAAATGGACATAAAATCAATATTGTCCATTTTTTATTTACAACCTACTGTAAAATAAATAATGGGTTTATGTATATACACATTAATTTATAAAACTCACTATGTCTGTCTGTCTCCATATTTTCAAACTCTATCTCTGCCGAAACTAAAAGTCGCAGGACGGCGCTAGGGGCCGCAAATGGTTGGATTTTTATGGACCGGTCTTTTATGGGTCTTTAGCTGGTTAAAATAGTTTTTAGGGGTCAAAAATGGGTGAAAATTGAAAAAAATCGTTATACATTTTGTACATTCATCTTAGTTTAATTTTAATCAGTTCATATGCGTGTCACGTTGGTACAGTGGTAACGTCACCAGCTTTGAATGCTACAGTTTGGCTTTCGGTTTCGATTCTAGCTGATGGCACCCAGATACTTTTTTTTTTTTTCTTTTGAAATCGTGACTATACATTGGGTACAATATCATATTAAATAATGGATAGAGATTATTTAAGCGAGTTTGTTGATAGGTTTAGTCTATTAACGCCCATAAAAATTGAATGTATGTACGGCTCCGTGGTGACAATGTGTCGGAAAAATCGAGCGGTCATATGAGGAACCCTTAAGCAGCATAAGCTGAATGTAAACTCCACGTTAAACCAAGCCGCCACATTGACCATGGTCGGCCTCAAGTAACACCCCCACAGGGCCCGAACAAAGCCGGGTATGACTAGTATATAAAAAAAAAAATTTTTTTTTTTAATTTTGATTTTTCAGCTTTATAAAATGCTGCGATTTGTGTCAAACTAAATTTATTTTGTTTCGTTTTCGTAACATGAAATATAAAGGGGGGGGGGCGTTACAAAACATTTTTTTCTCACTTATTTAACGAAAACTGCTTTTAAAATATAAGTTAATTTATAAATGAGTATCGAAAATTCATGAAAATCTGACTATTAGATAATTTTTGCTAGATTTTTTAAACACTGGTATGTTTACACCTTCAAAATAATCACTACATAGAAGTGTTGCTTAAAGGCGTCGATAATGTAAACACAATTTTAATCTCGCATGTTCATTATTTAATCAATTTTAATTTATTTTTTGCTAGATTTTTTAAACATAAGTATGTTTACGCCTTCAAAATAATCACTACGTAGAAACGTTATTTTAAGGCATCGATAATGTAAACACAATTTTAATCTTGCATTTTCATTATTTTCGTATGCTGTAAAAATTAAAAAATGTTACTAGTTTATTTGAAGCTTCTTTTAAATGCTACCAAAGTTATGATAATATTAGATTAGTTACACCGTGTTTTATATATATATATATATATATATATAGGGGGGATGTTAAATCTGTCGCGTGCTTTGGAGGTAGCTAATTATCATCATCATGGCTTATCATCCGTCTTACATGCTAGCATCTGTTGGACAACTTTAAAAAAAAAATTGACTTTTAAAGTCGCCTTACTCTGACCAGGTCTTTATCCCTTTTATCCTCTAGTTCATTTTTAAAACATTCCCCCCACCCATATTTTTCTTGGCCTTGTCCTGTAAACTGACCCTGCTACCTCAACTGTTCTACATCTACTGACCTAAGAACTCTCATCCATTTTTTTTTTTTTTTTTTTTTTTAATAACATCATCACAATCATCTGTTTTGTTGCTTTTCTTCGGATTACCAAAAATGTGAAATAAAAATTGTTTTTTTTTTTTTTTTTACAGAAAAAAGGGGGCTGCGGCTAGATTAATTGGGAAGATGATGTTTTTTTTTTTGTTTGTTTTTTTTGGGTTTTTTTTTTTTTGCTAGTTTGATGAATCGGTATTTATCTCCCTCCTACAGTGGAGGAGATATGACACTAGGGTCGGAAGGTGGGATTGAAGAGGAACACTTTGACTTGCAAAAAATACCTGGACAGCCCCGTCGAAATTTCCCGGTAAGAGTGCCTTGGGTATTTAGCAATAAACTAACTGCATCTCAAAGAGAGAGGGCTAAGCCTGGGAGAGTGGACCTCCTAGAACTAGACTGGATTAGCAACATATCGCAGTCAACAGAGAAAAGGCCATTTCAGAAATGGCGTTGATTGTGTCAATTTTGGTGCCGAAGGCAAGAATAGCATGGTTGAGTTTTCTTATTTAGTGGATACATGCTGAGAATTTAATTAAGATTGGATCTTTTTTTGATTTAAAAAAAAAAAACATTATCTGCAAAGATTAGTCTCCTAATTCGCTTACTCCTCCCCCTCCTGAACTGAAGAGAACCATCACAACTAAAATCAAGGCGGTGCCAAAAGAGGAGCATGTTAGAGTTATTGACAATTTTGAATGTTGTATCCAGATGTGCTCATAAAACAAAAACTGTTGGACATTCACAAACTGAACCTTGGTGGACAAGTCCGGCATAAGACTGAAGTTTATTTGCACCAAATATTGTTGGATTGTAGAAAGGCTTATTAGTTTTATTAACGATTCCTGAGGTGGAATATTCCTCTGTATAAAGTATATTAAAAAGAATAATCTAAATAAATGAAATGCAGAGTGCCCCCCCCATACACACATATCAAATGCCACTCATGAGATCGTTCATAAAATTCACAATCTTTCTTACAATCCGATCATATAACCATATTTTATAGGAATGAACTTAAATTTATGCTTCACTTGACAAATATGGTTGGATTGCAGAATTCTGAGTCTTATTAATGATTCAATGAGTGGCATTTATGGAGAGTAGAATCTACACACACGCACACACACACACACACACATAATATAGGGTACAACGCGCCCTTCCTCTTCAAACGTCACCCAAGCAATCGGTAATCCAACCATATTTAGTACAAATGAACTGAAATCTATACTTGACTTGCCCACCAAGTTTCAACCCGGAATATCCAACAGTCTTTGTTTTATTCTCATTTAGTGATACCTAGATACAACATGCAAAGCTGTTACTAACTCTGACATGCTCATCTCTTGGCACTGCCCTGATTTGGATCCTTCTTCAGTTCAGGAATAATATGGATGTGGTTTAGATAGACATTATGTTTCAGATAAGAATTTTTATCTGTGGGGTTAAGATCCGGTAAATATGAAGCCTGCTAAGAATCACACCTACTTATGAGAACATAACAAAAGTGTCTTCTCATATTGAACAGAGATGAAACAAAAACTGTTGGACGTTTATGAAGGACACTTGGTGGACAAGTCAGACATAGACTAAAGTGTATTTGTACCAGATATGGTCAGATTACAGAAAGAGGTATGACTTTTACTTGGATAGCATTTTGCAGTTTTTGAATTATGAAAGGATTGCAGATTTTATTAACGACTAGTGTGGGTGCCTGGCGTTGCTCGGGTATTTGGAGGTCTGTGTTGAGCAAAAATAAAAAATTAAAAAAGTGGTAGTAGGAAGGCAGGTTTGAACCCGTACTGCAAAAGAGAAAAAGAATGTGATAAAAAAATGTGACGTCTTTGCTGCTACGACCACCGCCAAACCGGAAGTGACGTAGGTTTAAATTAAGGCTAGACAATCGAAAAGAGGGGATGACTTTCGAAATATCGATGAAGCGACCCCTCCCTGTAGAAAAGTGCCCAGTTGAGGGTGAAGAAATTAATGTTTTTAGCCAATTTTTCGGTATTTGTCGTCTGAAGGGTCGAGCTTCAAAACAATACTGATCTTGTGAAAATCCGTCGCCTCTGTCGAAAGTTTTAGGCAGACATGAAAACATACATACATACATACATACATACATTTATATATTGGTAGCTCAAATTTTCGACCCAAACCGATTAAAAAGCTTGCCCTATCTCTGGATACCCTTTATATGAACTTTCAAATGTTTAGACCAGAAATTGTCTGAGTAATTTGGTAGAGACTGCAGAGGTCAATTTTTTTTTTTTAACTTTGACCCCTATTATGACCCGTTAACATTTATTGTTTTAGGCTCAAATCAAGTTAAGTTAGATCGATGTCCAAGAAACCTATATCTAAAATTTCAAGTGTTTAGACCCCAAATTGTCGGAGGAGTTTGTTAGAGTTCTCAAAGGGCAAATCGTTGAACTTTGACCCCTTAACAGCCAAATATCTGGCGAAAAACGGATTACAAAGATTTCCCCAAATCTCCATACCCTGTATATCAAATTTCGAGTCTGTAGACTGAAAATTGACAGTTTTTTTTTGTCGGGAAATGTACACAGATAGACAGACACTTTCACTTTTATAGATATACTAGCATTTCAGCCCAGCGTTGCCCGGGTGTTTGGAGGTGTATGTTAAGCAAATAAAAAAACTGTCAATTTTTTTAACTTTGACCCATATTATGACCCCTTAATATTTATTGTTTTGAGCTCAAATCAAGTTATTAAGTTAGATCCATATCCAAGGAACCTGTATGTAAAATTTCAAGTGTTTAGACCCAAAATTGTCGGAGGAGTTTGGTAGAGTTCTCAAAGGTCAAATCATTGAACTTTGACCCCTTAACAGCTAATTTTCTGACCGAAAACTGATTACAAAGATTTTTCCAAATCTCAATACCCTGTATATCAAATTTCGAGTTTGTAGACTGAAAACTGACAGTTATTGAGTGGGAAAATGTACACACACACACACACACACACACACACACACACACACACACACACACGTGCGCACGCGCGTTCACTTTTATATATATAATAGATAGACAGATAGATTTCACGGCTGGCATTTGTTTTTATTTGGGGGTGGGACGGAGACACTAAACTTGACTTTTCCTTTAAAACTTAAAAGTAATAACTTACTATTTTGCACGTCGTATATAGGTGTGCTTATCATTGAATGCTGATTAAAAAAAAGACTGTTGAATATGCGTGAGTGAAATTTGGAGGACAAGTCGAGCATAGTTTGAAATTTATCAAATAGGGTTGGATTGCAGATTTTATCAGTGTTTAATGATTCACAAGGACACTTTGAAGATCGTTTCATCAGTAGGAAGAGAATTCCTGATTAGGTTTTATACTAACCAGACCATATTCACCCAAAACAATCCCCAGACTATTCCTGAACTGAAGAGAACCATCGCAACTAAAATCAAAACAGTGCCAAAATAAGTGTATCAAACTTATTGATAATTTTGAATGTTGTATTAGTAAACGCTTTGTTTGTTTGTTTGTTGGATTTTACGGCATATCAACCCTTTGGATAATTTTATACAGATTATTTATGGGTTTAGGAGGATTTTTACTCCCTGTTCTAGCTGACATATAAGTGATATGTTTTTTTGTTTTTTTTTTAAGTTTTTGATAAATGCTGATTTTTTTTAAGGTATGAAAGTATGGTGTGTTTTTTTTTGGGGGGGGGGGCTTTTTTCCATAGATTCTTAATATTTGTTTTTTTTTATATAAAGTGTGTCTCGTTGCAATCAATTAAAATGAGTTTGACTGTGGGTAGAATTTGACATGATATACATATGGACTGCTTTACATTTCTGTGGTCAAATTATCAAATCGCATTTTAGGTTCTTCATTTAAAAACAACTTTTTTTTTTTTTTCAGAAAATAAAACCGATTTGCATTTTAAATTCTTCATTCAAAAGCAACGACTTTTTTTCTAGAAAATTCAACTGAATCGTATTTTAAGTTCTTCATTTAAACACGACGACTTTTTTTTTTTTTTTTTTTTTTTTTTTTTTTTTCAGAAAATACAACCGAATCACATTTTAAATTCTTCATTCAGAATTGACGGTATTTCTAAAAACATTTGATTCGTATTGTAATGGTTTCTTCTGCATAATTTGACGACGTTTCCCCCCCCCCCCAAAAAAAAAAATCCGACTCAAATTTTACTTTACTCTTCTCCATAACTTGACGACGGTATTTCTCAAAATCTTCCGAAAGCTGCCGATAGGTTTCCCGAGCCGCACTTTTCAATCGTAGTGTCAGGAATTACTCTACCTTGGTTATTTTGCACAGCTCATAGGCCAACTCTAAATCTTTCAACAATTCCATTATTGAAGTGTCCATTGCCACGCCACTGAATTTGAGGATTATGTGAATGTCGAATTGTCTTAATGCCATCATTCTAATAAGGCCGAAATAGCTTGTGGTTAAATTAGGATGAAAAATATGCATAAATAACTGTCATCATGCGCACGTCTTTTCACGTCTCGTCTCTTTCGTGCTAATCACGTCTTGTCTCTTTTGTGCTAACTACGTCTTGCTTTTATTTTTTACTGTTTGTGC
Organism: Euprymna scolopes; assembly: GCF_053919585.1. Lineage (NCBI taxonomy): Eukaryota > Metazoa > Mollusca > Cephalopoda > Sepiida > Sepiolidae > Euprymna > Euprymna scolopes. Next base: position 33,664,643 of record NC_136516.1, read on the forward strand.
TAGTTTGTGGAGTAGGTTTTGTAAACTGACCCTGCTACATCAACTGTACTACATCTACTGACCTCAAGAACTCGTCCATTCTTTCAAATAACATCATGACGATCGTCCTGATGTTTTAAAATGTGAACTAAAAATTGTTTTAATATAAAGAAGCTTTCGGCTAAATTAATTGCTGCCCCACATAGATATATCTATAAAGATTCGTACACTCTTCCCCACCCCTATATTATAGAGGGAGGGAATGATCCCCTAAAGCCTGTACTTAGTGTAAGTATGTTTAGTGACAGCTGTAACTTTGTTTACTCCATCAAGTAAAGCTAGAAAAATAAGTCAAGTAGTTGTAATCTGAGCCTTTGGTCTGAGTCTTCTCATTCAAGTGACACCCATGGGTGGGTGGGGGAGGCTCCCTGTTCGTAGGGGACCCTCCTCTTCCCATTTGTTTTAATTGACATGGGTAGTGTTGGATGTCTAAAAAAAAAAAAAAAAAAAAATATGCCACCCACCAACAAATGGAAAAATTCCATAACGTTTTTGCAATTCAACCATATTTAGTACAAATAAGTACATATTTCCCCCGGGCAATGCCGGGACATAGGTTCTACTAGTTTATATAAATTAAACAGTATATGTATGTGTGTCTGTCTGTGTGTAAATATTTAGTCGATAAACTCTTAAACTACTGGTCACATAACACTGAAATTAACAGTGATAGTTTATAACGAGTAAAATCTTTGTTTGGATGGTTGAATAACATATATCGGCAAGTTGAAATACAAAATGTCCATGGATGAAGCCCATTGCAGATACATTTCTGCACTTCATTAAGAACCCTCAAACGGGTCAGAGATTTTTTGAAGAGATAGAGAATAGCCTCGTGTGTAAGAAAGTGTTTTGAACGATAGCGAGAATCGATTTTACAAGAAGCAGAAAGAGCAATGGATATAATATATGTACTCCAAGAAAGATTCGATGAGAAATAAAAACCTAGAAGTTTTAGAGTTGATTTTTCCTCAAAAACAGAGCCATCCATGAGAATCTCAAAAAGAAAAGGGATGCGCCTAGAATTTACTCTATTTGATATTAAGTTATTACCGGTACTATTATTATTATTATTATTATTATTATTAAATAAACCTTCCCTTCCCCAACGAATATCTAGCATCAATGGACACATTTCACACCTTCTCCAAAACACACAGACGAAATCAATGGTAAAAATAGACCACCCTTTCATCTTTTAAGCTTAAACATATAAACGGCTTTTTTTAAATCGGATCACGTGACCTTCACTTTTTGAACCAAAAGTTTTTCGTTTCCTTTTTTCTCTTTCTTCCAATGTGAGCACCTAAAATGAAAAGGCAGACTTTTCATTTTCGCCTGACGAAATTTTAATCATTAATAACTACGGATCGAAACGTTGTCATGCCAGTGTAGTAAAACCTGTTATATATATATATAAGGTTCGGTAAGTGTGAAGCCGATTCATGATCATACTTCTTACTAAAGAAACGATCACTAAAATGTCCCCCACATATCATTGAACGGTAATCGAATGTTAAGCATTCGTGACTGAAAGTGGTACACAAATTTTGCATAGACTGAAGTTTATTTCTAACCAAATATTGATTGCAGAAAGGATTGTGAACTTTATTACTGATTTTGTGTGTGGAATTTTTAGGGGGTGAAGGGGGTTCATCCTATACATGCTGATTATCTCCCTTTGTTTCCTTTTAATCATTATCTCCTTTCTTGTTTTTACCCATGTTGCATCTATGCTACTCTTGCCTTCTCCCTACCGCACCCCATATCTTCTCCAAATATTTAATCAACGGGTTGTTTCTTCTTAATACCTAGATGGTGTGTTTGTTTTGTTTTACGGTATATCAAGCCTTTTTGGATATTTTATGTTGAATCTAGTCATTTTGGAAAAAGTTTTTGTGCTTCAAGTTTTTTATATTTTCAAATATTTATTCCTGATGGTTGGTTTGGATGAAAATTGCTTTTGTTTTTGACTTTGCAGAACATGATTGTGTTTTGGAAAAAACAAAAAAACATCTATATTTGGTGGTATCTTCAGAGAACCTGATCTGTTATCTCTAGAGTTTCAGATCATATGACAACAGGCTTGTCAATCATTGGCTGATTTACACATGTGATCACAAATATAAACAGTTTGACTCAGGAGATCATTTCCCCCTTTCTTCCTCTTTTGCTTGATCGTTCAAAGTGACAATATTGTTTGTCCACTGCTCTTATCGTTCAAATCTGTTCTGTAATATGTGATCAGTCTCTTCTTTATTTAGCAGTTCTATGCATGCGCTTTTCAGAAAAAGATCTATCTGTACAGTATATTGTTGAGTCTGAGTTTCGTATATCCATGTATTCAGACACACTCCAATGGTTGGCAAAGACGCCTGGGAGGCCAGCTGAAGATGTGGTCATACACTATCAAAACAAACATCGAACCTAGCTCCAGTCCACAGGTCTATGGTGTTTGCTGCCAGTCCTGGAACTGGTTGTCCATCACTATATTGGCTGCTGAAAACCATCGTGTGTGGTCTGCATGCACAAATGTTTTCTTTTCCTCCTCTTTCGTTTGACCATTCAAAGTGACAATATTGTGTGTCCACTGCTTTTATCATCCAGATCAGTTCTTGTGACATGTGGTCAGTCTCTCCTCTCTCCAGACCATTTCTGTGAATCTGCTTTTCAGAAAAGATATTGATAAGTTTGGTTTTTATATGTCCACGTATTACGAAGCTTTGACATATTTGGTGTATTACTTTTAAACACAAATAATTACGGCTGCGAAACCTGGCTGATGAGAGATGTGGATCTTAAAAGGCTGGAAGCATTCAACCTGTATTGCTTTTGTTAAATATTGCCAGTCCTCTGGAACCATTTCATTTCAATACCCAAATAAGGACATGATGCAGGATCAATCAAACTCAACCAGTCTCTTTTAACAAGGGGACTTTGCTGGTTTGGCTATGCTGTGTATATAACCCAGGAACGTTAATCCACAAAGTAATAGCTCTCAAACCATTCCAACGTTGTTAAAGACATTTGAAAGGCCAGCTGAAGATGTGATTACTCACCATTGATATTAACGTCGAGCCTAGTTCCAGTTCATTTACACTAATTAATAGTAACATCTTATGTCTTTTTAAGAAGTAATTGTAAATTACCAAATTTTAAATATTCATCCTCTGTCGTGAGGGTGAGAGAGTGGAACGTGCCTAGGGTTAGCTGTCATATTATGAATAGAATAGCTACGCATATAACAAACACAGTAAGGTTCTCTCTAGTTGGTTGCCAAGTTTATTCCAAGGTAGTCCGACTGAAATTCTTTGATATATTTTTGAAGTTTTCCTCGTATATCTCTGAATCTTTGTCCGTTGATTGGACATTAAGTCTGTTATGTTTAAAATAGCAGCCTTGTCGGCCTGTCACGCTAGGGCTTGATACTGCATTCTTGTCGACCTGTCACGCTAGGGCTCAATACTGCATTCTTGTCGGCCTGTCATGCTGGGCTCTGAACTGCATTCTTGTCGGTCTGTCATGTTAGAGCTCAAGACTGCATTCTTGTCGACCTGTCACATTAGGGTTCTGGACTGCATTCTTGTCAGCCTGTCACACAATGGCTCAAGACTGCATCTTTGTCAACGTACAGATGGAGCAAACAAATATCTTCATGTTTACAGCGATGATTAATTACTCAACCTACGAGATTAGGGAGATTGGTTGTACCTAATCTGTTGACAACGGTGGCCATTTTCTTTGCACACTAATCATTTGCTTTCATTTGGATATTCCTGGAGATTTTAAGCCAAAGGTTTATTTAGTGAAGGAGGACATTGGTGCTAGAATAAATGGGATTAGAGAAAACTAATTAGGATTATGGTACTGCCAAAATGAAAAATCACTATTTCTCATTTAAAATAATTTTACGTAATTCTGAAAGCAAGAATATTTTTTTGCCTGGCCTAATATTCCGAATATAATTATATTCTGAATATACAACATAATCACGTTGACACACCGGTTTGCATTAGATCACCGAAGTTAAGCAAGGTTGATCCTGGTCAGTCCCAGATGAGTGACCAATTTGTGAATTCTAGGTGCTGTATATGCTCTCTGCTTATCTTGGCATTGTTTCTAGTCACCTTGGACTTCTTGCCACTGGACTCAAGCAGTGTAGATGCAGGAGAGGGGTGGTTGGAGATTATGCAACCTGTGCTTCACAATTACAGGTGGAGCTACCCTTACAGGAGGTACCTATTGTCTCTTAAGTATTTATATTCCAAAACACCTTGTTTGAAATACTTAATTTTTTCAAGTATTTAAGTGTTAGGGTTAGGGGGGTAGGAAATTGGGATAAAATGTATTGTTGTCGGAATTGGATCTTTTTAAAATTTTGCGAAAGCATCTAATGTTTGGACTACCGATTCCACAGTTCTGTTTTGATCATGCAGGGGCTCGCCGTAATTAATTATATAATTTTATTTCATTAACGAATATACTATAATAAAAAATATAACGGAATATGGCAGTATATGTATGCAAATGCCGAGCCAGGTGAGAAATGACGTCACCGTAAGGAAAAAGAAAAAGACTAGAAAATGTTTGATGGGATATGAGGTCAGAGAGAAGGAGCACAATCATGTTTATTCGGGGGAAAGTACCGGGAAATAAAGGTCGTTGTTATAAAAAAAAAGGAGTCGAGTTATTACTTGTCCTAGTTTCCTTGCGACGTACACTGCTACAAGGTGTTGGGTTCTGGGTGTCTGTATGTTAACGTGTGTTTAAACGTGTGTAACGTCACAGAAATACTAACTAACAAATGGCAACTTTTTTTCTATTTTTCCTTTTTCCTTTTTTTTTTGACAATATAGAGCATTATATTTTTTAAAGCCCAGTGTGTGCTCTCCATGGACCTCAATTGGCTTTGTTAATCTTCAAAGCTTTTTTTTTTTTTTGCTCTTTACTTAATTGTGTAGACATAATGTAAATGGGGAATAAAATTTTTATCAAATACAAAGATCCGAGTTCTGCCTTCCAATGAAGCATGAAATAAAAAAAAATGTTTAGGCATGAACAAAGTTAGAAACAAAAGAAAATATACAGTTACTTATGGCAGAGGCCCAAGACTGACTGGAAAAAATGACGAGATAAGCAGAGAGTACATACAGCACCTGGAATTCCCAAATGGTCACTCATTTTAGTACTGACCAGGTTTATCGTTGCTTAACTTTGGTGATATGATGGAAACTGGTATGTCAACGTGATTATGTTGTATAAAATATATAGTCTGCCATCTTACCCATCTTATGCATCCTTCTCTTGTATTTTTTATTTTGTCCCTTAGACTTTGATGGTGAGTTTTGATATATGTTCGTCTCTGAAGAGCTGTGTAATGGCATAATGGACTATATTCTCCGCCATGACAGCGAAACCCATGTAAGGCAGCATTTGCATATATATATATTATTCCTTAATTGGAATTCATTTTTTAGATAAGCATTATATATAGTAATTTATGTTTATTTCGGACTATTATTCTCATCTTTATTAGATGTCTTTCATCTTTATTGGTTGCTGTTTTTCACAACGTGGTGCAGTTGATAGACGTTGAATCTCTACGGTTCCAGATGGACATTGTCGGAAGAAAGCAGTTTCAATCCTACCCAAAGCGTGCAACTACAGATGGCAGTGATTGCTGAGAATGCAGTTAGGAGATTCGAAATTCCTATCCGTCACGATTACCAACTGACGAAGGTCAGAGGAATAGTTGGCTGAAACGTCGTGAGAAAACAACAACCAATAAAGATGAAAAACAACAACTTATAAAGATGAGAATAATAGTCCGAAATAACAATAAATTAATAGCATTTGCATATATTATAATTAAAGTAAAAGAAATAATAAAAAAATATAATTGCGGATTGAATCTTTCCCTTGGTCAGTGTGTGTGTGTGTGTGTGTGTGTGTGTGTGTGTGTGTGTGCGCGTGTGTGTACTAGAGTGATACATAAAGACCTGGAAGTCAATTTCTTAAAGCCATCCAACACATGCCAGCATGTAAATTGGACGTTAAACCGAATATAATAATGGTGATGATGACGATGATGATGATATTGAAAAATGTTTCAAATTATCAGTCATTCTGGCTGGAATAAGTTGTCTTTTTTTTAATAAATTGTTGCAAAGTATTTTGTTATATTGCCAATAACATGGCACAACAATAACAAAAGAAAAATGCCTAATTAGAAGCAAAGTTTGATTTGTCAGCTTAAATACTATATGGATCTGACTTTATTTATTTATTTATTTGCAGGTTGTTATCCTCATCTTCATAGTTGTTGTTATTTCACCACGTTTCGTTCAATTCACCCTCTGGTCTTCTTCAGGTGATTTACCACAACGGCATAGGAATGCTGAGTCTTGTAACTGTGTCCCAGTAATTACTGCTTTCCACTATGTTTTGGCCAACTAAACCTCTGATTTACTTTGGATAGGATTGAAACCGCTATCTTCAGACAATGCTCACTTGTTACTGTAGAGATTCAACGCCTCTAATCACTGGGTCTGACTTTTATAATTGATCTCCACGAAAGGGATATATTTGTTTGAAGTAGCTGAGTGGTATTGGCTACATAATCAAGTAATAATCTTGTACCTCACCTTACTGAATAGGTGTTCATGGTCAGAGCTGGTATATCCTTAAGTTTTAGGCTTACGATATATATTTTTCAATGTCTCTCCCAAGCTACTCTACCAGTTGGTATTTATGGCTTAACCAGGCAATTATATTCTTGTAAGGAGTAACCCGGATGTACTTACACTCATTGCATCAAAAAATCCAACGAGATAAATTCATATCTTAGAGGAATGTCTCGTTATGGCCATTGGAAATGGAAGACATTTTTAGGTTAACGATCAATCAGTTAATGAAATTCTGTATACAATTAATTTTTCTTAATACATAGAAGTGAGCTTGTCTGTGTGTAGAACGGCCTCCAACCATTATATACATACATAAAATACACCCCTCCAAGTTATACAGAACTCGACAATATAACATATATTCATGATTTTTATTTATTTTTTTTTAATATTTATAAATAACATTTATTCTCTAGTTCCGGTTGGACATGTTCAGAGATTAAAACATTTTCTTCACATTTTGGCTATCTTGGAATACGCCGCTTCCTAGCGTAATAAGAGCGACTAACTCTTCTCCCGAGTTCTAAGTTCCGTCTATCTGATGTCTCCTCTTCAACTCCCCTCTTTCAACTCTTCCCTTCCAACTCTAACTTGCTTGTATATATTAAAACTAATCCTTTGTACTTACGTCATTCGACTACACAAAAACCTAACAGGTGACTTCTCAGTCACGTTTTCTCTGGCCAAATTTATTGTTTATACCTAATAACGTAATGTTCTTTCATAATAATAACTTCTTTAAATAAACATCTAACTTTTAATAATAATAGTCGATCTTACAATCGACTATTAGCAAGGTATTTTCCGGGAGGAAACACTACTCTGACGATTTTTTGTCTAGTCTTCAAACTTAATATTTTAAGATATGAAACAAATTCAATTTGGTTTTTAGCCAGGGGAAAAATAGCTGCTAAGCAGTCAAAATGGAAAAATTGACATTTGGTTGGCTTGAAGTACTCCTCTATGCATGCACAAATATACATTTATATGTAAAGTCAGCTAATTTTCTGAAATATTGATATCCATTTGTCGTTAGCTCAAATGGTAATGAATAACGCTGGAGCACTAAATAGTTTGATTCTAGCTGATGGCACCCATGTCATATATAAATTTTTTTTTAACTTTTGAAATCACTATCATATATTGGATACAATATAATAATCAATAGACAATTGGCTCTTATAATAATAAATATGAAGTTTGTATAAATTAAACTATATTTAACAGATTTTACGGCCTGGGCAACGCTGGCCAATCTGCTAGTATATATATATATATATATGTATATATATACTCGGGTTTTTTTTATATTCAAAAGTAATGGATTAATGAATTCAACGAGGTTGTTAGATAGTGCTCAATAAAAAGAGCTGATAATACTTGTTTATTGTTATATAAACATGCTCACATCCCGCTGCTACAAATAGCCACTTGTTTCAATCAAACAACAGATATCATCAGGCAGCGACTTGACTATTCAAAAGTTCAATGAATAATCAAGTATGTGTGTATATATATATATATATATATATATATATATATATATATATATATATATATACGAGCAAACAGTTAATAAAACATGTTAAAAAACACTTTGAAATGAGTTAAAAACATATTTAATCTGAAAAGGAAACATTAGATAAGTGGATAGTCCTTAATCTGCGGAGTTTTGAAGAAATACTTTTGGATTTTACCGTCACTGGAGTATTTATCTTCCACCAGACTATCCATTCATGTGTAATCACCTTTTTCTTCACCATATTCCCTCTGCTTCACTTTTTTTATTTTCAAGTAAGATCTTTGACTTGTTGTTTCATCAAATACTTTTGCATGCCAAATCCGATCCCGCATTTTGCTAATTCCTACCCTCTGATGAGAAGGAAAATATTTCTTCGAAATTCCGCGGATTAAGGACTATCCACTTATCTAGTGTTTCCTTTTCAGATTAAATATGTTTTTAACTAATTTCAAAGTGTTTTTAACATGTTTTATTAACTGTTTCCTCGTATTATAAGCTCTATTTCCTATTTGGTTTCATCGAGCTTTTCATCTGGCTGAGATAACTTTATAAATATTATTTCTTTAATATTTATAATATACTTTAATTTTACCATCTTGGATCATTTTGGTAAATTTAATTGTAATTTTCATTTTATATATATATATATATATATATATATAGTCATCCACATACAGTACTGTTTCATTGTATCACAACTCGTCAGTGAGGCTAGACGAGCACCTTTCCCTTGTCATGGATCGAACCTACATCATGTTGACAGTCGGCAGCTCTAACCACAGGACTATGGATCGGTGCTCGCAAATGATTCATCGATTGCTTATTAAATAAGCATTTGCCCATCGTTTAAGTGTTCAAGCTACTACTTTGTTCACAAACAAACTGACAGCGAGCTTCGCTAAATAAGCAGTGGGTGGAATACATTTATGATAGTGCTCAACCCAAAGAGGGGAAGGCTTATATATATAACTTAATTAAAATCTTAAATGATTTAAATTTCGTTTATTAAAAAAATAAAAAATATTAAATGCTGGCAAAACTCAATATCATCTATCTACTATTATATAAAAAAAGAACTTTGTGTGAGTGAGTGAGTTCCCTATAAACTCCGCAAAGGTTGAGCCGATTTTTATAAAATTTCACACAAATGTACTTTATGTATCTGGCAGTGTTCTTAGATAGGTTTTGTATCGGAATGTCTTCGATAAGTATCGATAATCAAAAAAGTCCAGTGAAAGAAAGAACAGGTAATTTTGTCTAAAGTTAACGTCTTATACAGCCTAACATCACAAGTGCATTTAAGAAGTTTTATATCCACTCAAACTGAAACGCACGGCATATAGGATCAACTATAGGTTCTTTAATATGACAGGGGCACGTTCAGAATGAATATTTCTGTTTAAAGCACAACTGAACCATAACACTTGACTTTTTCATTTTAAACTTTAATTCAAGTCATTATTACCGCACAAGCAGAAAAGCCAAACATATAAAATAAACAATAGGTTCTTTGATATGACAGAGGTGCGTTTGAAATGAATGTTTCTGTTTACAGCACAACCGAACCATAATACTTGTCTTTTGCATTTTTAAACTTTAATTCAAGCCATTATATATAAAAAAATAATTTTATAAAATCAACAGTAGGTTCTCTACAGTGCAATGTAAACATTTTTTTTTTTTTTCATGTTCACCCCAAACAAGACACATTGCCACTTGAATGTAAGGGGTTATTATTTGGGCCAATGTTTAAGGAAGATCAGCAAGATGTTGGTTTCTGTTACATTGAAACTTTTGTATGTCAGTATAGTCAGGGAAGCAGGTAGCAGGAAGGGAATTCCATATGCTAGCTGTTCGAGGTAAGAAATTATTAGAGTAGAAGGCTTTCTGGCATTTAGGGACCTCAACAGTGTGAGATGTGTGATTTTGTTGCTTAGCGGATTTCTGGGAGGTATGTACATTGAGGGGGCACAAGTGTAATGAGTTCATCAGAGCACACTTCATTAAAATATTTGTAAAATGGGCACAGGATGCAATAATGGGACAGGGGTTGGTGCTTAGTTGTCAATACAAGACTTATTAGATTGGATACTCTTCTTTGTAACCCTTTCCAAGATGGAGGAACTAGCGATAGATGCACCAGACCAAATGTGGCACCAATACTCTATGCATGGCTTTGTAGAGGTGCAGGATAATCTCAGGTGTGCGTAGTCTTCTAGCACGATAGAGGGAACCCACCTTCTTTATAGCAGCCTTCGAAATGTCCTCAATGTTTTTGGTCCAGTTCAGCTGAGGAGTTTGAAGGAAGAATTCTCAGGTAGAGTGTTATTTGTTATGGATGTCAGTGGTTGGGAAAGCTTCTTGTTAAAGGAAAGCAGCTTAGTCTTAGTAGCATTAAATGTTACCATCCATTTACGACCCCATTCCACTGCAGTCTGGAAGTTCCTTCTTGAATCAGATTTTTTCCATTATCGATTTTTGATACTTATCAGAGGGTTCTAATGCAAAACCTAAGAACACTCTCAGACACATAAAGTATATTTGTGTAAAATTTCAAAACAACTGGACCGATTGTTTTGAAATTTTACACAAATGTACTTTACATGTCTGAGAGTGTTCTTAGATAGGTTTGTATCAGAATCTCTCTGATAATATCAAAAATCGATAATAAAAAAAATCTGATTAAAGAAGGAACAGTCCGATTTTAACCAAAGTTAACACCCTTATATAGTCTAACATCACAGTAAGTTCTTAGATAAGACAGGGCCGTGTTTGAAATGAATGTTTTTGTTTAGAGCACACTTGAACCATAATACTTGACTTTTGTATTTTAAAATTTAATTCAAATCATTATATAAAAATATTTTTATAAAATCAACAGTAGGTTCTCAACAATGCAATTCAGATTACAATATATTGTGAATTAAGTCATTGCAGGGAGGTATGTGGATCTTCCTCTAGGTGCACTGAGGTGGGTTGCCGATTAGATCGAGCAATCGATTTGATTGAAAAATGGATGATTTCACCAATTTAGATGCAGATAAAAATATTGCAAGTATGGAACATTCATGGATCTTCATTCAATTCTGGGCAACATCAGGTGTCCCTGCTAGTCAATTAATAAATATTCCCTAAATTTCAGTTTCTTTGTAGTATCTTATAGGAGTTAAGGGGCATAATATGGACACAATCTTGTATTTGAAAATAACAATATTGAGATTTGCATCGAATTTGATCCATAATCATTAGACATTAATTTAAGCAAGAGTCTTTGAATTTCTTAAGACCCCTTAAGCCTGAACCTAAAATTTTAGATATTTTCTAGAATTAAAATTATGCCATGGATTTTGATTTAAATTAAAATAAGAATTCTATATGACAACAATACTCCATACATGGGCTAATGGTGGCCTTATAGAGGTACAGGATACTTTCAGGCATTAATAGCTTTCTAGCACGGTAGAGGGAGCCCACCATCTTCGCAGCGGTCCTGGCAATATTCTTAATGTAATTGTTCCAACTCATGTTTCCTGTGAATGTTAGGCCGAGGAGTTTAAAAGATGTACTTTCAGATAGTCATTGACCATTGTTATTGGTTGTAGGGAAGGTTTCTTGTAATTATTGAAGGAAACAAGTTTAGTCTTGGCAAAATTGAATGTGACCATCCATTTTTGGCCCCATTCCACTACGGATCAGAGGTCATCCTCTAGTGTTTCTACCATTTCTTTAGATATGTGTTCATTTGTTTTCCTGTCGTGTAGAGCCTGGTGTCGTCAGCATATATACTCCTCTCACAGACTATTTTGTCGGGCAGGTCATTTTTGAATATTAGGAATAACAGAGGTCCAAGGATCGACCCCTGAGGCACTCCCGCATTTATATCATATTGTTTATATGTACAACCGTCAAGGACAACCTGGATTTTTCTCTTATCTAAGAAGGATCTAATTATATTATGTATTCTTCCAGTGATACCGTATGATTTGATTTTCTTGAAGACCCTCTTGCCATACCCTGTCAAAAGCCTTAGATATATCTAGAGCTACTGCTCTACCCTCCCCCGCTTTGTCCAGTGAATGGTATATACGTTCTGAGATTACTGTTAGGATCTCTGCTGTGGAACGGGCTTGCCTAAATCCATCGCAGAGCGGCGATAGGGACCTCAAATGATTGGATTTTTATGGGCCGTTCTTTTATGGGTCTTTAGCCGATTAAAATCGTTTTTAAGGGGTCAAAAAGGTCAAAATTGAGAAAATCGTTATACATTTTGCGCATTTATCTTAGTTTATTTTTAATTTTTAATCAGTTCATATGCGTGTCACGTTGGTACAGTGGTAACGTCACCAGCTTTGAATGCTACAGTTTCGGTTTCGATCTAGCTGATGACATGCAAATACTTTTTTTTTAACTTTTGAAATCACGACTATAATAATATATACGAAATCTGGACAAATTAAAATATCATATTTAAGCGTATTTTACACCCGGGCAAATCCGCCCCCACCCCTCAGTCTAATTTGTAAAACTTACTATGTCTGTCTGTCTCCATATTTTCAAACTCTATCTCTTCTGAAACTAAAAATTGCAGAGCAGCGCTCGGGGCCTCAAGTGATTGGATCTTATGGCCCATTCTTTTATGGGTCTTTGGCCGGTTAAAATAGTTTCTTAAGGGTCAAAAAGGGGTCAAAATTGAAAAAATCGTTATACATTTTATACATTCATCTTAGTTTATTTTTAATCAGTTCATATGCGTGTCACGTTAGTACAGTGGTAACGTCACCAGCTTTGAATGCTGCAGTTTTGCTTTCGGTTTCGATTCTAACTGATGGCACCAAAATATCTTTTTTTTTTTTACTTTTGAAACCACGACTCCATAATAATATATACAAAATCTAGACAAATTAAAATATCATATTTTACGACCGGGCAAAACCGGGCACTCCCCCCTCCTCCACCGCTAGTACGACAAAAAAGTTGTACAATGCTGTCAAGTCTTGGCAAATTTTAGCGATCCTATTTTCTATATAAGGTAAGAACAAATAGTTTGCTCAACCAAGTTGTAAATGTTTCCATTTTAAAATTCCTAAAAAAAAAAAAAAAAAAAATGAAGTAGGAAGTGAGGGGAGAAGGGGTTTAAGTACTAGGTTATGGAAATTGTTTGAATTAGGTTATGTTATGTTGTACTTTATCTTAGATATAACGGATTTATTATTATACGAATAGGTTTTTATTGGACAGTAAGTTAGACCTTTGGCCTAGAAATGACGCTAGAGAGTTCTCATGGTATTCCTACGCTAGGGATTATATTGGGTTTTCTTCTTTTTTTTTTACATGGGGGTTACCACTTATCAAGGCCCAGCAGCCACTCGAGGATAAGGGTTATTGTGTGTACACTAATCACTGGGATAATACCGTAGTAATAGTTAGTATTGTGGAGAGATAGGTGTCATTACTTAAGGGGGCGGTTCATCAGGAATTTGTTTGTGTTGGACTTGAAGACATCCAAGTTGAATCTCGGGGGGAGGGGAAACAGGTAAGCGGCAGAGAGTTCCACAGGCGTGCAGTTCTAAGAAAGAAGCTTTGTTCATGGAATCTACGTTTTGATTTAGGCACGGATAAAGAGTGGGGAAAATTATTGACAGTGGTTTCAGCTAGTTCATATGATACTATTATAGAAACCATCACTTATCCAAGTGACATTTTCTTGAATAAATCATTTTTATAAAAAAAAAAAAAAAAACAGTAAAACTCCTTTAATTTGAACTTCCTCTAAACCTGGACTTCCTCTAAACCTGGACTTCCTCTAAGCTTAAACTGTCTCGTCATTGAAATTGTATTAGCATATTTGATGCGGAGTTGCAGTAAAACTGTTTACATGGTTTAGTCATTTATTGCGTAGAAATGTTAATATTGGTATTATGTAATTAATGTAGATTAGCTATTGATAATTAATTTACACTAACTGTAAATTTTTTTTCAGATTGCTATATTTAAAATAGTATAAAACAACCCTCACGCGTGCAACTCTAAAAGAAAACAAGTGACACTGACTTTACTTGAAAAAAGTCAAATTATAGAAAAATTAGATGCTGGAGTTGAAAATAGCGTTATATTGAGAGATTATAAGATTGGAAGAAGTACACTGTTTTATATCAAAAAGAAAAAGGAGGAAATATTGAAGGCTGCTTCTTTCTCTCCAAATATATCTGGGCAGAAGCTGCTAAAAACAGCCTATCCTGCCTTGACAGAGTACAAAATAGACTTCGTGGTTTAGTGGGGGATGCCCTTTTCTCTACCCTGCAACCTCTCTCCCACAGAAGAGACGTTGCGAGCCTATCCTTGTTTTATCGTTATTTCCATGGCAAGTGCTCGTCTGAACGCCAATCTTTCACGGAAAACACCCGTCTAGCTGAATCCACTGTGAAAAATTTCCCCCACTCTATATCTGTGCCTAAATCAAAACGCGGATTCCATGAACAAAGCTTCTTTCTTAGAACTGCACGCCTGTGGAACTCTGTTCCGTCTGCCTGCTTCCCTCCAGACTACAACTTGGATAGCTTCAAGTCCAATGTTAACAAATTCCTAATGAACCGCCCCCTTAATTAAACACTTCATCAAATCTCCACACTAACGTAATGTACTTGCAATAACCCTTATCCCTGAGTGGCTTCCGGGCCTTGATAAGTGGTGATCACTGTGTAAAAAAAAAAAAAAAAAAAAAAAAAAATGAAAGACATATGAAAAGAAGGACTCGGCGCAGTCCAAAGCAAGTTGAATTCGATCGAATATTGCATGAGTGGTTTGTAGCAAAACGGAATGAAGGTGTAGCATTAGCTAGGCCCATGTTAATTGCTAAAACAGAATCTCTTAAGGAAGAGTTGAATATCGCAGAAGATATGAAATTCAGTGAAGGCTGGCTTAGGAGCTTTAAGAGTAGACATGGTATAAGAAAATTAACAATGTCAGGCAAACAACGGTCTGCTGATACACACGCAGCATCAAATTATTGTGACAAATTCAAGACGATAATTGCCGATTATGGTTTAACACCAGAGTATGTTTACAACGCTGATGAAAGTGGCGTAAATTGGAAGTGCTTACCTACAAAAACATTAGCCGGATCCGAGGAGCAGAAAATAAAAGTCTTCAAATTAAATAAAGACAAACAGTGATGGTATGCGCTAATGCTTCTGGAGCTCATAAACTTAAGTTTCTTGTCATCGGCAAATCAAAGTGTCCAAGCATTGAAAGGAGTTTCGCCTTTGCCAGTATCCTATTATTCTTCACGAAATGGATGGATGAATCGAATCAACAGTTGTTTAAAAAAATGGTTTTTGCAAGAATTTGTGCCAGTTGTCCAGAGGCGTTTTCTTGAATTAGGTAAACCTGATTCAAAGTGCTTGCTTTTGTTGGACAATTGTAGAGCACATCCTCCTGTGTCAGAACTAGTGTCATCTTGCGGGAATATTTTTGTGTGCTACTTACCACCTTATGTGACTTCTCTCATCCAACCTATGGATCAAGGGATTATTTGGAACTTAAAATGTTTCTACAGAAATGATTTCATGATGAATATGATAAATAGTACCGTGAGTATAAGCGATTTTCAGCGTCATTTTACTAATAAAGATGCCATATTTTCTCTCGTAAGTCCATGGAATCAAGTTCGAACAAGCACATTAACAAAAGCATGGGGTAAATTATGCCCAGCACCAAAGGCTTCTGAACTGAAGGAATCAGAATACATCTGGTCTAGAAAAAATTCTTGAAACCAAACGGTTACCGACCAACAACGCTATTCTTAAATCATTTAATGCAAATGATGTTGAAATGTGGGTGCAACAAGATGAGGAAACTACGGATCAATATCCTGAAGGCAGTAATGGTGATGAAAATAGCGACAGCTCCCATTCTCTTGACCCTAATGTAAATAATCAAGAACACTCTGATGAAGCAATATCATGAGATGGTGCAGAAAAGTCTATGGAGACGGTTATAAAATTTCTAGAAAAAAGTTCTTACTTTACTGACAACTATGTTTTGCAAGCAATCTCATTCCGAAGAGATATAATAATAAAGAAGCTACAGAACCAAGAAATTGTAGATTTTCGTGATCGTTTACGGAATACAATGGCAGCGCCCGAAAGCTCAATCAATGAAAATAGAAACTGCAATGAGACTCATTCAATGAATAACTAAAAAAACTGTATTTTCCATAAATGTATGATTTCTGTAGATGATAACTTAGGTAATAAATACCTTACAAGTAAGAGTAGATTTAATTTATTTTCAATGTTTTTGTTCCTGGTAATAATATTTAACAATTCTTACTTGCAATATATCGTAAACTCAACTTAATATATACTTGAAGTATCATATAGCAATGAATTTCATTTATTTCTTAATTCTTAGAAAATTAAAGTTAACTGCAGCACATTTTTTTATCACGGAACTTGAACAGAATCCTCTAATTTAAACGAAGCGGATGTTCAAATTATAGGAGTTATACTGTATTATGAAATGTTTTTCTTGTTCTTTAAATAAATATTATTTTTCAAAACATTTTTTTTAAATACGCCCGTTTTTTTTTTGTTTTTTTTTTTTTGTTTTTCAGTTACATTTTTTTTCTTTGCAAAGAATTCTGAACTGAAATTTGGCTGATTGGGTTGTGGCGTAGTTTCTGTTTTTGTAGAGGCCATCTTGGAATGACGATAACATCTTTAGATATTGCCAAGAATTGCACAGATATTTAATATGAATTTGGGGGTTTGTATTACTGTACGCATAGATTCGAAAAAGTTGTCAAAAAACAAATATATAACAAATAAATGTTATCAAAGGCAAGATAAGTTACTTTTCTACCTAACTGGATATATTTTTTGTGTTTTTATTCAATGTAACATATTTATTCAGCTCGAAAAACATACAGTGCTTACCGATGTATTGGCAAATTCAAAATGGCGCCCGAATGTCTCTTTAACACGGTAAGTTTGGGAAAAGATGTTATAAATAATAAACTATACAAAATACTATTAAAAAACAACCGAATATATGTCAACTTATGTCACGGTAACATATATTGAGCGAATTTCTAACAGTATTTTGTCTAGTTTATTATTTATAATACCTTTTCCCAAACTTACCCTCTCCGAGAGAGAGTCGGCCACCATTTTGAATTTTCCAATACATCGGTAAACACTGCATGTTTTTCGAGCTGAATAAACATGTTACACTGAATAAAAACACCAAAAATATATCCAGTTAGGTAGAAAAGTAACTTATCTTGCCTTTGATAACATTTATTTGTCATATATTTGTTTTTTGACAACTTTTTCGAATCTATGTGTATAGTAATACAAACCCGAATTTGGTTATAAAAGTTAACTTTTGACAAAGGAAGGAAATGAAAGATATATACAGGCGTGTAAGCATAGAAACTAGTGATGGGATGATTCCAATATTTTTCCCAATTTCAATACAATTACCGATTCCGTGCTAAATTCCCGATTTCAATTCCGATTCTTTATAAATCTCTAAATATATAACTATAGAATTGTTATTTTACCCGATTTCCATAAAAACAACCGTTAAATATGCAGATATTTTCCTAAACATAAAAATACACTTGTGAAGGATGATCTATCGATTTTAGCTTTACTGGTATTTTAAAATCAATAAATATTTTATCATTATTACCAGCAATGAAAGATTTTGTTTTAAACAAAATCAAATAAAAAAAGACAATGTTTTGGCATCGGAAAATAGGTATCAATTTTTCTGATACCGATTCCGATACCCCCAAATCTTCCGATTCTACCGATTCCCAATTCCGATCAATCGTTCCAACACTAATAGAAACATGGATATAAACGAAACATTAAGAGAATAGAAGGGCCACATGTTCTCACATAGCGTCGATGGTTATATGCAAATACCAAGCCGTGAGCGAAATGACGTCACAGTAAGGAAAAAGACTATAAAAAGGAGAGAACACGTTTAAGAAGACAATCACATGAAAGACGTAATGAGAAGTCATGCATGGCAGGAGAATGAGAAAATAAATGTTGTTACAACGAGAAAAGGCGAGTTGAAGTTCTTTCCTATTCTTTGTCTACTTTGCGACTGCGGCTACAGCATGTTGGGTCCCGGACAACGTTACAGTGCTACCTAAAGCGTAAACAGTTTTGTAAATGAAGAATTGAGGAAACGAAATTTTCGAACAAAACATTTTTATATAAGATATAAGAATATAAGTTATTTTCAATCATGGATATGTTCATAGTGAAAACACGTGTTTGGGTAAAGAAAGTTAAGTGAATAGTAGTCACAAATCAAAATGTTCAGAGAGAATAATATGTGTATGTCAGTAATATACATATATGAGTATTTGGTAGCGTGGCATTGTGTATGTGTGTTGGTTTACCTTTTCTTGTTAGTACGTGTGTAGATGTGTGCGAGTTGACAAAGGTTGGATATGCGAGTTATTGTGTCCTTTTTGCCTCCTCCGTGTTAGGCGTTCTGAAATCTTAATCACAGTGCGGCTGGTAAATTCTAGAGAACACTGATTTTTTTTTACCCGTTCTTATAAGGTTTTGTAAGTTCACACTGGTTTACTACTTTCACATCTAAGTGTTACTTTTTGGAGTTTGGAATAATTTATTGAAAATATTTGGAGTACACGCGTTTCTGTGAAAACTTCCTTCCTTTGGGGAGTGAGGATGAAAGTGAATTCTAACGAAGCTGAAAAAAAAAAAAAAAAAGAAACAACGTAAGCTATTAGAGCCATTTGATTTTTATCGTTCGTAGGAATCACTGCACGATTCAGCCGCCACTAAGGGAGATATTTTAATTAAACTTCTACTAGATAAAATGTGGGGTGGGGGTCAGGTTTTCAATTCAGTAGATTAGCGCAGAGCTAAGGCCCTGTAAAAGCGAGTCATGAAAGATATGAGGGTGGTATGTACAGGTGTAGTCATCTAAACGTTGACGACCATAATGCATCCATGAAAACCTTGAACTGCTTGGACGTCTGCAGGTTGAGCATGGCTTCCAGTACTTTGTTAACTCATCCTTGCATATGGATCACCCAGTGTTATAACCACTGAGTTATACCGCCTTATGTAACAACAACAACAACGTCAACATTGTGTTGTTTATTCGGTACTGTTAAAAACTTGTAGATAGAATTACATTTGACCGACTTCGTTTCAATTTCGCTTTCCTTGCAGAGAAATTTTGGTACTGGAACTTTTTCTGGGAAAATAAACAAAAACGGATATTCGTAAGGTGTGTCCATCAAATCTACGTGTTGAGTGTGACGAACCTACGGACGAGCGGCACTTTTTATAGAGATGTGTAGACGTATCTACAGAAAAATATTGTTTTTTTTGTTTGTTTTCTGTTTCTGTGGGTTTTTATATATATATATATATATATATATATATATATATATATATATATGGGATTCACTCCTAAACTCATTAAATTTAGATACTTCCGAGTGTTTTTAAATTTTAACAATAAATATTAGACATCAATTAATAAATATTCTCCAAATTTCAGTTTTTTCCGTGAATTTTAAGGGGGTTTTAAGGGTTTTTTTAAGGGGTATAATATCGGAACAACTCATCTAGCCACAACAGCTATCAATGTCTTCCATCACTCTCAATCTGTGTCTATAGCTAAACAAAAATTTTAGGAACAGAGCTACTTTCCTAGAACTGTCCATCTGTGGAACACAATACCGTGTGGCTGCTTCCCGGCTTACTATAACATTGTCATTTTCAAATCTAATGCGAAGAAGTTCCTGCTGAGCCATCCTCTTAAATAATCTAGCCCTACTCAAGTTCCACCATAAGTAATCATATTGACTCACTATCTACCTAACACATAACTAATATCTTAGAGTGACCCCTCCCAAATAAATATATATATATATATATATATATTCCATGCTACATTTGATCCATAGTCATTAGACACAAATTAAGCAAGATTCCCTGAATTTCAATTTCTTCTGAACACCCCTTAAGCTTAAGCTTTAAAATTTTATGAATTTTCTAGAATCGAAATCATTTAGCAAATTTTGATCAATATTGGAATAAGGATTCTAGACATAGTTATAATTTACTTGACTTTCACCTAGGATGAGTAGTGCCGGCACCTCTTATAGAACACACAGCATCACAGATAAACGCAGGCCACATATGACAGTCCACAATGGCTAAGATAATGATAGGCGACCTGTCTTGGGACCAGAGGTGAATACTGTAGACCTGTGAACTGCAGCTAGGTTCAGTGTCTGCTTTGATGGGGTATAATCACGTCTTCAATTCGTCTCCCGGGTATTTTTGCCAACCTTGGAATGATTCTTAGTGGAGCAGATTATCTTAATATTCCATAAGAAGCTTTCACTTAATGATACAAGCGCTACAATTGGCACAAATGACGTTCAGAACATACATTTTAAGAAAAGAACGTTAGCCATCAGAAAATTCAAGATGGCTGCCAGTTTTCAAGATGGCTGCAGAAGCAAACCTGACAAATTTCAATTTTTGAAGAGGAATTCCGATTAACACAATTTCTTTATGGTCCAAAAATGAAATGAATGTATTCTCATATAATTAAGCCAATTATGCTTTGAAAATTTCAATATGGCCACCATTTTTCAAAATGGTGGCTCATAGATGTAGTGATGTTTTCAATTATAACCTTGCCTGTTTCTATGCTCTGTGCAGAGTCTGTGGTGAAAAAGTTCACTGCTAATTATTTGTTACACTAATGCAGTTTAATATTAAAGCTTTTGGTTTGTGATAACCTTAAGAGTGATGTCAAAGCACAACCAGAGCACACTGGTGACATCACTGCTGTAAAACTCAGCATGGGGTTCAGCATCGGCTTGTAGTGTACTAACTGTAGCTGTAGTTACTAACTGTTGTGGTGGTAAACTAACTTTAGACAGTAGTATCTATAAGTGTCCCAAATGCTATCTAATTAGCCCCTTATGAATCTCAACTAGAATTGTAGTTAGATATTGCTTTGTGGATGTTTTGTTTTGTATATATTCAACAAAACTTTAATTTAGTATCATTATATCTTTGTTCTAATCCTTGTAAGAGGACATAAAAATAGTGCAAAACTGTTCTGTTCATGAAATTAATTTTTCTCATTCTGGAACAGGTATTCTACTTTTATTATAAACTAGCACAGCTAACCAACATTATTCGGGCCCATAAAAAATCAAGAAGTTTAAAATGTATGTGTTAGACCTTTATATTGAAACTAGCGGGGGGTACCCGGCGTTGCCCGGGTGTTTGGAGGTGTGTGTGGTTTTGGGTAAATCAAAACTCCGGGGGGGGGGGGTTAAAATAAAAATAAAGTTTTGGTAGGTAAGTATGAGGATCGAACCCGAACCCTTGAGGCAAAATTGGAAATTAAAGTGTGAAAAAAACATGCGACGTTAACCATTGGGCCACGGCGAAATACTAATGGAAACACGTTTGAATTTATTTAACTATTTAGAATTGGCAGGTGCCCGTTTTAATGAGGTCAACTTTGACTGCGGGGTGGTATTTTATTTACTGCTGGAACGCTTTTTTTTATTTTTATTTTCCCAAGATGTTGGGGGGGGGGAACCAGCTCCCATAAAAAGTGGATTGTCCAAATTGAATAGCAATTGTCTGATATAAGGAAAATATTTCCACATTGATCAAAGCTGATTGCTTTCGGACATTTCCGGCGATCACCACCGGAAAAATAGCGCCAGAATTAGTGTCGCTTTTATTATACGAAAAAGCCTAATCCACATGCAGCGAGCGAAAAACGTTGAATATTTATCTTTTCGAAGTCGAGCAAATTAAATAGACAGGCGACCTCCGTTGTTAACTCATAGATATTATGATTTATATGTGATATAAAAAGTTTTAAGTTGTGAGCCGGACGACCGACCGCTTCTCGGAAATAAGCTTTTTACAGGCATACACAAAAAGCGAACATACATACACACATTTTCGCTTTTTTTCTTCCCTGTTTGTCCACATCCCTCTCCTCCACATCGTTTTAACTTCTGCCCAGCCCATTCCTCTCAAATTTGAATGCATTGAAAATAATAGTAATTATTTCTGGAAGTCATTCACCTCCTCCTCCATATAATAGATAGCATTGGAAATGGCTGCAAAACTGGTCTTTTCACCCCGACAAAACCTGGCCCAGGAGACTCCCCCTCCCACCTTAATAATTAATAATAATTTCTAAATTTTGAATATTAATTATCCAGAGCAACGTCAATCAAGAATATACCATCCTTGTGGGTGTTTTTGTATTTTTTTTTTTACTTTTAGTTGAACATACAAACACACATACACACAGACAGCTACCTTTTTTTTTATATAATAGATAAATAATTTTAATATTGATAAGGTAACATAAAAGTGGTGCAAAACTGTTCTGTCCGGAAATTAATTTTATCTGTCCTGAGACGGGTATTCTTATAGTTATTTATAAAATTAATAATTAAATAATTAATTAATCAAATAAAATAGTAACTTAGATTCAATGTTTCAATCGTCAATATATATATATATATATATATACTAGACTACCTGTGACCCGTATGTTATATTAGCTATGGAATTAATGTATGGGCGTGATACTTGTGACATAAAGAAAATATTTCTAAACATTTCTATGAAAGTATATTAAAATGAAAAAAGAATATAGATAGATTTCTATGTGTCGTTCTGTTTAGAATTGTCTATTTTTGAAAAAAAAAAAAAAAAAAGAACTTACAGCCATTGAATTATAGGTATATGTGCACTGAATAGATACCACAATATTTAAAGTTAAATTCAAATTTTGATATAGCTTTTTTTAAATGAAATTGTTAGTTGAAAGTACAGAATAGTTGAAAACACTCTTCCCATGTTAAGAATGGCTTTTTAAATAGAAAATGAAAATAAAATGTAACTTATTTTCATTTATTTTAAACAAACATTCATGACCCATTGGGTCAAATATTTGATTCATATGTTAATAAGTTCAATAAAACTAATTAAGACAATGCGAAAATGAACGATGTAAAAAAAGCAGAAAGTATTAACAATTGTTTATTTGGATAATTCAAACGTGAAAAAAAAAAAAAGAATTGGGACGCTGAAAACGTACACAGTAAAACAATAACTTTTATTGTCGCGTTGATTATTTATTTGTAACTCAAATAAAGAAAACATATTTTCAGGTTTATTTAAATAAATAATAACGTTAATATTTCAGGGCGCATATCAAATTCTGCAAAAGTAGCGATTTGTGTTTATTTGTTTACACTGTTATGGGTTTATGTTTATGTACACATGCGCAACCGGAAGTCATAAACTGGATGTGTGGTTACAACACCCGTTACAAGGTCATTTGAATTTTATAATTATATATATATATATATATATATATATATATATATATATATATATATACCACTTTTTCGTTCTGTTGTCTATTGTAAAACAAATGCTACTCTTTTTTATATTCACATGGCATTGCCGTGGACTGTCCTTAAGCCAACAGAACTTTGTTGGTGTTTGCTCTCTGAACCTTTGCCTTACTCAAGGCATCCACGATATCCATATATATAGTCTCTATTATTTATAATTAAACGTTGTGAAAATAACACTCAAGATGAGAACAGTAGTCCAAAGAATCCAAATAGTACAAATAAGTCTTCTTCAAATGTCTTTTTTATGTGAAAACATGAAAATAGTTTAACCGGAACAGTTTTGGAGCCTATACATGTTTATAATCGTCACCATCATGATCAGGGAGGTGACGGCACGGATTGGCAACCTGGGTGTGCCAAGTTCGAATCCATGTTGTTCCACAGGAACACTTACACTTATAGATGTTGACAATTATCTCATAAGTAACAGATTTCTTTCTAGAAAGAATTCTAACTAGAAAGATATCGGAGAAACGAATGCCAACAATAATCATCTGCTTCATACAAAATGAATGTATGATGCTCAACAACAATAACAATCATCACCATCAACTGATTAATATTAATTCATGCTCTCTATCCAATGATTATTATTATTAGTAGTAGTAGTAGTAGTAGTAGTATTGTGTAAATAAAAATGTGTTATCGGACAAATATTGTCAACTACTGACTATTTTGGGGGGGTTTTAGTTTTCTTTCTGGAATGTCAAATTTGGCCAAAGGGTATGAGGGCAAACGTAGAGGAGGGAGATGTTTTCTCCCCCACCCCTCCGTTTCCTTCTTTATCTCTCTCTCTCTCTCTTTATATCTATCTCTTTCATTTTCTCTTTCTCCTTCTTTCTCTTTCTCCTTTCTCTTTCTCCTTCTTTCTCTTTCTCCTTCCTTCTTTCTCTTTCTCTCTCTGATTGCTGTCATATCCGGTGGCATTGCCATTGTTATTCCTGACTTTGTCTTTTGACCTTAAATAACGAGAGTCCTTCAAAGTGAAATTTTAGAATTAGGCACCGGATTCTTCTAAAATTTAAGTGGACCTCCCCTTGATGAAGTGACAGAAAATAATGTCCCCCCCCCCCGCCCCCATATAGCCGTACTTTAGGGGGGGGGGGCGAGCATCCTGGCATCAATTGACACGTGTGAACTTCTAATTCAGCAACAAATACGTTTACAGTAGAACATGCATGCTATGTTACAGGATGAGCAATTTCTTTTTTTTTTTACTATTTGGATCACCACTTATCAAGGCCAATAGTCATTTGAGGATACTAGTTAATGAGATGGAAATGGTTGGCCACTAGAAGATGAGTAGCACTATAGGAGTGTGTTAATAAGAACGGTTATAAATGTCTCTCCCTCATCGTCACTATCGTTATTCGTGTATTATGAGTTCCCGTTATATGTCCATAATATGAGCCTCCTGCTACACAATAGCACTCAAGTCATTCCTTCATTTTTTTTTTGTTTTGTTTCTTTGAACAGTTGAAATCAGTACTATATACAGGGTGACGCCCCCCCCCAAAAAAAACGGGCCCCAACTATAATTAGGCCCCGTTTCTTAGTGTTTTGTCCAAATGAAATGAAACTTTGGTCATAACTAGTTTATTATATTCAAAACATCACATCAAAACACTAGGGTCTTTGGCCTTTTTTTTTTCTCCGTTGAAACCACCGTCAATATTAACAGGGGCACCTTTGATAGACAACATGGACCTTTTTGGTTTCGGTTTCGATTATATTGTATCCATATATTATATTAAAGTGTGTGTACATTTCCCTACGCAATAACTCTGTCAATGCAATGGCGTATCTAAGGATGAATACAGAAAAACAATTGAATGTCCTCTGTTTTATTTTTGGAGGGGGGTCACCCTGTATTAGGTACAATAGTCAATAAAGAATTGACTCTGTAATGATAAATACGAAAATCTGCATCAATTAAAATATATTTAAGCATATCTTATGGCCAGGCAAAGGTCTGGGCCCCCCACCACCACAACCACCACTCTTTAATAAATATGTATGCTAAAAAAAAAGCATTCATTTGAGTATTTATAAAAATGAAAAACAATCTACGACGTTTATTTTATTTATTTATTCTATATTTACATATAAAAAATTTTTTTTCACCATTAATTACTTCTGTATATAAACATATTTCAATGAAAAGATTCACTTTTCAGATTTTCTTATGTGTTGATCTACATTTTCGTCTGTTTAAAATATAAAATTCACATAGATTTCTAAGCTACACTGGCGAGTGCAGGACAATTTTTTAGGAGGAAGTGGCTTGTTTTGGGCAGTACACCCTTTAACTACAGACTGCAGACTACCTAAGAAGCTTCTATTTGGTGAGCTCCAATATGGCAAGCACTCTCACCGTCACTACACTGTCTCAATACTAAACTATATTTTGTGTTAATAAAATATGCGAAAAAGATATGTGTGGGTAAAAAAAACATTGATTAATTATAGTTAGTATCCATATATTAATACGATAGCGTGTATGTTATTTTGTGTGACACGCTTACATCTTTTTTCTTCCGAGTGATTGTCATTTAATTGTTACGAGCCTGGGTGCTTGGCGTTGCCCGGGTGTTTGGAGATGTGTGTTGAGCTAAGAAAAAAAAAATGGTAAGAGTCCGCTGTGGAATTTCCACAGGTCGCGCTAGTGGTAATAAATAGATACATAGATGGATAAAAAATGGGACTGTTAAAGACAAATAGAAAACCATTGCTAGTATCGTTTTCTGATAACATTCAAAATCTTCACTGTCCTGTTATTTAAAGCCCAATTTAAGTCATTATACATTTTTGGTTGAAAAGTTAAACCTCCATTGTTAGATGGCATGACATTTTTGAAGATTAGGAAGAAACAAAACTTAAACCGACCCCATTTTCATTCATTTTCTAAAGATAAATTTCCACTATTTTTCACCCTTTTCACGGTCCACTTGGGCACCCCACCATCACCTCTATACTTCCAATAACATGCGTTTTCAATTAGTTACAATATATTAGTGTGAGCCCTGTCATTGTCTTTCGCGAATGCCGTGTTCATATTAATATATCTATCTCCTTCTATATCTATCTATATATATAACGGGGGTTTTTAATATGAATATCAATACACACAAAAGAAACACGAATTTATATATATTATATAATTCGTGTTTCTTTTGTGTGTATTGATATTCATATTAAAAACCCCTCTTTTCTAGTTATTTAAAAAGAAAATACAATTTTGTTATATATAGGTAATGGAATTGAATTTATCTGAAAAAGATCTAGCTAATTTGCATATTCTTTTAAACATTCATTTTAATTAATTCCCTATTAGTTTTTTCGGTTTTCTTATGGGATGATAATTTTTAGTTAACTATTACGTGTAATTATATTCATACAGATATTCGACATGATTTATACTTGCATAATATTTGCGTAAAAAGTTTACAGGACACACAATATTGTTTCCATATATATTTATGTACTATATATCTGTGAAAGTGTCTGTGTGTGTCTGTGTGTGTACATTTACCTACGCATTACCTCTGTCAATTTTAAGTCTACAGACTCGAAATTTGATATACAGGGTACTGAGATTTGGGAAAATCGATTTGATCGGTTTTCGGCCAGAAATTTGTCGATTAAGGGGTCAAAGTTCAACGATTTGACCTTTGAGAACTCTACCAAACTCCTTCGACAATTTTGGGTCTAAACACTTGAAATTTTATATATAGGTTCCTTGAACATGGATCTAACTTAATAACTTTATTTGAGCCCAAAACAAATGTTATGGGGTCATAATAGGGGTCAAAGTTTAAAAAATTGACCTTTTTTTTTGCTCAGCATACACCTCCAAACACCTGGGCAACGCCGGGCACTCATGCCAGTAATTAGATAAAAAGTGAACTATTTAGAAAAAAAAAAAAAAAACACATAATACTCGCATAACCACGTCTCAATTTCTTTTTTTTTTTTTAACAAAGGAATCACCACTTATCAAGGCCCAGAGGCCACTCAAGCATAAGGGTTTAAGAGTATACAATAGTCAATGGGACAATATCATAGTAATCGTTAGAAGTATAAATTTGGTCAATCGGATTACTTAAGGGGAACGGCTCATCAAAAACTTGTTTACATTGGACTTGAAGACGGCCATATTGAAGTCAGCAGGCAAACAGAAGAGAGTTCCGCAGGTGTGCAGTTCTAAGAAAGAAGCTTTGTTCATGGAATCTACGTTTAGATTTAGGCACAGATAATTTTTTTTTTTTTTTTTAAAGGAATTTAGCGTTACGTTTATCGCCGACTACATGTTCTCGTATGAAATAAAATGATACAGATTCCAGTGGAGAATTTAGTTTAGGATTTCGGAAAACGAAGAATATGGCAGTTGTTTACAAATCAAACACAATAAAAAAAATTTGTGGAATCAATTTGACATAAAGCACTCATTTTAAGTCAACGGTTTATAACTTTTGCCCGTTTTTAACGGGCTAAAAATGTCTAATCTTTATTATATTTCTCTTAGTTTGTCTGTTTCATTTTTTTTTTTTTTTTTTTTTTAGAAACTACTAAGTTGATCTAACTGAAATTTTGTATGGATCTTTATGATTAGGTGTATGGAAATAATCCATTCAATGCACAGTTAGGGATTAATAGGGATTAGTCACCACGATACCATATTTACTCTAGAAATTTGGTACGTGATGCCTCGTTCAGTCTCGAAAGACAAAGGATACCCCCTGTAGGGGCAGCTGCACCTGAAATTGTGAGACAAGGGTTGCACAATCCCCAACCACACCTCTCCTGAATCGGCACTGCTTGTGTCCAGTGGCAAGGAGAAATACAAGACAACTGGAAACAATGCCAAGATAAGCGGAGAGCATATACAGCACCTGGAATTCCCAAATGGTCACCCATTTTATTACTGACCGTGCTTAACGTTGCTTAACTTCATGATCAAATGGAAACCGGTATGTCAACGTGATTATGCCCTGCAGTTTGACATAAAGCACTCATTCTAAGTCAATGGGCTAAGAAATGTTTTGTTTTGTTTTTTTAAGAATTTGAGTATTTGCTGTCTTCTACTTAAGGAAAGTTTGAAGGTGTTTCGCTATGATAATTTTGCTTGTTTGTTTGCAGGTTGAATGTTTAAGATGGTGCGATTATGGGCAAATGAGACGAAAAATAGTGAGAGAAGGAGTATAGAGGTAGTAGTCATAGCAGAAACTGATGAGGAGAGTAAAAAGATACCATAAATAAATGACATAAAGGAAATGGAAAAACTATAGTAGTAATAGTAGTAGCAATGTAAGAGAAGGGAAGTAAGAGGATGATATAAATAAATAACATAAATAAAGAAGAAAAAGACTATAGTAGTAGTATAAAAAAGGGGGATAATAAGAATGACGAAAAATAAATAATGTAGAAAGAAGCAAAGGAAAACTTGGAAGTTACAAATGTTATTCAGGATGGAACGATAAAATTGTCGCCTCAGAAAAAAACATGATTCCATTTCCGTCTGAATGAAAGCCGGTTTTCTTTTTATTTTGTTGTAGACCATCTACTAGTTAGCCAGTTGTGTACAAATCCATAGGAGCCTTCTATCATGTCTGAAGAGACACAATGTTCAACGAGCGAGATCGGAGATGTGCCTCTATACAACTCATGCTCTCTATCGATCCAAGCTATAACAACAGAACCATTGCCAAGGCCCTCGAAATGCATCGCTGGATTGTCATGAATAACAGGAACATGCCCAAGGTGATGAAAACAAATTTTCTGGCCACAATTATTGTCTTTGGTGTGATTTCAAGTGAGGGCCACATCATGCCATTTTCGAAGTCAGCTTGAAAGTCAACACCAAAGTGTACCTGGATGTGCTGAAATGTTTGATGATTCCCTGGTGCAATCAGGTGACCACTGGCAGACCCTGGGTGTGGCAGCAGGACTTGGCATTGGTCCACAAGTCCAAAAAGACCCAGGCTTGGCTTCAGAAGGAGTGCCACGACTTTTTACCCTTCTTTCACTGGTTATACGTCAAGAACATCACCAACATGACCTCCCACAACACCAAAGCAAGCCCAATCGCCACCATCTGCAAAATATTCGCCAAGCTCCTGCCAGAGCTTGTTGAAAAGGCATGCTCCTAGTTCTGAACCTGTATAGAGGAAGTGATTGAGGCTGAAGACGGCTACATTGAATACATAATCAAGTTACCTGAATTGATTTTTCCAATAAAAGTTTAAAAATAAAGGTTTAGTGTTGTTTTCTTTAGGGCGACATTTTTATTGTTCTATCCTATAGTAATAATGTAAGAGAAGAGGGAGTAAAAGGATAATATAAATAAATAACATAAATAAAGAAGAAAATGACTAAAGTAGGATAAAGAAAAGATGTTACAAGAATGACGGGAAAAAATAAACAATGCATTTAAAGAAGCAAAGGAAAATTTAGAAATTACGAACGTTATAAAAATGGTAATATACGGTAGTATGAATAGACCAGGCATCCTCATTCATTACCGGGCAATGCCAGGTGATCCCTCTAATTTCTAATGAAAAATAAATCTGTTTATGATGGTTAATCTGACATTAGCCCCCCCCCCCCCGAGGATTTCCTGTACAAGCATGTGGGAAGATGTTGCGTAATAGATTAGGAGTACACCCTTCCCCCCTCGCACACACACCCTTGGAAGAGGACAAAGACAATTCCTGTTAACATGTAATGTGTGCGTGGGGTGGGTGGGGGTATCTAACCGCCCCACCCACACACACATACGTAGTTATAAGTCTGCAACAATGTCATTCTACAAGAGCTACCAAATACCAATATGTCTCACAGCTTGATTCTTGCTGGGCTGGAAATTTAGTAAATTCGGGTTTCATACATGTGCACCCGAGAGACGGGAAGAGAGTTTGCTCCCCTTTAAGGGGTAGAGTCGGTTTACTTTCCGGAATTCAACTCATTTCATGATATATGCACGTTTTATTTAATTACTTTCATACTAGCGGATGACCAGGCGTCGCCTGGGATAGAATAATGATCAATGAATATTTCACTCTCTCATATTTTATTGTCATCGAAATTGGTGAAATCGATTAATTGCCTGTTATAGTTGGAGACCCACCGCGTTGCACTGAAAGGAAGCTTCACGTGCCTCTCGCAATGACTAAGTTCACTATAATTGTACTCTGCATTGCACCGTAAGAAACCTATTGTTGCTTTTATTAAATTATTTTTATATATAATGGCTTGCATTAAAGTTAAAAATGCAATAGTCAATTATCATGGTTTAATTGTGCTCTAAACCGAAGCATTTATTTCAAACGCGTTCCTCATATCAAAGAACCTACTGTTGATTTTTACATGCCGGGCCTTTCTGCTTGTGTGGTAATAAAACTTCTCAAATACACTTGTGATGTTAGGCTGTCTAAGGCGTTAATTTTAGTCAAAATCGCCTGTCTATCTTTCGTCGGATTTTTCGATTATCAATACTTATTAAAGACATTCCCATACAGAACCTATCTAAGAACAGGCATATGAAGTACGTTTGTGTGAAATTTCCAAAAAATCTGCCCAGCCGTTTTCAAGTCCATAAGAAACAAACTGACACACACACAAATTTCCTTTTATATAATAGAGATATTATTACTATTAATATTATTATTATTAATATTATTATTATTATTATTATTATCATCATTATTTCATGTATCTACATAAAATTTTATGAATCTATTTTCAGTATTTAAGTCAACAGTGCTCAATTCATGAGTAGAGCTAGGTAGTAAGCTTTGAAAATATATATGGCAATCAAGCTTTATATATATATATATATATATATATAGAGAGAGAGAGAGAGAGTTTTGGAGACAGATGAATCTCACCAGTAAGGAATTCATTTTTATAACATGAATAGGTTAGCCAAATTAATTAAGAATAGGAAACTATATCTAATATTTGTAACATGTCTTCTTCTTAAGATTAAAGAAGGTGGTGTTTGATCACTACTACTGGGGAGCCATGATTTAATATACTGTTTTGTTTTTAAATCCCTGAAACAGCGTTTCATGGTAAACAACTGATGATCCCTTAAATTACCATAATGAATTCGAGAGAGCAAGTTGATGCAGTGATTGCAGATTATTAAATGACTTACTGACTAAATAGTTTTCCAACGAATGATAAAAAATAAAATTTATTTATTTTTGCATAGTTTTAAAGGTTAAAAAACTTCCAAGGCTATATATATATATCTATAATATAAAGCTGAATGTCTGTGTATGTATGTGTGTGTGTCTGGTCACGAATAGGCTCCTATATGGTTGACTATTATAGAAAACTGATCACATATAATGATAGAAAATGTATCGAGACACAGGAATGGGTATGTTTGATCTGGCAGAACACTGGTTCATTAAAATTGTGTGGTCTGCGTTCGCGCCTGATCCACAGAGTATGGAAATAAAAAATTTCAAAATTAAAAAAAAAAAAACGTTTACAATTGTTTTTTTTTTTTATATGGATGTACATAATAATACTTTGATAAGTATGTTTTAACTTAAATAGGGATAGTATAATAAAATTGTGGCGTCTGCATTCGCACCTAGCCTCCATAGAATGGAAATAGGCACAAACTTTAATAAAGACTTTTTATATCTATCTGCGTAAGTATACTTTGATAATTATGTTTCAGTTTGAAGAAATATGGTATGATAAAATTATGGGGTGTTCGTTCGCGCCTGACCTCCATAGAATGGAAATATGTCAAAGTTTAAGAAGGTTTTTTAATATAGATCCACAGAATATTGTGATAAGTGTTTCAGTGTGAACAGGTATGGTATAATAAATTATGGGGTTTATCTATTTTATTTCGACTTTCATCATATTTTGCTTTGGTTTTGATACCCCCCAAATTCGAAGCTATCTCATTACAACCCTTCCTTTTCATAACCTATCATACTTTCATAAATCAGAGTCCATTTTCTGTAGGCTGTTTTTGAACCCAGCCAATAACGGGTACTTTTGCTAGTATATATATATATATATATATATATATATACGGGGTGGCCCATAAGTCACTTTATATTTAAAAAAAATTCAATAACTTTTTCTATTATTATATTTTAATTTCTCTTTTCAGAATTATAAAATAGAATCTTTGGAAATCTTTTGTATGGATAAGTTTACAACAGATGAACGAATGAGGATAATTGTATTTAACTTTGAAAATGGACAGTCAATTGTTGCAATGCAAAGATCTTATATGCGCCATTTCAATATTCAATATCCACTTAAAAGATATGCTATTGAATTTGTTCAACCTCAGTTAGTAAACATGCCAGGGTATTCGTGGCAAACAAAATGAAGCAACTGCACATACAGCTAGAGCAACAATGCAGTTGTTAACTGTGATGTTTCAGGATTGAAAAATCTCTTGAAATTTCGATTTTGAATGGCCTCCACGTTCATCTAATTTGACAGAACTAGACTTTTGGCTTTGGGGATAGCTTCAAGACAAAGTGTATGCAAATAAGCCTCGAAGCATCCAAGAACTTAAGGCAAACATACGCAGGAAATTCTTTCCCTACAACTTCCGATGTTAAGAACTGTCATAAAGAATAGCTTAGAAAGAGCTCGACTTTGCAAAGCCGAGAATGGAGGCTACTTAAGAGACATTATCTTTCGTAATTAAGGCAAAACAAATTTCCACACTATAAACTGTGTAATAAAAAAAACAATTAAATATAGTCATTTAAGAAAAAGTTATTTGATTTTCAAACTGTTAAGTGACTTATGGCCCACCCTATATATATATATATATATATATATATATATATATATATATATATATATATATATATATATAAATTGGTTGGTTCCTGCTTGAAAGCGTTGGTAAATAGGAAATCAAACATACTACGTATATAAAAGTTCGTTTTGAAGCCATTGCAACGCAAGAAAGAATAAGCAATATAAAATTAATGTTATTCCATATATTTCCGCGAAGACATTCTCCTTTGTCAAGAATTTTTTTTCTTTTTACACCTCATGATGGTAATTTTAGGCGGTTCACGTCCGTTTAGTTGTTATTTTACGTTTTTTCTTTTTTAGTCCAGGAAATGCACATGGCGCGTGCTAAAGGAACAATTGGTTGGTCCCTGCCTGAAAGCGTTAATGAACCGCCTAAAATTACTATCCTAAGGCGTAAAAAGAAAAAAAATTCTTGACAAAGGATAGTCTCTTCGCCAAAATATATCGAATAAGATTAATTTTAAATTGTTTATTCTTTTTCGCGTTGCGATGACTTCAAAACGTATTTCTATATACGTATTATATTTGCTTTTATATATATATATATATATATATATATATATATATATATATATATATCGCCGAATCAACACGCCACCAAACAATATCATTGAATTGACACACCTCGTTCCCGAGCAACACCGAGCAATCTCGTCTAATAGACACGCACGATACGAAATACAGTAACATGTTATCAGAGCAATATTTTTCAATGTTTGGTGCATTTTTGGTCAGGAAGCTAGTATCTTCAGGCAGCTTGATTTAGTAACACCAGATGCTG
This sequence comes from Euprymna scolopes, assembly GCF_053919585.1. Classification (NCBI taxonomy): domain Eukaryota; kingdom Metazoa; phylum Mollusca; class Cephalopoda; order Sepiida; family Sepiolidae; genus Euprymna; species Euprymna scolopes. Next base: position 33,698,971 of record NC_136516.1, read on the forward strand.
TTACAAACAAAATTGACCTATGATCAATGATAACAAGGAGGCAACTTCACATTTCCTCACAAATGGTGTTTCACCACTGAATGTTTTTTAAGATCATAATCAGAACCCAAAATATTTTTTGATGAATTTATAGAAATTTGAAGCAATAAATTGTGTAAAATAGGGACCATTTCACAATTCAGTGCTCAAAGACGATCATGATAGTACGTTTTTTTTTTGTTTTTTTTTAAGACGGGATGCAATAACTAGGTGGGGATAGGGATGAGGTAGTCACTTTGTGTTTACAAAATCTTTTATACTTATATATAAAAGGTATTTTGTGTGTGTGTGTGTGTGTGTGTGTGTGTGTGTGTGTGTGTGTGTGTGTGTGTGTGTGTGTGTGTGTGTGTGTGTGTGTGTGTGTGAGAGAGAGAGAGAGAGAGAGAGAGAGAGCTTTTTCCTTATGGGCTCCTGAACGGCTGGGCCGATATTTTTTTAAACTTCACGCAAATGCATTTGAACGAAATTTAAAATTTTATTAATTTAAAATTCTTCTCCATTCGTTTCCTTGCTGTTTCTGTTTTCCTCATAAACAAGACCCCTTCCATGTTGAAATTATGACCCTAGATGAGGGTCGGTCAGTTTAGGGTTGGTCGTACACAGAACAAACTTCTCGGTAAATTTCTGCCAAGTATTTCCACTTAGAAGTATTGTGAATCAAATTTCTTTGAATGTTGATGTTTGTCTTGAAAATATTTTCTGCCCTCCTCCTCCTCCTCCTCCTCCATCTTTTTCTCTTCACCCTCCAAACTGAAAAGAAAATAAGATAAAATTGTTTACTTGAAAAACTGAAGTGCAAACACATAAATAATTTTTAAAAAGTAAAACTTTCTGCTCTCTTTTAGGCGTTGCTGACACTTAGATCCAGATATAATTAGACATGATATATTGTCACCATAAACATTCGACTCACTTGTTGAAAAAAAAAGCATAATTTAAAAAAAAAAAAATTTTTTTTTGCATATCTTTTTTATTTTTTATTATTCTCTCGTTACATTTGCATGCGTGTGGGTGTGTGTGTGTGTACAATAATCATATTGGCAAATCTGTTCCCGTCAGTCCACCGTAGTTAATCAACGATGGGCCTGGCCACTAACAGTATGTGCTCTCTGCTTATCTCTGCATTGTTTCCATTCGTCCTGAATTTCTACTTACTGCTGGAATAAAACAATGCCGACTCAGGACAGGTGTGGCTGGAGCTTGCATAACTCTTGCTACAAAAAAAAAAAATAAATAAAAATTCACACACAGGCACCCTTACAGTGAGTATAAATAGTCTGTCAAGACTGAATGGAGCCTACACACGCGCGCACACACACACACACACACACACACACACACACACACACACACACATATATATATATATATTCACAACTTCCGCTCGTTTGAGCACTCTAGACTGTCTATTGTCTGCATTGGCGTTTATAAGTTGTTAATTCCATCCATTCCTGTGGCAGTCTTTTAGTGGCAGGGAGGTAAAGGGTTTTTGCAAATGGAGTGAAAAGTAGCTGTGTTAGAATCTCCCGACTGGTAGGAATTGTCACCGCCTACACTGGTGATTGCGAAAGCATGAAACACTTGTGTCTGTAGGTATAAAAAATTAAATATTACTTATTATAATTATACTATTGTCTGATAATCTTTACTTTTATTTTTACCCCCTCCCCTTTGGAAACTGTCTTTTAGCTATGACGTCATATATGACATTATTATCTATGATGTTATCAGCATATAACGTCATATATGACGCTTACTGTGTGTGTGTGTGTGTGTGTGTGTGTGTAATCTCATCTGCTATGACATCAAATATGATGTATGCAAACAAACAGGAATACGGATTTATTATATATATATATAAAGCTGAACGTGTGTGTGTGTGTGTGTGTGTGGTCACGAATAAGCTCCTATATAGTTGACTATTATAGAAAACTGATTACATATAATGATAGCAGATGTATCGAGACACAGGAATGGGTATGTTTGATCTGGCATAATGATGATTCATTAAAATTGTGAGGTCTGCATATGCGCCTGGTCCACAGAGTATGGAAATAAAAAATTAAAAAAAAAAAAGTCTACAAGTGTTTTTGATATAGATGTACATAATAATACTTTGATAAGTATGTTTTAACTTAAATAGGGATGGTATAATAAAAGTGTGGGTTCTGCGTTTGCGCCTAGCCTCCATAGAATGGAAATAGGCACAAACTTTAAAAAAGACTTTTCATATCTATCTGCGTATGTATACTTTGATAATTATGCTTCAGTTTGAATAAATATGGTATAATAAAATTATGGGGTGTTCGTTCGCGCCTAACCTCCATAGAATGGAAATATGTCACAAGGTTTTTTAATATAGATCCACAGAATATTGTGATAAATGATTCAGTGTGAACAGGTATGGTATAATAAATTATAAGGTTTATCTATTTTATTTTTACTTTCATCATATTTTGCTTTGGTTTTGATACCCCCAAATTCGAAGCTATCTCTTTACAACCCTTCCTTTTCATAACCTATCATACTTTCATAAATCAGAGTCCATTTTCTGTCGGTTGTTTTTGAACCCAGTCAACGACGGGTACTTTTGCTAGTATATATAGATATATCTATCTATCTATCTATCTATATATATATATATATATATATATATATATATATATATATATATATATAGCAAAAATGGTAATTAGTAAAAACCTGAAAAGAGTGCTCAGTATTATTGCAGAGCAAATGTGTTTTATTTTTTTATCACCGTTTTATCTGTTACACATGGTTCGGTTGCCGAATCATATTTACGATCCAGCAATTTCGTCAGACTAAAACGGTAAAAAAATATATATATACGAGGTAGATAAATAATTTCTGAGTTTACATAAAAATATATATTTAAGGTATATATCAAAATTTATTCAAATAATAAGCTCAATAAAGTTATCTTTCCGACTTCAGAGCATATATTCTAGTTGAATGCATCCCAATAACCAAATCACATCTTAGTTAAAAAAAAAAAAAAAAGACAATAAAATGCTCGATCATAGGTTCTATAGGAGCTAATACAAAATATTTTATTGAAAAAGTATACCCTACAGTGTCCTTCGAGTGTACCTGAGCTTCGTCGCTCTAGTTATGCCGGATCTGGGTAGAAATCGGCTGGTAGAAACGAATCGGTACTTTAGCAACATTCAGTAGACAGAATTTTCTGCGAATCTTCATATACTAAAGTTTTGAAAGTGTAGAAAAGCACAGTTTGAGAAACTTCAGTAACATTGCCCCGGGATTTCTTCAATCGTCACCAGATTGCTCGAAATCTTTTTATTCACAGAAAACGGCAGTCCCTTAATGACACGTAAATAGCTGCTCAGTGGATAATGATGTCTCTCTGCTTCTTTTAACACTATTTTTATACCTTATGTCCAATATCGCTACATTAGTAAAAACCCACTGCAGTACAGCTGATCACATTTTAAAATGCTTGAAAGATTTTTAATAGCTTGATGGGGAATCAATTCTTTGATACCAGCAGATTATTCCAACGACAACTTACCATGTAAACAGCTGGAGTTTTGTCGTGTTGATAACATGTAGCAGCAGTTCGTTCTCTCTTTTTTTTTGTTGTTGTTCGGTTATGTGATTAATAGCAGCAATTATAAATAATTGCAGCCCAAAATCATCTCATCTGGAGTTTAACAATGCTTTTGAGGATTTTATGTATTCGTTGCAGTATGCATTGCATACTTTTTCTTGACAGTATATGTGTGTATATATACATGTGTATATGTGTATACATAAATGTGTATGTATACAGTGAGTGTTTACATGCACATTATCCGTGAAATCTTCTCATATAAGAGGTTGGAGCAGCTGTCTTAAACATGGCCACTTTCTTCCACAGTTCAGGAAAAAAAGAGAAAGATTTTATCAGATTATGCGTTACATGACGCTACTAACTTCCTGTGTGTGACACAACATTCTGAACGTGTGGTGGATATGGAGGCGTGGCAACACACATTTGAAAGCAATGGTGCACACAAACACACACACATTCCAGATGGATTTTGATCTACATTCTTGTATCTCATAAAATGACCGGAATTGTAATTATCACGAAAACAAATAACTGTTTATATTCCAAGGTGAAGAGTTATGAATTGTGCAACGCAAAACAGAAAAGAAGAATGTAATATCTTAATATTTACATTTCCAGGAATGTCGTTATGCCAACCCCTACAACCAACTTTTTTCTCTCTTTGTCGATGGGTAAAAAGCTTAATTGTAAATAAAACTTATATGTTGATAAAATCGTCTGTGTTGATTTTGAGAATAACAACAAAAGAATTGCCAGGTGAATATATGATTTTAGCAAGTATTTGAAAAGTGCAAGCTATAAAATTATATATACATTTAACAATACAACACATGTAGCTCTAATTCTAATCTTTAACTTCTTGTGAAATTTTCCGAATTCTCCTTATTCTAGCCTTATGTGATAAATTCCGTTTTTAAAAATATTTTTTTACACACCTACATCTAATGTATACATTTTTTTTTTTTAGAACCTACTTGCTGAGTTTGCCAGCAGAATTGCACGGAGGAACAACTGAAAAATTCTGCATCACATTTTTTGATATAAGATTTGACGTGAATATTATTTTTGTAATACATAATGAAGATAACACGTGGAATTTCAACAAGAGAGATCTTTATGTCAAAGGTAAGGTTATTCATGATTCGTCTCCTACTACTCCCCTCCTCACAAATGAATTCTATATATATATCTATACATTTTATATTATAATTAAGATCTTTTTCTGCTTGGTGTCGATGCAGAAAAAAAAATATACACTCTTGAAAAAAAAAAAATTCAAGTGAAAAAAAAAAATAAGTCATTTTGGAAAGGCAAAAAAAAAATTGTTACCGTTCTGTCTTATCTTATTGCCTCAAGAACTGAGTAATCAATGGTTTCTGGTCTTGAATTAAATAATCATTTATGTGTTTAAGTAAATACCACTCTGCTACCAGATCAGGCTGTCTGAAGATACCATTTTCTTGATCTAAAATGCACCAAATATCGATGTTATTTTATTTTTTTTTTTTTTTGCTTTCCCTTTGCAAAACTGAATATGTTCTATAAAATCGAAAACAACAATTTTCCTCTACAAAACAACCAAACCAAACATGATGAATAAATATTTGAAGATATAAAGAACTTGAAGCTTAAGAACGTTTTTTTTCGAAAATGACTGGATTCGGCATTAAATAAACTGAAAAGGGTTGATACGTTATTAAGCAAAACAACCTATCAAACAAATTCTGTTTTTTTTTTTGCTCCCCCCCCCAAGATGTTGATGCGTAATTGCATGTAATAAATAGAAACTCATTTTTATTTTTTCTGTTAACAGCGTGGAGGCTAATTTTTAAAAGTACCGATTTTTACTTATTTTTATCAATTTGGTAAAATTAAATATTTGAATTATTTGGATTCTTCAGACTACTGTTCTCATCTTGAGTGTTATTTTCACAACATTTTGGTTCATGTAACTGCTGACCTTTTTCAGATGTATCTTGTCGAACTCGGGAATTTGGACGGCGTTTCAAACGAAATCCTTTATTTATTTACTTCATAGGATAGTACACTCTCGTTCCGTCAGCCATGACTGGATAGAGGTAGTCCTAAGTAATTTGCAATTGTATTTTTCAGTCGCCTACACTGAGGATTGAACCTTTAGGAGAATATCACTTTTCTAATTGATTTTTCCAAGTACTTTAACCACCGTGATATAGGTCCCTGCGGACAGTTCTAGTACGAATTTTGGGAGCCTTAAATCTATTTTCTATCTTATTGTAAATATCACTATTTATTATCTACTAGCGGCTGTGCCGTGCCGGCACACAACGCCGAGTCAAACACAAAATCGAGTACACTCAACATCAAGTACACTCAACATCGTCTTACCATCAACGCTTACCCTGTGAACTCGGATTATGGGAAATTCCCATATGCACAAAAAAAAACAAATAAAAAAAAAATACCCTAACTAAGGGTAAGGATAATGAGTAAACGTTGGATAAAATGATGGTTAAAATTATTACGAAGTTGCCAGGATTCGAACCTGGAATCTTCTGATTTGTAGTCAGGTGCGTTATCCATTGCACCACAAATCCTGTTTGTATGCCAAAAGATGTTACCGTGACTGTATGCAGACAGTGCTGAATTTCGTTGACATGGGCAGGTAACTTTTTCGACAAAAACGAAGCAGCCCAAAAACCCTTATTTCGGGCTTTTTGTGTGATTCGACGTTGTTTGTTACAAATCATATATAGAGAAGAACAATCTAGGGACTCGCGTCTTTCAGGGAAAAAATAATTTTTTCAATTAGTTGCACCCGTTCGAAAGTTTTATTAGTATATATACACACACGCATAAATAAATAAACATTTAGAATTGTATTAATAGTATAGATTATTAGTACTATATATATTTTTTTTTTTTCTTATTGCTGTATATATCATCTATTATTTATAATTAACGGTTCCCATATCGTGTTAAATTCAATACTAGGTCTACTTAGTGATTGATTGTTATCCAGCATATGTGCTGCTTCTTTGATTTGTCTCGCTCTCTACCGTTCTTCTCTGTCTATAATTTTCATTTCATCTCATAATAGTAGATGGTTTCCCTTTTCCCTCCAGATATGGTCAGCCACACTCGACTTTTCGATCGCTCAACGTATTACAACTTTTCGATATTCATCTAACAACACTTTTCGTGGACGACATGTCTCACCTTTGTATAGTTTTCCATATTTATATGGGATCTCATATTCACAGTTCTTAGTCATGATTTTTTCTGTAAGGGGCTTGAATTGCACAAATGGTTTCCGGAGAGTTGAATCACTTTTGAATACTGTTTTGATATCATATGGATTACATATTCTTTGAAGTTTTTCCGACAAGCTCTTCATGTATGGTATACAAACTGTGGTGAATTTCCGGATGATGTCCTTTGGTGTCTGGTTCATATTTCTTAGAGATGATGTTATGCTCGCTGGATAGTTGTTTTGGTGGAGGGTTTTTCTTAAACTGTCCATCTCCTCTTGATATGCATTGCTGTTACTACATATTGCTTTTGCTTGGTGTTGTAGGCAATGGACGTTTCCTTTCTTTATATTATATGGATGGTGTAGTGAGGCAGGTTATCTCAATATGTTGTATTGTTATCATAAAAGTGGCCGTGTGTGTGATCATCTAAATGTTCTGTCTGTTTGTTGTATATTCCTATTTAATTGTTCATATGTAGTTGTGTGTGTGTGTGTGTGTGTGTGTGTGTGTGTGTGTGTGTGTGTGTGGTACATGTATTTTTGGACATACCTTCATGCGTCGTGTATGTTGGTCCATCTGGAATTCATCTTGTGTCTTGGAGGGGAGACGGATACCTGTTTTGGATGAAGATTCATTCACTCCAAGACAATAAATTGGTTTTATAGTTTTTATTCACCTTTCAGATGTCGACTGCAGAAGGATGGAAAGTGAATTTCTGGCCTGCGTAGTTTACTTCTAGGTCTTATTTCCACACACGTTAGCGTCTTCCCCCAGTGAAGGGGAGGAGACGACTGTTAAGCTGTCGATTGTCTTCTATGTCCAAACCCAATCTCCTCGATCCAGCTAACCTGATCACATGGCTCACACATAAATCTGATCAGCTGACCCTCACTTCCGGTAAACGTGTCTACAATATAATTTACACACCTCCCTCTCTTTCTCAATCCATTTCCTAACAAATATTCCATAAGAATTTTTCACTTAGTGATACAAGCACCAAGTGAAAGATTGTTTCAGCAATCGGCCCCACTAGTGGGAGTTGAAGTTTAGGTACTGTCCGGTGAAAGTTGAGAGTTCACATGAACCAGTAATGTTTGAATATCTTCCGGGTGGGGCCAGAGTATGTCATCCACATATCACAAACACATTGTTGGCTTTAGTGGTGTTGATAATAATGACATTTCCTCAAAGTATTCCATGCATGCATTGACCAGTACTGGGGACAATGGTGACCCCATCGCCAGACCCTCTTCTTATTGGTATATCTCAAATCCCATCATAAAGTATGTAGTTTCTATGCAGAAGGTCAACATCTCCGTTATATTGTAAATTGGAATGCAAGTATGTTCCTCTAGTGAGGCATCCAAAATCATTGTCCTGTACCACCATCAGAGTCTCATCAGGGAGTACGTTGTGAACAGACTCGCTAGATTTAGACTACCCATCTGGTTGGAATGAATGGAAACATTGTTGATTATTTCCACAAAGTGAGCTGAATTTTTGACATACAATGATTGGGATGGTTTTATCTACCAGGAATCCGCTCAATGGATGGCATGCTAAACCAGTGGTTAAATATTTCATTACAGACCAAACTGTTCCAACCTGTCCTTCCAAGACTGTTGTTACAGTTCGGATTTATCTTTGAGGCCACAAGAACATCATCTGTATGCATAACTTTGACAATTTTTCAACAGATTGACAAGAAAGTTCTAGCGGTTTTTAACTTGTAAATTCAGATGAACATATCTCGGCTAAAACAAAAATTTATTGATCGAAATAAGCACCATCAGAATCAACACACTTTTGCCAACACAAAATACCAATACCAATTTGTGTATTTATGCAAATAAGATTAAAATAGTAAAGTAAAAATCTTGTGTTCTGGTGGTGTGAAGTTGCTGAAGGTGTTTTCGATATCGCTTAGGTTTTTTTAAGCATTTCTTACTCAGAAAGTTGCTAAGATGCTTGAAAAAGTGGTAGTCGGTAGGTGAGACATCTGGAGAGTATGGCGGATGAGGCAGATTTGTAGCCCAGTTCGTTCAACTTCTGCAGAGTCGGTTTAGCAATGTGCAGTCAGGCATTGTCATGGAGGGGAATTGAGCTTTTTCTGTTGATTAATGCTGGGTGTTTTTGTCAAACTTTTCTGTCGTAATGGTTTTGCCTGCATTAAAAAAAACTAATGGATGAGACCGATCGCAGACCACCAAACATTCAGCATGACCTTCTTTTGGTGCCACTCTGGCTTCGGGAAGTGTCGTGGAACTTCGTTGGCATCTAACCACTGAGCTGAGTATCGCTGCTTGTCATAAAGAACCCACATTCATTGCAAGTCACAACCTGGTCGAGAAATGAGTCATTTTTGTTGCATAAAAGAAGAAAAGATGACACTACATAACGGCATTTCTTTTGGTTGTCGTTCAATTCATGAGGCACCCATTTATCAAGTTTTTGTCTTTCCAATCTCTTTCAAGTGGTTGGAAATCGTCGCATACATTACGTCTAATTCAGAAGCAAGTTCTTTAACAGTTGTATATGGATTGGCTTCAACTAAAGTTCTTAATTGATTGTTGTCAGCATCCAATGACCGATTACTATGCTCATCATCTTTAAGACTCTCGTCGCCATCACACAATTTCTTAAACCACCATTGTGTTATGTATCCAGTAGTGGTTCCTGGGCCAAACGCTTTGTTGATATCGTGAGCTATTTCAGCAGCTTTTCGCCCTAGCTTGAATTGGAATAAGAAAATTGTGCGAATTTGCTTTTTTGTTTCATCTTGTATTCAACGTTCTGAAAAGAAGACATAAGTACATAGCAAGCATACCCGGTGAACCAAGTGCAAGTGAAATACAAACGATTGCACTGAAAGGGACGGCTAGAATCCTGAAAAGATCTCTTGGTTGGACTCACTAAAATAGGGGTAAATGTCAGACATCTGGTTGGATGTCCCATCCCCTAGAAGAAAAAGTTTAAGAAAAATGAAAAAAAAAAAGAGGGATTTTAAAACGATTATAATTTAAACGATTAGAGCGAAAAGCACTCTTAAAAAAAAAAAAGTATAAAAAATAATTTGAAATCAAAATTAAAAATCCCGCAAGAACTTTCTTGTCAACCTAATATTTTTAACCATTTCATTTTTTTTGTTTTCCCTTTTTCACAGGTGAATGCCGTTGCACGGAGATTGAAGTCCCTGAAGTTTATATGGAAGGATTTTATATCCTGACAGTCTGGGGATTCAAAGCTGACCAGACGCTATTATTTTCACAAACGAAGGACAACGTGAAAATTGTCAACAACAACACACTCACATTTGTGCAAACAGATAAGTATGTGTACGTCCCGGGACAAAAAGGTGAGTGTTTTTAGATATTTTCAAGCATCTCTATATAATACTCTGCTTGTCTATAGGTCATTCTGTCACGCTTAAGTTTGAAATAGAAGTTTTGTGGGTTTGCGACACATAAGTTCGAAATATTTTACTTGGGCTGTCAGACTCAAGTTTGCAATAACATTTAAAAAAATATTTGCCATTTAATAATAAAAAAATGATATAACATTATTAGCTAACGTACTTAACTTCCGGTATAGCGCTACCGGAAACGGTGGCAAGGTTCCTTCACATTTATTGTATTTCTATTGTGAAGCGATTTATTGAAATAAAATAGAAGAAAAGGATATTTTGAAAAGTATAAAATAAAAATTAACAAAATTATACTTTATTTGCATTTTTAATAATAAAATTTAAAAAAATAGAAGTTTTTGTGTTATTTGAAATTTTATAAGAAATATATGTTTAGGAAATTATAAAAATAAGTTGTTTTTTTTTTTTTAATTTTAAAAATAAGTTTTTTATCTGAATTTATATAAATATGTTTTTGAAAGTATAAGAATAAAATTATCGAAATCAGAGTAACAAATGAAATTATTGAAATCAAAATAACATTTCAAACATCATAATACATAATATTCCCCAAATAGTTTTAAAAGCTTTTAAAAATTGCTTTGAATAATTCTTTAAAAAAAAAAAATAAAACTGATTTCGGTACTTGTACAGTTTAACCAAGACATTAAAAAAAATGAAAATATCGAAAAAAACTTTAAATTGTATGTATCCGTGTTCACTTAATTTCATCAAGTAGTTTTTTTTGTTTTTTTTTTTACAGCGAAAAAACAATTTGTTATGATGCCGAGCAAAAGGTTCGATGTTTACGAAGAAAAGCTAGTATTAAAGATGGGGAGGGGTGTCGGCGCTTTAACTGGAGTTATCTCCCCAGTAGCGTGTTCAATAAATTTCATAATGGCTGACTTCAACGCGTTCTTATAAAAACGTGTTTTTCCGCTGCAAAAAAACTACTCGATCAATTAAGTGAATTTTTTTTTCGGGAATCTTCAGTCCAAAACGGATACGTACAATATAACCTTTTTTCGATATTTTCATTTTTTTAATGTCTTGATTAAACTGTACAAGTACCCTAATTTCAATAATTATTAATTAAAATCAGACTAAAAAAATTTCAATGGTTATTAAATAACAATAATAATAATAATCGGAAAAACGTCATAAAAAGATTACATGTACAGGCGAGATATAAGCGTGAGCGTAAAAAGTGAAGGAATTAATTTGCTTTGTCACCGCTTCTGGTAGCACTGCGCCGGAAGTTAGGAAGTACGTTAGCTGACTATAACCATTATTCAGTTTTCGACATTTTTAAATAAAATTTACAGATCAATGTTTTCAAAGATGTGATCAAGTTTCTCTACATAAATTTTATGTTTGTCAAACAACCTTTTTTTACAATTATGGTTATTGATATAGATGAAGAAAGATGATAAAAAAAAAAAACATTGTTTCATGGGATATATTTCTCATTAGGAATTCGAAAACTGCTAGCAGTGTATTATTTTTTTTTAATAATAAAATCATATGTCAATAACAGCAGACGATCAATTTTCAAGATTCAACGGGAGTTACCCCTCCAACAGTTATTACCAATAAAATGAAAAAAAAAAAGCAATTTTACTTTGAAAATAGTACTTTCTTCTGAAAGTTCATTTATTTAAAAAAAAAAATTTAATAAGGATACATGTGCAGAGTAGTAGATTTTTAAACGAACGCATTTTATGTGAAAACATTATTACACGCTCATGTTGAAATTTGGAATTCCTAAAATTACGGAAAATGATCCAATAGAAGATGTGATAGATTTAGTTTTTATAAAAAAGAAAATCACAATAACGGTCCGATATTTTGTATTTTGAAATGGCGGATTTTGATTGAAAGCAAGGAAAAATAAGTCAATTCTGTCAAAATGATCGATTGCAGTTACTCCCCTGAATCTTGAAAACTCTTCTACATTAAAGCATACGATGAAACTATAATTCGATAAACTCAAATAATTTTATTTTTCTACGTTTGTTTCGAAATCTATACTGTCCATGCATTAAAATGGTACATAGGTTTATAATTTCTAAAATAATTATATAGATAAGTTTTCATTGATCTTTGTTTTGTCATTCATTAGATTTTTTTTATGATAAAAGTTTAATTCTATTTTTCAGTAAATTTCAGAGTCCTTACTACAAACCTCAATTTGAAGTCAAAACCAGGAATGGTTAGTATTTTTAGTTTGAGTTAAAGTCATATATATATATATATATATATATATTTCTCCTTTTGAAACTGATTCATAATTTGCAATTACTAATCTTTAGCGTCAATATTAATATAGCTCTAGGATAAATATACCTATTGAGCTTATTATATATCTACATTACTGTGAGCACTGTTCCTTTAAAGTATTAATATATTAAATTAAACTTTGCTCTTCTAGACTTCTCTCTCTCTCTCTCTCTCTCTCTCTCTCTCTCTGCTATCAAGTTGAGAATGATAGAAAATTAAACTACTGAGGAGTTAGCCAAAGTCAGCTTGATAACCCAGAGTTGAAAATTGCTTAGGCCGTGAGAATGTATTAAAAACGGATATGACGCCATATGGAGAGAGAGAGAGAGGGAGAGAGAGAGAGAGAGAGAGAGAGAGAGAGAGAGAGAGAGAGAGAGTCTGTTTGGAAGCATGCAAGGTGTTCAGTCGTGTAAGGGCATGAGTTTACAAGATATAATTAATTAGTAATTTCAACCACCTTCCATCCCTACTGGTCACTGATCAGAAATGAAGATCATATTGAATAAATGATCACTGTCTTCCATCAGTTTATATATATATATATATATATATATATATATATATATATATACTAGACTACCAGTGACCCGTTGGGTCAGTATGTTACATTAGCTATGGAATTCATGTATGAGCATGACACTTGTGACGTAAAGTAAAAAATTTTTTTTTGACATAACAAACATTTCTATGAAAGTATATTAAAATGAAAAAAGAATATAGATAGATTTCTATGAGTCGTTCTGTTTATTATAATTGATTATTGTTGAAAAAAATTTTTACAGTTACTGAATTATAAGTGGTTGGCCATACTTATAGGTAAATGTGCACTGAACAGATACCACATAATACTTACTATAGTTAAATTCAAATTTTGATATATCTGCTCTTTTTTTTTTTTACATTGTTCATTTCTGTATTACGTTTAAGTTATTTTAAACCCCACTCTTCCCATGTTAAATAATAATTTTGAAATAATAACGTTAATATTTCAGTGCGCAGGTCATGCACGCATGCACAACCGGATGTCGTAAGCCGGAAAGTGGGTTACATATATATATATATATATATATATATATATATATATATAATTTTATTTTGCCAGTAAATCAATTAATTTCCTGCAATTGCTGAATCGCTTTGTTTTCATGAATTCACAATCTTAATGTTATTTGAAGGATAATCAGTTGTTTCCCATGAAAAACTGTTTCAGGCATTATATATATATATATATATATATATATATATATATATATATATATATATATAGTATAACCCTGATATAAGAGACAACATCTCTTTATTATATTCAAGTTTCTTATATCCGGGTTATACTCTGTGTGTGTGTGTATATATATATATATATATATATATATATATATATATATATATATATATAAACAGAATTGTTAAAGACAACAGAAAGTTTCTGTTTTGTAATACCTTTTTTTATTTTTTTTAATTATTTGTATTATCGTTTTTGTACATACGTCGAAGGTATGGATGTATGGTCCAAGCAATTTTCTTCTGAAAGTGTAACTTAACTTTTCGTGTACTCATTTACACATCTTCAGGAATTTGTGTGAGAGACTCGCTGGGAATTACATATAAACTGTCCTGACCCAACTTTGCACGGCTTTTGGAAACTGTATTAATATTTGTTTTGCTTTTATTTGTTTATTTACAAATCGTGTTAATTACGTTAGAGATTTATTAACTTTGAAATCTATTCTCATTTCGTTTCAAATATTTTTTTTCTCGTCTTACTATTCCTTACTTTCCTCTTTTACTTTTTTCTCCTTTTTTTTCTCTTTTTTTTTTCAATCTATATATCTATAAAAGTGAAATTGTCTGTCTGTGTGTGTGTCTACATTTCCCTACCAAACTACTCTGTCAATTTTCAGTCTACAGACTCGAGATTTGATATAAGGGGTATTGAAATCCTTTTAATCGGTTTTCGGCCAGAAATTTGGCTGTCAAGAGGTCAAAGTTCAACGATTTGACTTTTGAAAACTTTACCAAACTCCTCCGCCAATTTTGGGTTTAAACACTTGAAATTTTAGATGTAGGTTACTTGGACATGGATCAAACTTTTTAATTTGATTTGAGCCTAAAACAATAAGTGCCAAAATTGAGATCAAAGTTTGACCTCTTCGGTCTCTACCAAATAACTAAGCCACTTTTTGGTCTAAACATTTGAAATTTTACATAAAGTGTATTCAAACATAGGGTAAGCTTTTTAATTGGTTTTTGGCGGGAAATTTTGCCGTCAAAGCTCAAAAGATTTTACCTTTGTGGTCTCTAGCAAACTATTCAGTCAATTTTGAGTCTAAACATTTGAAATTTTACATAAAGGGTATTCAGACATGCAGCAAGCTTTTTAATTAGTTTGGGGCGAACATTTGGCTGCCAAGAGGTCAAAGTTGAAAGAGTTGACTCTACCAAACTACTCCACCAATTTTAGGTCTAAAGACTTGAAATTTTAGATGTAGGTTACCTGGACAAAAGTCAAAGTTTTTAATATATATATATATATATAATATATATATATATATATATATATATGTACATAAAGTTATGAACAGTATATGGGGCCCAAGCAAAGCCAGGCTGAACTGCTAGTACAGAATACTTATAAAAATTTAATAAATTTTAGTAAGCTAAATCTCCGCAAAATTCTATTGAAGCAATAAATCTGACTTAAAATGTCTAGATTTCTTTCCAACTCCTGTGATTTCTTTCAGATTTCTGAAGTAGCAGTTATCGACCCTTATGACATCAAAATGAAGAAATGGTCTGATGTTGCAAATATGCAAGGTAAACACATTTATTTTTCTTATTCTTTATATTTTGGATGCGTCCTTACATCTTGTGGGGGGGGGTCTGTCATTCTTAAATTTATTCAATAAATCTTACTATTAAAAAATACGCAATTCATCAAGCTTAAAAAAAAATGGTTGATTGTGTGTTTAATAGATTTTCTTTCATAGCAGATTGTAATGGCTCACTATCTTCTGAATTCGTTGGGCTGGCGCTACTAGATCAAGCTGTCTGAAGATGCTGTCTTTCTGACCTAAAATGCACCAAACATTGATGTTATTGTTTGATTTCCTTTCCCTTTGTAAAACTCAATCATGTTCTGCAAGTCGAAAACAAAAGCATTGAATAGGTTTTCTTTCATAGTGGATTGCAACGACTCACTGTCCTCTGCATGAATATGTGTGGTAATGTGGGATCCTAAACATGGAACCAAGACATACACAAAATTATTGACAGAAGACACTGGCTTACAACTTGAAGATCTTCCTAAGGCCATGAAAGATAGACCTGTGGAGGGAAATAGTTAATTTGGTCTAGGCAACTCGCCTGATATGACGATGCTGATATCATAATCGTAGTGATGATTAGGGCTAGGACATCGTTTTGACTCTCGAGTGTGTATTCGTTGATATCTTATCTGCTTTTATATAGAGTAATGTGGTCCTCGGTTGATTAACTGTGTGTAACTGTGTCGGATATATACTCGAGTCAAAACAATGATAAGAATATGCTGTTGTCACAACCATAGTGATGATATATCAGAAGAACCTTCTGCTTTACTGTTTCCTTTGGTTCTGCAATAATTTAACAATTAAAAGACCAACACTATTCTTGATCTATGACGTCATGTTCTTGAGTTTCTTTATTTTATTTTTTTTTTTACAATGCTATGAAGTTTCATATTACATAAGCATCTTCTCACCTACTTCCTGAGAGGAGGGTAGAGAAAACTTTGCAAAAAAACATCTGATCCCTGCTCAGCTCACTAACCAAAGAGAACGATTTTACTGTCTTTTTCACTACTTGTCACTTTGGACTTCCTGCAATGATGCCATATCCTGACATGTAACTCTAATCTTAATCTTTAAATTCTAAAGAAATTTTCTATTTTTCTATTTAATCTAACCTTGTATGGAAAATCTCGTTTTTAACATTATTTTAAACACCCACGTGTAATGTTGCTACATAACGAGGGTTATTGATTCCAACTTATTATTTTATTTTATTTTTTTCAGGGTTGATGAGTTTTACATTCTTGCTCGCTCCACAAACCGTATTGGGAAAATGGAGCCTCAGAATTACTGATGGCAATAAAATAACCGAAACTGTTTTTGAGGTTCAAAAATATGGTAAGTCATTCCACAAAATTTCCACTCCTCTGCATTGAACAAAATTGCCACATTACTGGCATTTTAATACATTTTATGCATTTATTTTTTATTTTTGTTAAAATGTTTACGAATTTAATCAAATTTCGGTGCAAACTATATTTCAGCTATAAATATATTTATTCAAATAATTTTGTTTAAAAAAAAAAAAAAATATTTAAACATTAAACCAGGATTCGGTATGAAATAAACCAACAAGGGTGCACATGCCGTTAAACAAAAAAAAAAAAATTGCCACAGCCACATATATTAACATGCATAGTGTTGCATGTTTATTTTGGTTCATAGATGCATGCTAGAAACAGCAGACCTGCATACACATGCAGACAATTGTTCTTTATATATTGTGTAGATGACCGTGTTTTGCTTCATGTCAGAAACCACAAACGAAACCAAGTTATAGTGTAAACTATATTTTACAGAATTGGTATCCACACCTCATAAGAAATCTTCGTTTTCTCCCTTCTTTTGGTTCACAAATAGTTATGCAAGTAAGAAATGTGTAAACATGCACCGTGCTGCATGTTTAGTTTGGTGCATAGATGCATGCGAGAGACAGCAGACCTGCATATAGACACACACACACACACACACACACACACACACACACACACACACACACACACACACACACACAGATAGAACACACGAAGAACACACAGAGAAGAAATGAAGTTGCATTTGAACATACCTGCTATTCTTAGCTTATTCAGTACGTTTTGATGACTGTATCATTTTCTATCTAGAGTTGATCTTCTTGTATATAAACAGTAGTAGCAGTTCTGCCCAGCTTTGCTCGAGCCATATGTACGTTTCATAAGGTTATGTGCATATGTATATATTAAAAAGTGTGAATATGTAAAGTAATGCATTTCTGTATAATAATCATCCTTAACTACCATAGAGAAAAGACAAACAGACGTTTTCACTTATATTGATATTGTGCTGTATTATTACAAATGATATGGTACAGTATTATTACTATTGATATAGTACAGTATTATTACAAATGATATGGTACAGTATTATTACAAATGATATGGTACAGTATTATTACAAATGATATGGTACAGTATTATTACAAATGATATGGTACAGTATTATTACAAATGATATGGTACAGTATTATTACAAATGATATGGTACAGTATTATTACAAATGATATGGTACAGTATTATTACAAATAATATGGTACAGTATTATTACAAATGATATAGTAGAGTATTATTACAAATGATATGGTACAGTATTATTACAAATGATATGGTACAGTATTATTACAAATGATATAGTACAGTATTATTACAAATGATATGGTACAGTATTATTACAAATGATATGGTACAGTATTATTACAAATGATATGGTACAGTATTATTACAAATGATATAGTACAGTATTATTACAAATGATATGGTACAGTATTATTACAAATGATATGGTACAGTATTATTATTACAAATGATATGGTACAGTATTATTACAAATGATATAGTACAGTATTATTACAAATGATATAGTACAGTATTATTACAAATGATATAGTACAGTATTATTACAAATGATATAGTACAGTATTATTACAAATGATATAGTACAGTATTATTACAAATGATATGGTACAGTATTATTACAAATGATATGGTACAGTATTATTACAAATGATATAGTACAGTATTATTACAAATGATATAGTACAGTATTATTACAAATGATATAGTACAGTATTATTACAAATGATATAGTACAGTATTATTACAAATGATATAGTACAGTATTATTACAAATGATATGGTACAGTATTATTACAAATGATATAGTACAGTATTATTACAAATGATATAGTACAGTATTATTACAAATGATATAGTACAGTATTATTACAAATGATATGGTACAGTATTATTACTATTGATATGGTACAGTATTATTACAAATGATATGGTACAGTATTATTACAAATGATATAGTACAGTATTATTACAAATGATATGGTACAGTATTATTACTATTGATATGGTACAGTATTATTACTATTGATATAGTACAGTATTATTACTATTGATATGGTACAGTATTATAACTATTGATATGGTACAGTATTATAACTATTGATATAGTACAGTATTATTACAAATGATATGGTACAGTATTATTACCAATGATATGGTACAGTATTATTACAAATGATATGGTACAGTATTATTACTATTGATATTGTGCAGTATTATTACAAATGATATGGTACAGTATTATTACAAATGATATGGTACAGTATTATTACTATTGATATTGTGCAGTATTATTACTATTGATATTGTGCAGTATTATTACAAATGATATGGTACAGTATTATTACAAATGATATGGTACAGTATTATTACAAATGATATGGTACAGTATTATTACAAATGATATAGTACAGTATTATTACTATTGATATGGTACAGTATTATTACTATTGATATGGTACAGTATTATTACTATTGATATGGTACAGTATTATTACTATTGATATGGTACAGTATTATTACTATTGATATAGTACAGTATTATTACAAATGATATGGTACAGTATTATTACAAATGATATGGTACAGTATTATTACTATTGATATTGTGCAGTATTATTACAAATGATATAGTACAGTATTATTACAAATGATATGGTACAGTATTATTACAAATGATATGGTACAGTATTATTACAAATGATATGGTACAGTATTATTACAAATGATATGGTACAGTATTATTACAAATAATATGGTACAGTATTATTACAAATGATATAGTAGAGTATTATTACAAATGATATGGTACAGTATTATTACAAATGATATGGTACAGTATTATTACAAATGATATAGTACAGTATTATTACAAATGATATGGTACAGTATTATTACAAATGATATGGTACAGTATTATTACAAATGATATGGTACAGTATTATTACAAATGATATAGTACAGTATTATTACAAATGATATGGTACAGTATTATTACAAATGATATGGTACAGTATTATTATTACAAATGATATGGTACAGTATTATTACAAATGATATAGTACAGTATTATTACAAATGATATAGTACAGTATTATTACAAATGATATAGTACAGTATTATTACAAATGATATAGTACAGTATTATTACAAATGATATAGTACAGTATTATTACAAATGATATGGTACAGTATTATTAGAAATGATATGGTACAGTATTATTACAAATGATATAGTACAGTATTATTACAAATGATATAGTACAGTATTATTACAAATGATATAGTACAGTATTATTACAAATGATATAGTACAGTATTATTACAAATGATATAGTACAGTATTATTACAAATGATATGGTACAGTATTATTACAAATGATATGGTACAGTATTATTACAAATGATATAGTACAGTATTATTACAAATGATATAGTACAGTATTATTACAAATGATATAGTACAGTATTATTACAAATGATATGGTACAGTATTATTACTATTGATATGGTACAGTATTATTACAAATGATATGGTACAGTATTATTACAAATGATATAGTACAGTATTATTACAAATGATATGGTACAGTATTATTACTATTGATATGGTACAGTATTATTACTATTGATATAGTACAGTATTATTACTATTGATATGGTACAGTATTATAACTATTGATATGGTACAGTATTATAACTATTGATATAGTACAGTATTATTACAAATGATATGGTACAGTATTATTACCAATGATATGGTACAGTATTATTACAAATGATATGGTACAGTATTATTACTATTGATATTGTGCAGTATTATTACAAATGATATGGTACAGTATTATTACAAATGATATGGTACAGTATTATTACAAATGATATGGTACAGTATTATTACTATTGATATTGTGCAGTATTATTACAAATGATATGGTACAGTATTATTACAAATGATATGGTACAGTATTATTACAAATGATATGGTACAGTATTATTACAAATGATATAGTACAGTATTATTACTATTGATATGGTACAGTATTATTACTATTGATATGGTACAGTATTATTACTATTGATACATTACAGTATTATTACAATGATATGGTACAGTATTATTACAAATGATATGGTACAGTATTATTACAAATGATATAGTACAGTATTATTACAAATGATATAGTACAGTATTATTACTATTGATATTGTGAAGTATTATTACAAATGATATGGTACAGTATTATTACAAATGATATGGTACAGTATTATTACAATTGATATGGTACAGTATTATTGCTATTGATATGGTACAGTATTATTACTATTGATATAGTACAGTATTATTACAAATGATATGGTACAGTATTATTACTATTGATATTGTACAGTACTATTACAAATGATATGGTACAGTATTATTACTATTGATATGGTACAGTATTATT
The DNA here is from genome assembly GCF_053919585.1 of Euprymna scolopes. Lineage (NCBI taxonomy): Eukaryota > Metazoa > Mollusca > Cephalopoda > Sepiida > Sepiolidae > Euprymna > Euprymna scolopes. The sequence goes on from NC_136516.1 coordinate 33,720,183, forward strand.
ACTATTGATATAGTACAGTATTATTACTATTGATATGGTACAGTATTATTACTATTGATACAGTACAGTATTATTACAAATGATATGGTACAGTATTATTACAAATGATATGGTACAGTATTATTACAAATGATATGGTACAGTATTATTACTATTGATATTGTGCAGTATTATTACAAATGATATGGTACAGTATTATTACAAATGATATGGTACAGTATTATTACAAATGATATGGTACAGTATTATTACAAATGATATGGTACAGTATTATTACTATTGATATTGTGCAGTATTATTACTATTGATATTGTGCAGTATTATTACTATTGATATTGTGCAGTATTATTACTATTGATATGGTACAGTATTATTACAAATGATATAGTACAGTATTATTACTATTGATATGGTACAGTATTATTACTATTGATATGGTACAGTATTATTACTATTGATATGGTACAGTATTATTACTATTGATATAGTACAGTATTATTACAAATGATATGGTACAGTATTATTACAAATGATATGGTACAGTATTATTACAAATGATATAGTACAGTATTATTACAAATGATATAGTACAGTATTATTACTATTGATATTGTGAAGTATTATTACAAATGATATGGTACAGTATTATTACAAATGATATGGTACAGTATTATTACAAATGATATGGTACAGTATTATTACAAATGATATAGTACAGTATTATTACTATTGATATGGTACAGTATTATTACTATTGATATGGTACAGTATTATTACTATTGATATAGTACAGTATTATTACAAATGATATGGTACAGTATTATTACTATTGATATGGTACAGTATTATTACAAATGATATGGTACAGTATTATTACTATTGATATGGTACAGTATTATTACTATTGATATAGTACAGTATTATTACTATTGATATGGTACAGTATTATTACTATTGATATAGTACAGTATTATTACAAATGATATGGTACAGTATTATTACAAATGATATGGTACAGTATTATTACAAATGATATGGTACAGTATTATTACAAATGATATGGTACAGTATTATTACAAATGATATGGTACAGTATTATTACAAATGATATGGTACAGTATTATTACAAATGATAGTGTACAGTATTATTACAAATGATATGGTACAGTATTATTACAAATGATATGGTACAGTATTATTACAAATGATATGGTACAGTATTATTACAAATGATATGGTACAGTATTATTACAAATGATATAGTACAGTATTATTACAAATGATATGGTACAGTATTATTACAAATGATATGGTACAGTATTATTACAAATGATATGGTACAGTATTATTACAAATGATATGGTACAGTATTATTACAAATGATATGGTACAGTATTATTACAAATGATATAGTACAGTATTATTACAAATGATATGGTACAGTATTATTACAAATGATATGGTACAGTATTATTACAAATGATATAGTACAGTATTATTACAAATGATATGGTACAGTATTATTACAAATGATATGGTACAGTATTATTACAAATGATATGGTACAGTATTATTACAAATGATATAGTACAGTATTATTACAAATGATATGGTACAGTATTATTACAAATGATATGGTACAGTATTATTACTATTGATATGGTACAGTATTATTACAAATGATATGGTACAGTATTATTACAAATGATATAGTACAGTATTATTACAAATGATATAGTACAGTATTATTACAAATGATATGGTACAGTATTATTAGAAATGATATGGTACAGTATTATTACAAATGATATAGTACAGTATTATTACAAATGATATAGTACAGTATTATTACAAATGATATAGTACAGTATTATTACAAATGATATAGTACAGTATTATTACAAATGATATAGTACAGTATTATTACAAATGATATGGTACAGTATTATTACAAATGATATAGTACAGTATTATTACAAATGATATAGTACAGTATTATTACAAATGATATAGTACAGTATTATTACAAATGATATGGTACAGTATTATTACTATTGATATGGTACAGTATTATTACAAATGATATGGTACAGTATTATTACAAATGATATAGTACAGTATTATTACAAATGATATGGTACAGTATTATTACTATTGATATGGTACAGTATTATTACTATTGATATAGTACAGTATTATTACTATTGATATGGTACAGTATTATAACTATTGATATGGTACAGTATTATAACTATTGATATAGTACAGTATTATTACAAATGATATGGTACAGTATTATTACCAATGATATGGTACAGTATTATTACAAATGATATGGTACAGTATTATTACTATTGATATTGTGCAGTATTATTACAAATGATATGGTACAGTATTATTACAAATGATATGGTACAGTATTATTACTATTGATATTGTGCAGTATTATTACTATTGATATTGTGCAGTATTATTACAAATGATATGGTACAGTATTATTACAAATGATATGGTACAGTATTATTACAAATGATATAGTACAGTATTATTACTATTGATATGGTACAGTATTATTACTATTGATATGGTACAGTATTATTACTATTGATACATTACAGTATTATTACAATGATATGGTACAGTATTATTACAAATGATATGGTACAGTATTATTACAAATGATATAGTACAGTATTATTACAAATGATATAGTACAGTATTATTACTATTGATATTGTGAAGTATTATTACAAATGATATGGTACAGTATTATTACAAATGATATAGTACAGTATTATTACAATTGATATGGTACAGTATTATTGCTATTGATATGGTACAGTATTATTACTATTGATATAGTACAGTATTATTACAAATGATATGGTACAGTATTATTACTATTGATATTGTACAGTACTATTACAAATGATATGGTACAGTATTATTACTATTGATATGGTACAGTATTATTACTATTGATATAGTACAGTATTATTACTATTGATATGGTACAGTATTATTACTATTGATACAGTACAGTATTATTACAAATGATATGGTACAGTATTATTACAAATGATATGGTACAGTATTATTACAAATGATATGGTACAGTATTATTACTATTGATATTGTGCAGTATTATTACAAATGATATGGTACAGTATTATTACAAATGATATGGTACAGTATTATTACAAATGATATGGTACAGTATTATTACAAATGATATGGTACAGTATTATTACTATTGATATTGTGCAGTATTATTACTATTGATATTGTGCAGTATTATTACTATTGATATTGTGCAGTATTATTACTATTGATATGGTACAGTATTATTACAAATGATATAGTACAGTATTATTACTATTGATATGGTACAGTATTATTACTATTGATATGGTACAGTATTATTACTATTGATATGGTACAGTATTATTACTATTGATATAGTACAGTATTATTACAAATGATATGGTACAGTATTATTACAAATGATATGGTACAGTATTATTACAAATGATATAGTACAGTATTATTACAAATGATATAGTACAGTATTATTACTATTGATATTGTGAAGTATTATTACAAATGATATGGTACAGTATTATTACAAATGATATGGTACAGTATTATTACAAATGATATGGTACAGTATTATTACAAATGATATAGTACAGTATTATTACTATTGATATGGTACAGTATTATTACTATTGATATGGTACAGTATTATTACTATTGATATAGTACAGTATTATTACAAATGATATGGTACAGTATTATTACTATTGATATGGTACAGTATTATTACAAATGATATGGTACAGTATTATTACTATTGATATGGTACAGTATTATTACTATTGATATAGTACAGTATTATTACTATTGATATGGTACAGTATTATTACTATTGATATAGTACAGTATTATTACAAATGATATGGTACAGTATTATTACAAATGATATGGTACAGTATTATTACAAATGATATGGTACAGTATTATTACAAATGATATGGTACAGTATTATTACAAATGATATGGTACAGTATTATTACAAATGATAGTGTACAGTATTATTACAAATGATATGGTACAGTATTATTACAAATGATATGGTACAGTATTATTACAAATGATATGGTACAGTATTATTACAAATGATATGGTACAGTATTATTACAAATGATATAGTACAGTATTATTACAAATGATATGGTACAGTATTATTACAAATGATATGGTACAGTATTATTACAAATGATATGGTACAGTATTATTACAAATGATATGGTACAGTATTATTACAAATGATATGGTACAGTATTATTACAAATGATATAGTACAGTATTATTACAAATGATATGGTACAGTATTATTACAAATGATATGGTACAGTATTATTACAAATGATATGGTACAGTATTATTACAAATGATATGGTACAGTATTATTACAAATGATATGGTACAGTATTATTACAAATGATATAGTACAGTATTATTACAAATGATATGGTACAGTATTATTACAAATGATATGGTACAGTATTATTACTATTGATATGGTACAGTATTATTACAAATGATATGGTACAGTATTATTACAAATGATATGGTACAGTATTATTACAAATGATATGGTACAGTATTATTACTATTGATATGGTACAGTATTATTGCTATTGATATGGTACAGTATTATTGCTATTGATATGGTACAGTATTATTACTATTGATATAGTACAGTATTATTACAAATGATATGGTACAGTATTATTACTATTGATATTGTACAGTATCATTACAAATGATATGGTACAGTATTATTACTATTGATATGGTACAGTATTATTACTATTGATATAGTACAGTATTATTACAAATGATATGGTACAGTATTATTACAAATGATATGGTACAGTATTATTACAAATGATATGGTACAGTATTATTACTACTGATATTGTGCAGTATTATTACAAATGATATGGTACAGTATTATTACAAATGATATGATACAGTATTATTACAAATGATATGGTACAGTATTATTACTATTGATATTGTGCAGTATTATTACTATTAATATGGTACAGTATTATTACAAATGATATGGTACAGTATTATTACAAATGATATAGTACAGTATTATTACTATTGATATGGTACAGTATTATTACTATTGATATGGTACAGTATTATTACTATTGATATAGTACAGTATTATTACAAATGATATGGTACAGTATTATTACAAATGATATGGTACAGTATTATTACAAATGATATAGTACAGTATTATTACAAATGATATAGTACAGTATTATTACAAATGATATAGTACAGTATTATTACTATTGATATTGTGAAGTATTATTACAAATGATATGGTACAGTATTATTACAAATGATATGGTACAGTATTATTACAAATGATATAGTACTGTATTATTACTATTGATATGGTACAGTATTATTACTATTGATATGGTACAGTATTATTACTATTGATATAGTACAGTATTATTACAAATGATATGGTACAGTATTATTACTATTGATATTGTACAGTATTATTACAAATGATATGGTACAGTATTATTACAAATGATATGGTACAGTATTATTACTTTTGATATGGTACAGTATTATTACTATTGATATAGTACAGTATTATTACTATTGATATAGTACAGTATTATTACAAATGATATGGTACAGTATTATTACAAATGATATGGTACAGTATTATTACAAATGATATGGTACAGTATTATTACTATTGATATTGTGCAGTATTATTACAAATGATATGGTACAGTATTATTACAAATGATATGGTACAGTATTATTACAAATGATATGGTACAGTATTATTACAAATGATATAGTACAGTATTATTACAAATGATATAGTACAGTATTATTACTATTGATATTGTGCAGTATTATTACTATTGATATTGTGCAGTATTATTACTATTGATATTGTGCAGTATTATTACAAATGATATGGTACAGTATTATTACAAATGATATGGTACAGTATTATTACAAATGATATGGTACAGTATTATTACTATTGATATTGTGCAGTATTATTACTATTGATATTGTGCAGTATTATTACAAATGATATGGTACAGTATTATTACAAATGATATGGTACAGTATTATTACTATTGATATGGTACAGTATTATTACAAATGATATGGTACAGTATTATTACAAATGATATGGTACAGTATTATTACAAATGATATGGTACAGTATTATTACTATTGATATGGTACAGTATTATTAAAAATGATATAGTACAGTATTATTACAAATGATATGGTACAGTATTATTACAAATGATATGGTACAGTATTATTACTATTGATATTGTGCAGTATTATTACTATTGATATTGTGCAGTATTATTACAAATGATATGGTACAGTATTATTACAAATGATATGGTACAGTATTATTACAAATGATATGGTACAGTATTATTACAAATGATATAGTACAGTATTATTACTATTGATATGGTACAGTATTATTACTATTGATATGGTACAGTATTATTACTATTGATATGGTACAGTATTATTACTATTGATATAGTACAGTATTATTACAAATGATATGGTACAGTATTATTACAAATGATATGGTACAGTATTATTACAAATGATATGGTACAGTATTATTACAAATGATATAGTACAGTATTATTACAAATGATATGGTACAGTATTATTACAAATGATATAGTACAGTATTATTACAAATGATATGGTACAGTATTATTACTATTGATATTGTGCAGTATTATTACAAATGATATGGTACAGTATTATTACAAATGATATGGTACAGTATTATTACAAATGATATAGTACAGTATTATTACTATTGATATGGTACAGTATTATTACAATTGATATGGTACAGTATTATTACTATTGATATAGTACAGTATTATTACAAATGATATGGTACAGTATTATTACAAATGATATGGTACAGTATTATTACAAATGATATAGTACAGTATTATTACAAATGATATAGTACAGTATTATTACTATTGATATTGTGAAGTATTATTACAAATGATATGGTACAGTATTATTACAAATGATATGGTACAGTATTATTACAAATGATATAGTACAGTATTATTACTATTGATATGGTACAGTATTATTGCTATTGATATGGTACAGTATTATTACTATTGATATAGTACAGTATTATTACAAATGATATGGTACAGTATTATTACTATTGATATTGTACAGTATTATTACAAATGATATGGTACAGTATTATTACTATTGATATAGTACAGTATTATTACTATTGATATGGTACAGTATTATTACTATTGATATAGTACAGTATTATTACAAATGATATGGTACAGTATTATTACAAATGATATGGTACAGTATTATTACAAATGATATGGTACAGTATTATTACTATTGATATTGTGCAGTATTATTACAAATGATATGGTACAGTATTATTACAAATGATATTGCACAGTATTATTACAAATGATATGGTACAGTATTATTACTATTGATATTGTGCAGTATTATTACTATTGATATGGTACAGTATTATTACAAATGATATGGTACAGTATTATTACAAATGATATAGTACAGTATTATTACTATTGATATGGTACAGTATTATTACTATTGATATGGTACAGTATTATTACTATTGATATAGTACAGTATTATTACAAATGATATGGTACAGTATTATTACAAATGATATGGTACAGTATTATTACAAATGATATAGTACAGTATTATTACAAATGATATAGTACAGTATTATTACTATTGATATTGTGAAGTATTATTACAAATGATATGGTACAGTATTATTACAAATGATATGGTACAGTATAATTACAAATGATATAGTACAGTATTATTACTATTTATATGGTACAGTATTATTACTATTGATATGGTACAGTATTATTACTATTGATATAGTACAGTATTATTACAAATGATATGGTACAGTATTATTACTATTGATATTGTACAGTATTATTACAAATGATATGGTACAGTATTATTACTATTGATATGGTACAGTATTATTACTATTGATATAGTACAGTATTATTACTATTGATATGGTACAGTATTATTACTATTGATATAGTACAGTATTATTACTATTGATATGGTACAGTATTATTACAAATGATATAGTACAGTATTATTACAAATGATATGGTACAGTATTATTACAAATGATATGGTACAGTATTATTACAAATGATATGGTACAGTATTATTACTATTGATATTGTGCAGTATTATTACAAATGATATGGTACAGTATTATTACAAATGATATGGTACAGTATTATTATAAATTATATGGTACAGTATTATTACAAATGATATAGTACAGTATTATTACTATTGATATGGTACAGTATTATTACTATTGATATGGTACAGTATTATTACTATTGATATAGTACAGTATTATTACAAATGATATGGTACAGTATTATTACAAATGATATGGTACAGTATTATTACAAATGATATAGTACAGTATTATTACAAATGATATGGTACAGTATTATTACTATTGATATTGTGCAGTATTATTACTATTGATATTGTGCAGTATTATTACAAATGATATGGTACACTATTATTACAAATGATATGGTACAGTATTATTACTATTGATATTGTGCAGTATTATTACTATTGATATTGTGCAGTATTATTACAAATGATATGGTACAGTATTATTACAAATGATATGGTACAGTATTATTACTATTGATATGGTACAGTATTATTACAAATGATATGGTACAGTATTATTACAAATGATATGGTACAGTATTATTACTATTGATATGGTACAGTATTATTACTATTGATATGGTACAGTATTATTACAAATGATATAGTACAGTATTATTACAAATGATATAGTACAGTATTATTACAAATGATATGGTACAGTATTATTACAAATGATATCGTACAGTATTATTACAAATGATATGGTGCAGTATTATTACTATTGATATTGTGCAGTATTATTACAAATGATATGGTACAGTATTATTACAAATGATATGGTACAGTCTTATTACAAATGATATGGTACAGTATTATTACTATTGATATGGTACAGTATTATTACTATTGATATGGTACAGTATTATTACTATTGATATAGTACAGTATTATTACAAATGATATGGTACAGTATTATTACAAATGATATGGTACAGTATTATTACAAATGATATGGTACAGTATTATTACAAATGATATAGTACAGTATTATTACTATTGATATTGTGCAGTATTATTACTATTGATATTGTGCAGTATTATTACAAATGACATGGTACAGTATTATTACAAATGATATGGTACAGTATTATTACAAATGATATGGTACAGTATTATTACTATTGATATTGTGCAGTATTATTACTATTGATATTGTGCAGTATTATTACAAATGATATGGTACAGTATTATTACAAATGATATGGTACAGTATTATTACAAATGATATGGTACAGTATTATTACAAATGATATAGTACAGTATTATTACTATTGATATGGTACAGTATTATTACTATTGATATGGTACAGTATTATTACAAATGATATGGTACAGTATTATTACAAATGATATGGTACAGTATTATTACAAATGATATAGTACAGTATTATTACTATTGATATGGTACAGTATTATTACTATTGATATGGTACAGTATTATTACTATTGATATAGTACAGTATTATTACAAATGATATGGTACAGTATTATTACAAATGATATGGTACAGTATTATTACAAATGATATGGTACAGTATTATTACAATGATATAGTACAGTATTATTACAAATGATATGGTACAGTATTATTACTATTGATATGGTACAGTATTATTACAAATGATATGGTACAGTATTATTACAAATGATATGGTACAGTATTATTACAAATGATATAGTACAGTATTATTACAAATGATATGGTACAGTATAATTACTATTGATATGGTACAGTATTATTACTATTGATATGGTACAGTATTATTACTATTGATATGGTACAGTATTATTACTATTGATATAGTACAGTATTATTACAAATGATATGGTACAGTATTATTACAAATGATATGGTACAGTATTATTACAAATGATATAGTACAGTATTATTACAAATGATATGGTACAGTATTATTACTATTGATATGGTACAGTATTATAACTATTGATATGGTACAGTATTATTACTATTGATATAGTACAGTATTATTACAAATGATATGGTACAGTATTATTACAAATGATATGGTACAGTATTATTACAAATGATATAGTACAGTATTATTACAAATGATATGGTACAGTATTATTACTATTGATATTGTGCAGTATTATTACTATTGATATTGTGCAGTATTATTACAAATGATATGGTACAGTATTATTACAAATGATATGGTACAGTATTATTACAAATGATATGGTACAGTATTATTACAAATGATATGGTACAGTATTATTAGAAATGATATGGTACAGTATTATTACACATGATATAGTACAGTATTACTACTATTGATATGGTACAGTATTATTACAAATGATATGGTACAGTATTATTACTATTGATATAGCACAGTATTATTACAAATGATATGGTACAGTATTATTACAAATGATATGGTACAGTATTATTACAAATGATATGGTACAGTATTATTACAAATGATATAGTACAGCATTATTCCAAATGATATGGTACAGTATTATTACAAATGATATAGTACAGTATTATTACAAATGATATGGTACAGTATTATTACTATTGATATTGTGCAGTATTATTACAAATGATATGGTACAGTATTATTACAAATGATATGGTACAGTATTATTACAAATGATATAGTACAGTATTATTACTATTGATATGGTACAGTATTATTACTATTGATATGGTACAGTATTATTACTATTGATATGGTACAGTATTATTACTATTGATATGGTACAGTATTATTACTGTTGATATAGTACAGTATTATTACAAATGATATGGTACAGTATTATTACTATTGATATAGTACAGTATTATTACAAATGATATGGTACAGTATTATTACAAATGATATGGTACAGTATTATTACAAATGATATGGTACAGTATTATTACAAATGATATGGTACAGTATTATTACAAATGATATGGTACAGTATTATTACAAATGATATAGTACAGTATTATTACTATTGATATGGTACAGTATTATTACTATTGATATAGTACAGTATTATTACAAATGATATGGTACAGTATTATTACTATTGATATTGTGCAGTATTATTACTATTGATATGGTACAGTATTATTACTATTGATATTGTGCAGTATTATTACAAATGATATGGTACAGTATTATTACAAATGATATGGTACAGTATTATTACAAATGATATAGTACAGTATTATTACAAATGATATGGTACAGTATTATTACAAATGATATGGTACAGTATTATTACAAATGATATGGTACAGTATTATTACTATTGATATGGTACAGTATTATTACAAATGATATGGTACAGTATTATTACAAATGATATAGTACAGTATTATTACAAATGATATGGTACAGTATTATTACAAATGATATGGTACAGTATTATTACAAATGATATGGTACAGTATTATTACAAATGATATGGTACAGTATTATTACTATTGATATTGTACAGTATTATTATTACAAATGATATAGTACAGTATTATTACTATTGATATGGTACAGTATTATTACTATTGATATGGTACAGTATTATTACAAATGATATAGTACAGTATTATTACAAATGATATGGTACAGTATTATTACAAATGATATGGTACAGTATTATTACAAATGATATAGTACAGTATTATTACTATTGATATGGTACAGTATTATTACTATTGATATAGTACAGTATTATTACAAATGATATGGTACAGTATTATTACAAATGATATGGTACAGTATTATTACAAATGATATAGTACAGTATTATTACAAATGATATGGTACAGTATTATTACTATTGATATGGTACAGTATTATTACTATTGATATAGTACAGTATTATTACTATTGATATGGTACAGTATTATTACTATTGATATAGTACAGTATTATTACAAATGATATGGTACAGTATTATTACAAATGATATGGTACAGTATTATTACAAATGATATGATACAGTATTATTACTATTGATATTGTGCAGTATTATTACAAATGATATGGTACAGTATTATTACAAATGATATGGTACAGTATTATTACTATTGATATAGTACAGTATTATTACAAATGATATGGTACAGTATTATTACTATTGATATAGTACAGTATTATTACAAATGATATGGTACAGTATTATTACTATTGATATTGTACAGTATTATTACAAATGATATGGTACAGTATTATTACAAATGATATGGTACAGTATTATTACTATTGATATGGTACAGTATTATTACTATTGATATAGTACAGTATTATTACTATTGATATGGTACAGTATTATTACTATTGATATAGTACAGTATTATTACAAATGATATGGTACAGTATTATTACAAATGATATGGTACAGTATTATTACAAATGATATGGTACAGTATTATTACAAATGATATGGTACAGTATTATTACTATTGATATTGTGCAGTATTATTACAAATGATATGGTACAGTTCTATTACAAATGATATGGTACAGTATTATTACAAATGATATGGTACAGTATTATTACAAATGATATGGTACAGTATTATTACTATTGATATTGTGCAGTATTATTACTATTGATATGGTACAGTATTATTACAAAGTATATGGTACAGTATTATTACAAATGATATAGTACAGTATTATTACTATTGATATGGTACAGTATTATTACTATTGATATGGTACAGTATTATTACTATTGATATGGTACAGTATTATTACTATTGATATGGTACAGTATTATTACTATTGATATAGTACAGTATTATTACAAATGATATGGTACAGTATTATTAGAAATGATATGGTACAGTATTATTACAAATGATATAGTACAGTATTATTACAAATGATATAGTACAGTATTATTACTATTCATATTGTGAAGTATTATTACAAATGATATAGTACAGTATTATTACAAATGATATAGTACAGTATTATTACTATTGATATTGTGAAGTATTATTACAAATGATATGGTACAGTATTATTACAAATGATATGGTACAGTATTATTACTATTGATATAGTACAGTATTATTACAAATGATATGGTACAGTATTATTACTATTGATATAGTACAGTATTATTACAAATGATATGGTACCGTATTATTACTATTGATATTGTACAGTATTATTACAAATGATATGGTACAGTATTATTACAAATGATATGGTACAGTATTATTACTATTGATATGGTACAGTATTATTACTATTGATATAGTACAGTATTATTACTATTGATATGGTACAGTATTATTACTATTGATATAGTACAGTATTATTACAAATGATATGGTACAGTATTATTACAAATGATATGGTACAGTATTATTACAAATGATATGGTACAGTATTATTACAAATGATATGGTACAGTATTATTACTATTGATATTGTGCAGTATTATTACAAATGATATGGTACAGTATTATTACAAATGATATGGTACAGTATTATTACAAATGATATGGTACAGTATTATTACTATTGATATTGTGCAGTATTATTACTATTGATATGGTACAGTATTATTACAAAGTATATGGTACAGTATTATTACAAATGATATAGTACAGTATTATTACTATTGATATGGTACAGTATTATTACTATTGATATGGTACAGTATTATTACTATTGATATAGTACAGTATTATTACTATTGATATGGTACAGTATTATTACTATTGATATAGTACAGTATTATTACAAATGATATGGTACAGTATTATTACAAATGATATGGTACAGTATTATTACAAATGATATAGTACAGTATTATTACAAATGATATAGTACAGTATTATTACTATTCATATTGTGAAGTATTATTACAAATGATATGGTACAGTTTTATTACAAATGATATGGTACAGTATTATTACGAATGATATAGTACAGTATTATTACTATTGATATGGTACAGTATTATTACTATTGATATGGTACAGTATTATTACTATTGATATAGTACAGTATTATTACAAATGATATGGTACAGTATTATTACTATTGATATTGTACAGTATTATTACAAATGATATGGTACAGTATTATTACTATTGATATGGTACAGTATTATTACTATTGATATGGTACAGTATTATTACTATTGATATAGTACAGTATTATTACTATTGATATGGTACAGTATTATTACAAATGATATGGTACAGTATTATTACAAATGATATGGTACAGTATTATTACTATTGATATTGTGCAGTATTATTACAAATGATATGGTACAGTATTATTACAAATGATATGGTACAGTATTATTTCAAATGATATAGTACAGTATTATTACTATTGATATGGTACAGTATTATTACTATTGATATGGTACAGTATTATTACTATTGATATAGTACAGTATTATTACAAATGATATGGTACAGTATTATTACAAATGATATGGTACAATATTATTACAAATGATATGGTACAGTATTATTACTATTGATATTGTGCAGTATTATTACAAATGATATGGTACAGTATTATTACAAATGATATGGTACAGTATTATTACAAATGATATGGTACAGTATTATTACAAATGATATAGTACAGTATTATTACAAATGATATGGTACAGTATTATTACAAATGATATGGTACAGTATTATTACAAATGATATAGTACAGTATTATTACAAATGATATGGTACAGTATTATTACTAGTGATATTGTGCAGTATTATTACTATTGATATTGTGCAGTATTATTACAAATGATATGGTACAGTATTATTACTATTGATATAGTACAGTATTATTACTATTGATATGGTACAGTATTATTACAAATGATATGGTACAGTATTATTACAAATGATATGGTACAGTATTATTACTATTGATATTGTGCAGTATTATTACAAATGATATGGTACAGTATTATTACAAATGATATGGTACAGTATTATTACAAATGATATGGTACAGTATTATTACTATTGATATTGTGCAGTATTATTACTATTGATATTGTGCAGTATTATTACAAATGATATGGTACAGTATTATTACAAATGATATGGTACAGTATTATTACAAATGATATGGTACAGTATTATTACAAATGATATAGTACAGTATTATTACAAATGATATAGTACAGTATTATTACTATTGATATGGTACAGTATTATTACTATTGATATGGTACAGTATTATTACTATTGATATAGTACAGTATTATTACAAATGATATGGTACAGTATTATTACAAATGATATGGTACAGTATTATTACAAATGATATGGTACAGTATTATTACAAATGATATAGTACAGTATTATTACAAATGATATGGTACAGTATTATTACTATTGATATTGTGCAGTATTATTACTATTGATATTGTGCAGTATTATTACAAATGATATGGTACAGTATTATTACAAATGATATGGTACAGTATTATTACAAATGATATGGTACAGTATTATTACTATTGATATTGTGCAGTATTATTACTATTGATATGGTACAGTATTATTACAAATGATATGGTACAGTATTATTACAAATGATATGGTACAGTATTATTACAAATGATATAGTACAGTATTATTAGTATTGATAAGGTACAGTATTATTACTATTGATATGGTACAGTATTATTACTATTGATATAGTACAGTATTATTACAAATGATATGGTACAGTATTATTACAAATGATTTAGTACAGTATTATTACAAATGATATTGTACAGTATTATTACTATTGATATGGTACAGTATTATTACAAATGATATGGTACAGTATTATTACAAATGATATGGTACAGTATTATTACAAATGATATAGTACAGTATTATTACTATTGATATGGTACAGTATTATTACTATTGATATAGTACAGTATTATCACTATTGATATGGTACAGTATTATTACTATTGATATAGTACAGTATTATCACTATTGATATGGTACAGTATTATTACTATTGATATAGTACAGTATTATTACAAATGATATGGTACAGTATTATTACAAATGATATAGTACAGTATTATTACAAATGATATGGTACAGTATTATTACAAATGATATGGTACAGTATTATTACAAATGATTTAGTACAGTATTATTACAAATGATATTGTACAGTATTATTACTATTGATATAGTACAGTATTATTACAAATGATATGGTACAGTATTATTACAAATGATATGGTACAGTATTATTACAAATGATATAGTACAGTATTATTACAAATTATATGGTACAGTATTATTACTATTGATATTGTGCAGTATTATTACTATTGATATTGTGCAGTATTATTACAAATGATATGGTACAGTATTATTACAAATGATATGGTACAGTATTATTACAAATGATATGGTACAGTATTATTACTATTGATATTGTGCAGTATTATTACTATTGATATTGTACAGTATTATTACAAATGATATGGTACAGTATTATTACAAATGATATGGTACAGTATTATTACAAATGATATGGTACAGTATTATTACAAATGATATAGTACAGTATTATTACTATTGATATGGTACAGTATTATTACTATTGATATGGTACAGTATTATTACTATTGATATAGTACAGTATTATTACAAATGATATGGTACAGTATTATTACAAATGATATGGTACAGTATTATTACAAATGATTTAGTACAGTATTATTACAAATGATATTGTACAGTATTATTACTATTGATATGGTACAGTATTATTACAAATGATATGGTACAGTATTATTACAAATGATATAGTACAGTATTATTACTATTGATATGGTACAGTATTATTACTATTGATATGGTACAGTATTATCACTATTGATATGGTACAGTATTATTACTATTGATATAGTACAGTATTATTACAAATGATATGGTACAGTATTATTACAAATGATATAGTACAGTATTATTACAAATGATATGGTACAGTATTATTACTATTGATATGGTACAGTATTATTACTATTGATATGGTACAGTATTATTACTATTGATATAGTACAGTATTATTACAAATGATATGGTACAGTATTATTACAAATGATATGGTACAGTATTATTACAAATGATATAGTACAGTATTATTACAAATGATATGGTACAGTATTATTACTATTGATATGGTACAGTATTATTACAAATGATATGGTACAGTATTATTACAAATGATATGGTACAGTATTATTACAAATGATATGGTACAGTATTATTACAAATGATATGGTACAGTATTATTACAAATGATATAGTACAGTATTATTACAAATGATATGGTACAGTATTATTACTATTGATATGGTACAGTATTATTACTATTGATATGGTACAGTATTATTACTATTGATATGGTACAGTATTATTACAAATGATATGGTACAGTATTATTACTATTGATATTGTGCAGTATTATTACAAATTATATGGTACAGTGTTATTACTATTGATATGGTACAGTACAGTATTATTACAAATGATATGGTACAGTACAGTATTATTGCTATTGATATGGTGCAGTACAGTATTATTACAAATTATATGGTACAGTACAGTATTATTACTATTGATATGGTACAGTATTATTACTATTGATATGGTGCTGTATTATTACTATTGAATGTAAATACGATTGTTTGAGTTTTTCGTGAGAGACATGGCTACATTTCAGGAACACGTCAGAACAGGCGAAAATGGTTGTGATTCAAGGTATGTTGTTCTTTGTCTAGCAGAAATGTAAAAGATGTTTATCTGTGCTTCTGTGTATAAACTGTTTAGTATATCGACACGTACAGCTATTCATTATACACACATCAACTAGAAAAACATACACCAGATGATAACGTATTGTAAGACATCACACATATTCAATAGATGACACGTTAACAAGATAAAGAGACTCTTTATAGGCAACACACATATATACGCACGTTATGAACCCAACAGTATACAACACTAAGCTGAATAATTGTTAGTTTTTGGTTTGTCCATTTTGCAAGTTTGTCGTTCAGTGAAGAAACCAGGTGTCATTGTCACCTCAAAGTAAAACACTGTTGCATTGTTTTGAACTTTTATTAAAACTTCATTCGAAAGAGAAAATCCTTTGTTACAGTTCTGTTAAGGTCACTGGGGTATTCTTTCTGTTTATCAACAACAACAAAGAAAAACTTCTTTCAGTCGTCGTTACAGAAATCTCGGCCACTGAATTCCCTGTCGTTCGTCTTCTTATACACTTTCTATTTTGCCACATTTGCATATCTGACGCGATCTTTTCCATGGCTACGAGGTATATTTTAATCCTCTATACGTCGCCATGTTTTTGTTTCATCATCCCCTCGCCTGTTGATAAATCTGCTTTTCATATCTGTTTCCTTCTTTTATTTTTGTTTCACTCATTTAGTTTTATAAACTGCATGTTTAGTTTGATGCATAGATGCATTATGAAGACGGCAGGCTTGCAATGGGAAAATATTTGTCTAACAGAAAAGACCACTCAACAAATGGGCTGGTGTCTTTGAAATGATAATGTCTTAGATACCAGGGTTTACGCTGATAAATCGAACCCCTTAGGATCCTCCCTGCATTAATTGTGTCCGAGATGGGTATATTTGATGATGACACCATGCTCTATAATAGCTATGTGTCAACATGATTTTACCGTATGTATAGATTCGTTTTTTCTCATCTGACACACCACTCTGCGACCTTGCATCTCAGAGACGATGCTCTTTGAAAAAATGGAGACAGACACACATACATAGTGAGTTTTATAAACTAGATTAATTCAGAAAGTTTTCCAACATTTTCAGCTTCTTCTGGCAATATTAACCGATTGAAACTGGTGCCAAAACAAAGAAAGCTGGTGTTATGAACAATGTGGAAAAATACATAGTATTGATCTCGATTCCGTCCCGAACAATGTCGAGTCTTCTGGCTCGTAAATATATAAATCTCTGTATTATTATTATTCTCTTCATTTTTTTTCCTTTGAATATATGTGCAGTATTACCAAGATTTCAAGTGACCATTGAACCTCCATCATATCTTTTGCTAAACGTGCCTGAAATACATATCAGAGTTTGTGCCAAGTGAGTACCTTTTTTGTTTTTAAATCCTGTTTGCTAATTTTCAACAATCCATTGTATTTTGGAAGGGTTAAAAGCCTATATTACCATTTTTGTAATGTTTGTGAATTTTTGAGATGAGAATTGATAATTCATATCTTTTTTTAATTCTTCAGACTACTTGTATTTTCACAACATTATGGTCAGTGTAAGCTCTAACCTTCTTCAGGTGTATCTTGTTAAACTCTGGAAATCTTTCTGTCGAACTCTGGAAATCTTTCTGTCGAACTCTGGAAATCTTTCTGTCGAACTCTGGAAATCTTTCTGTCGAACTCTGGAAATCTTTCTGTCGAACTCAGGAAATCTTTCTGCATGGAATTTAAAACGGAACCTTTTACTTAATCCACGAGGGTAGTGTGCTCTTGTTCTGCCAGCCATGTAATTGATCCTAAGTAATTCTGCAATTGTATTTTGAGTGTCGCCTACACTGAAGATTGAACCTTTAACCTCTAGAGCAATTTAGGCCTAAATAAACCGTCAATATCGTCTGCTTTTGATTGAGGTTCTTTTCGTAGATTTGGAGCACTACATATTCCTGAGGAGTTTCAAGTTCTCCTGACACTGAGGTGAGCAAGAAATTCACTTATACATGGAGTACTAATGCACTTATCACTAGTCTCTTACTTTTAAACAGAGTCCGAAAAATAAATCTAAAATCTAATTAGTGCTGCATTGTCGTCCATGCTCTTTTCCATCACTACAATGTTACATTTCTGTGTCGATTTTACAAGTACTTTAACGATTTTACAAGTACTTTAACGAAATGTGCTCTCATGCGCTTGTTCCCCCTTCGACGTTCATAATCCCGATTAATCCAACTAGCAGCAAAATCCCACCCTTTCACTATAGAGAATGAGATCATGCTGGCTGTTTAAACGAATAATCACATGATAGAGAAGGATAGAAGGATCGTGAACAGTAGAGTTTTTTTACCAGCAAAATCCCACCTCTTCACTGTTGAGATACCTAGATGCTGGGAAGCCTTCTACTCTAACAGTTTCTTCTCTTGGACTGCTAGACTTTGGAATTCTCTTCCTGTTTCTTGCTTTCCTGACTGTATTAACCTGCAGAAGTTTAAACATAATGTGAATAAACATCTTACTGCTTAACTCCATACAGTCCTCTGTTAGACACGATCCTAAATAGTAGCCATTTACGTTCCAAGTGGCAGTAAGCCTTGTTTGGAATGAAAAAAAAAACGAATGTCTCTTGTTTCCAGTGAAAGTAAGCTAAGATCAAAACAGAAGTTTCTGGATTCCAGAGACAAGTAGGTATATTAAATGAGATGAAGCTGGCTGTTTGAATGAATAATGGAATGGAAGATGGAGAAAGATAGACTATAAATTTTAGTTTTCAATTTTAGTTTGTTTTTCTTTTTTAGTTTTTTTTTTTACATAGGCGTCACGACTTATCAAGGCCCAGAGACCACTCGAGGATAAGGGTTAAGAGTGTACAGTAGTCAGTTGGACAATAAAGTAATCGTTAGTAATGGAAATTCGGTAAATTTGTTAACAAGTGGAATGACTCATCAAGAACTTGTTTACGTTGGACTTGAAGACAACCATATTGTAGTCAGCAGGAAAACGGAAGACAATTCCACAGGCGTGCAGTTCTAAGAAAGAAGCTTTGTTCATGGAATCTACGTTTAGGTTTAGGCACAGATAAAGAGTGGGGGGAATTATTGATAGTGTGTACAGCTAGACGAGTGTTTCTTGTGAAAGTTTGGCGAGGGGGACCATAGATTGAAGCTCAGTTGAACACTTTCCATGAAAATAACGATAAAGCAGACAAACTCGCAACATCTCTTCTGTGAGATAGAGGTTGCAGCGAAGAGAAAAGGACATCTCCTATGAGGCTACGAAGTCTATTTTGAACTCTATCAAGGCAAGACAAGTCCTTTCTAGCAGCTCCTGCCCAGATGAGGCAACAGTATTCCATCCTTGGACGTACCTGGCTCTTATATAGATAGAGAATTGCATCAGCAATGAGATATCTACTGGATTGATAGAAGGATCTCACCATTTTTCCAGCAGCCTTGGCAACAGATTTGATGTACGTGTTCCATTTAAGATCAGGAGTAAAGGTCAAGCTCAGAAGCTTGTCAAAACTTGAGGCCTCCCAAGACGAGTGTTGAATTTATGTGCTAACCAGCAAAATTTATAGACTACTTATGAATATTATTTTGCGTTTCCTCTAAAGATATGAGCCATTCCATGGAATAAGGAAAAGAATTTAAATCTTTTGTATTCCTTGTTGAATAATAAATTTGTCGAAAATTTTTCATTTACAGAATCTAATTCCAAATTTTTACTTATACTATTGCCCTATCTCGTATATTGAGCTTTTTCATCTGGTTGTTATTGTATTATAAATATTGATACTAATATGTATATGGACTTTAAGTTCACACTATTATAAAATCTGTAATCTGAAATTATTTCTTATTTTTTTCTCTCTCTCTCTCTATATATATATATATATATATATATATATATATATATATATATATATATATTTATTCCAGGTTGAAAGATAACCAAAAATTAAGAATAATTGAATAAAGGGTTCCATTCAAAATTCAAGGGTCGTTGATAGTGCTCAATTAAAGAGAGCAAATTATAGTTTTTATTTTTCTTTATGTAAATACTGTCATAGCTTGCTACGATATGCACCGTTTCGATCATAATTGATCTCATCAGGCAAGAAAATTTAAAAATTAAAAAGGGTACAAGACCATTTTCAATTTTAGAGGAGAGAAAATATACTTTGTCATGATTGGCATGAAGCAAGGTTAATGTTCCTCTTGCTTCATGCTATATATATATATATATATATATATATATAACATTAATTAATGACATCAAAATTTATGATAATTTATGGTTTCACAGATTTTACAACACATTCTCAAAGTTCTTTACTGTGACGCTCATCAGGAAATTTTTTTTTACTTGGGAGTCACCACTTATCAACGCCCAAAAGCCACTCAAGGATAAGGGTTAATGAATGCAAGGTGTTAGTAAAGTAATCGTTTTGATTATTTATGGGGATGGCTCAACAGGAACTTGTTTACATTGGATTTGAAGGCTACCATGTTGTATTTAACAAGGAAGAAAGCCAATGGAACAATGTTTCATAGGGAAGCAATTCTGGGAAAGAAGCTTTGTTCATGGAATCTGTGTTTAGATTTAGGCACAGAGAGTGGGGAAAATTGTTGATAGTCGAGTGGTTTTTGTAAAAGTTTGGCAAGTCGGTTTTGAACTCCATCAAAACTGAGTAGGGCGTGCCAAGCAGCTCCTGCCCAGATGTGGCAATAGTACTCCATTTTAGGGTGTACCTGGCTCTTCTACAGATAGAGGATTGCATTAGAATGAGATGCCCACTGGAGTGGTAGAGTAATCCAACTATTTTTCTAGCAATCTTGACAACAGATTTGATGTATGTGTTCCATTTCAGATCAGGAGTAAAGGTCGGTCCCAGAAGCTTGCCAAGACATAGAGCTTCCCCAAGACGAGAGCCATTCATTTCAATTGGGATGTGATGAGAGTCAGACGATTATGATGAAAGGAGAGACGCTTGGTTTTCTATGCTTTAAAATCAACCAGCCACCTTTTTCCCCATTGCACCACGTTCTCAAGATCAGAAGAGAGGGAATCAGAAAGATCTTAGTCATTGCTGGCCATTGAAATGTTGCCATAGATGGTGGTGTCGTCTGCATAAATGTCTACGAATAATGAACACAAAGCAGGAATAAGGATCCTTTTAATAGTTTCTTTTCACTGGAGAGTTCCTATATGAATGATGACATCAAACAAGATCAACTTTTAGGACCACATCCATATGGGTACGGCAAAAGTAAAATGGTGTATATTTTCTGTGGATTTTTTGAGATGAGGTTTTCATAATTCGTTCATTCATTTTTTACACCACGTTTCGTTTAACTTATACCCTGGCCTTCTTCAGGTGGTTAACCGCAACAGGATAGAAATATTGAGTTTTGTAAGTGTATCCCCAGTAATTAGAGGCTGTATTTATTTGCTTCCCCACTGAGCAAATTAGGCACAAGGCCGTTTTTTCATGTAGGGAGAGGGGTACCGGCTCCTGAGAGGTGGGAAATGGGAGCTGGATAGTGAGAGCCTGCTGGTATATAGGGTTGCCCCTACATGGGCCAGAAAATTGCCACAAGGGAAATGGTCTTTGATTGCAGCATCTGCCGGAACAGATACTACACTTTGAGATATTAAATTTTTTATTCACAGGCAAAAAATACAATAGGGAAAATCAACAAAAAATTTAGGCACATGGCCAACTCAAAAAGAAGGGGGGGTGAGGTTGGTTGATCCATCTCGTCTCTATTGGAAATTTTAAAAGATTTCTCTCTCGGCCAGCATTTTTTATCATAGTTACCCTTTTAAATTTGTATTTATGTGTGTGTGTGTGTGTGTGTGTGTGTGTGTGTGTGTGTGTGTGTGTGTGTGTGTGTGTGTGTGTGTGTGGTGGGAGGGGGGTTGTTCCTACTTAAACCCAATTTTAAAACATTTTTTATTTATATCGAAAAATACAAAAAATATAACAATATTAATTATTAATAAAATTTTGATCTTGGCCCGAAGGCCACAAAGGTCCTCCTGCGGAGGGGGGGGGGGATTTGTCAGCTATCCCCAGTAATTAGAGGCGTTGAGTCTTTACAGTTCCATGTGTGCATTGTCTGAAGATAGCGGTTTCAATCCTACCCAAAGTAGGCCAGAGGATTAGTCGGCCAAAATGTGGTGAGACAACAACAATGGAAGACTCAGCATTTCTATCGCCTGAAGAAGGCCAGAGGATGAATTAGCCGAAACGTGGTGAAACAACAAAAGCTATGGAAATGAGGATAACAGTCCGCAAAAAAATGATTACACTTAAATGGAACAGTTCAAAATTATGAATGCATACACAATCATAAAATCGAAAAAAAAATGATTAAATTCATTTTTGAATAAAACAACTTGATTTGAACTGTCTATGCTTTAACTGTCTGCTATAAAAATCAATGGTTCTTGTCCAGAATTCCCCCTATATTAAAAAATTAAAATTTTAAAAAAATCTGATGTACGTACCCGTGACTAAACAAAAATATATTCCAAAAATTACGTCAACTGATTAAGTAGATTTATTTATAAGAAAATCAAATTTTATGAATATATGAGGAGTGACTGTCCCGCCCACCATTTTGAAAACAATCACGAGAACCAAAGGTAGATAACTAAACAATAATTCAAATTTGCAAGGCTTTTTTTTTTGTTGTTGTTTTAATACCTACAAATTTTTATTAATCGCTTAAAAATGATTTCCTCTACAAAAATAAAACTATCAATGTACGTGATTTTTGAAATATGTTATTTCCATTTCATCCCGGGTATGTACATCATACAGATTTATTCTTTATTTTTGTTGTTTTAGTATAGGTGGAATTCTGGACTAAAACTAAACCAATTTAGTTTTTCTTCGTTATTGTAGTGAAATTCGAAAATTGAATTATTGAATTTCAATTCAATTTTCAAGTGAAGCCAATGGCATCTACTAAATTGTCATGTCGCAGTAATGAAAATATCCAAAAATTACAAAAAACAAGGTAATTAATTATTAATGAAAGCAATTTTCAAAAACAATTAGCGAAAATTAAGTTTTGCTAAATTGGCCTAATTGCAATTTTCAGAAGATATTTAACTCCCTTTTGTTACAATTAGAACTCTCTGGTTTCTCTTTTGCAGAACTCAATTTTTGCTAATTGTCTTTGAAAATTGTTTTCATTAACAATTAATTTCCTACCTTATCGTTTTTGTTTTTTTTTTGGGGGGGGGTTGTAATTTCTTGATATTTTCATTACTGAGACCTGACAATTAAAGTAGATACCATTGGTTTTACTTGAAAACTTCATTTTTGCTAACGGTCTTGAAAAAATTTTTTTTTTTTATTAATAATTAATTTTCTACCTTATTGTTTTTCATAATTTTTGGATATGTTCATTAATGTGACATGACAATTAAATGGATGCCATTGGTTTTACTTGAATTTCAGTATTTTGAATTTGGAATTTCGCTCTAATAACAAAGAAGAACCCCCAACTCCAAAATATAAATACATATGTATCTGTAGTGACTTCAGCGGTGGGGCTAGGGCTGAGCCAGTGTTGTTTGACTTGTCAAACACAATATCCTCAATAAATCTTCCTCAGAAGTATGATTTGGACAATTTGCTTGAGAGTGCAAGATTGGATATTTCTACCCTTTTATTTATTTATTTTTTTTATTCCATGCATAGGTGAATGTTGGCTTTGTAAAGATCTAGGATAATGTGTGAATATTTTTCTAACACAGTAGAGGGAGCCCACCTATTTTGCAGCAGCCTTGGCAGTGTCTTCTATGTATTTTCCAGTAGTGTTTATTAATAATTAATTTTCTACCCTATCGTTTTTCATTTTCATAATTTCTTGATATTTTCATTACTGCGACATGACAATTAAGTAGATACATTGGTTTTACTTGAAATTCAATATTTTGATTTTCAAATTCCGCTACACCCTGGTTAAGATCAAAGTGTAGTATCTGTTCTTCAGATGCTGCGTTTCCATTTCTTGTTCTCTTTCGGTGGAGGAGCAGTCCTTCACGATTGAGACAATGTTTTATTTTTGTACCTTTTCTCCACATTAAAAAAACGACCCTAGTGTCTAACTCTGGTCCCGTGGGGAGGCATAGTAAATAGGTACAATAACAAAGAACCTAATCACTTTATCATTACAAATTAAAAAGAAACTTTTTTTCCTTCGTTTTTTTTTTTTTTTTTTTTTTTTTTTTTTTGGACTTTTTTGTTTTGATTTGTTTTGGAAATCTTGATTTGTGATGAACTCGTTTGAGAAAAATGCAACCGGCTGATTTTTTTTTTTTTTTTTTTTTTTTTTTTTTTCACTGAATTTCTTTTTCTTTTTAAAAATTTGAGTCAACCACAAGGGAAAGAAATCCAAGGCAAATTAAGAAGTACAATTTGTGTGCACACATCGTCTGGGGAAGATGATGGAAGACCTTGTGCTAATTATACATCAGAGGTTTGTAGATTATTTTTTATTATTAAAACTAAAAGTATGTTTTATTTGGACGATATTATTTTTTTTGCTTTCTTTCCGCCTCAATACTTACCTTTAAAATGACAACTTTTATATGTTTTCAGGTGTGCTATAAACGAATATCACATTTAAATTTGGGGCAAACAAGTAGTTTTCTACATATTACGACCTTTATTATCCAATTTAATCTTTTATATTTTTACTGGCGGCTATGTTTTTTCCCAACTAAACAAGTACTAATGCGCTTGCATGTTACAAAACACCCCCTTTTCCCTATATTAAGAATGGAGAATGCCACTGACATTTATTAAATAATGAATTGAAAAGTTTCAATATCCAGAAAACTACTTTTCTGCCCCAGATTTGAATGTGATATTCGTTTTCAGCATACCTGAAAACCTAAAAAATCGTCATTCTAAAGGTGAGTGTTAAGTTGCAGTTAAAGTAAAAACTTACCACATTGGGTGTTATTCTCATGACATTTCTACCGATGTAACCTCCGACCTTCTTGACAATGATTCCTATTGGTGAATAGTGGAAAAAATGGTTTTGTTTTTTTTCCAACAAATCATAATTGTTAGTCTTTGAAACGTGATATAATAAAGTCGTACTAGCAGGACCTGTGGAAATTTCACAGCAGACTCTTTCATATGTAATATATTGATGTTGGCATTCTGTGGATGTTCAACGTAAATGGAGACGTCCTGATGTTATTGTAGCTCTTTTGTTAAAACTGCAAAAGTACTTATCTAATTTAGCAAGGAGGCTCGGTGTAGCCCATGTGTAAAGTACGCTTAAATATATTTTAATTTATGCAGAATTCGTATATATTGTTATAGAATCAATTTTCTATCGATTCTTATATATTATAAAGTTGTGATTAAAAAATATACCCATATATTTGAAGCGAAACCGAAACCAAAACTTATGAAGAAAAAAAAAATATATATATATATATAACTTGAGTTTCTTCAGTTATAATCGAAACTGAAACCAAAGCTTATGAAGAATTCTTGCTAAAATTATTTTTAAAAAATAGACGACTTGAGTGTTATCAGCGAGAATCAAAACCGAAACCAAAACTTATGAAGAATTTTTGGTAAAATTATTTATTACAAGAAATGGAAGGTCATAACAATTAAATGACAATCACTCGGAAGAAAAAAAGATGTAAGCGTGATACACAAAATAACACGCATGCTATCGTATTAATAAATAGATTCTTATCTGTTTGTTTGTTTGTTCACAATTTAATTAATATGTGCAAAGGGTGCACTGTTTCGCAAATTAATTTTTATGCTGGAAACGGACTTATATACATTTTTATTCCAGCATGATGATTGCTATATATACTATCTATTGAAAAGAAATTTACATTCAATAAGTAACCTTATTTGCATGTTACATGGAAGAAAACCTATTTTAATAATTAGCTTGATGTTCTTAATTATTTGCTATGATAGAATCGTTTTAATTGTTCTATTAGAAATATTGTTTTAAAGTTGATTTATTTTATTTATTTTTATTTTTAATTATTAATAGCTGACAACAGTTGCGTTTAAAACCGGAAGTAAGGTTTTTTATTTGAGCTATGAGAGTAATATCTCCTTTAAGCTAAGAGAATTACTTCACGTTTGATTTTCATAGACCAAGAAGGGTGTGTTTTTTGCTTTTTTTAATCCAACATGTAGTCATTTTTCGTCACAAATTAGGATATTCGATGTATCTTAAAGAGTATGTGACTCTTCACTCTGCCTAGCAATATGTTTCGATCGGGCAATGCTGAGTATATACAGCTAGTGTGTTTATGAAACGAAAAGAACATAAGAGTTGTTTCCATTTTCGTTATTAATTCATGTCCGTACCGATTTGGTATAAGGAAGGTTAGAGCTCAGACAATCACAATGGCCGGAATCAGGAAGGGGAGACTTTATTATTTGTGAATTGAAAAATGGAAAGAGTATGTCATGTGCGTGTACATAAAAACCAGCTAATGGCGGTGCAAGCACAATTTAGTAGGAAAATATAGAATTTGACTCGGTGTTGACTAGTAGCGGTGGAAGCACTAAATATTGAGAGAGAAAAATGAGAACTTTTCCCTCTTTAGATGTGGCGATTGTGATGGTGTTGCTCATCGGATGTAATGTAGTATTTTATTATCACGAGTGAATGTAGCAGAAATGGTGGTCGATAGTTGCTATCAGAATAGCTGTATTGAATTTGTATGCTACATCTATTGTTGAAAACCTACGGTATTTTGGTCGAGAGGGGAATTTCTGCAATAAAAATATTATATATGGAGATTAATCTTCGTCTCAAATATTCAGAAACATTAAAACCAAAAAAATGATACAATTATTTGGAAATAAAAATGTATTTTAGTTAATTTATACCATTACCAAAAGCAATTCCATTGAAAAGTACATTTCAACATTTAAGAATATTTAATTAATAAACCGGTGTCCTATCATAACGAAAAAAAAAAAAACTTTGGTTAAATTAAAAAAAAAAACGCATGTTGATTTCCGTTTTCTGTTTAGCAGAAGTCATGCCGGTGTATACCAAGGAAAAGTCCCTGCTGATTAATGTTTACATAATTCCAGTTTAATTTTAACAGTTTACTTAAAACATGATCTTTACTTTAAAAAATAAAATTATAACTAGTTATTTCTACCTGGTATTGTAAGGGAATCTCTATCCTTTATCTTATTTAGTTATTTATGTATCTAAATTATTTCTGAACACTTTGAAAGTTTTAATTATTATGGTATCACTTGGTAATTGAATTATTAATTAAAATTAAATTTTTCTGTAAACTATAATCAATTTTGTTAACGTAATTTTGTCTTAATCTGTCTTTATACAATTATTGGATACATATGCAAAGAAGTTACCGTACTGTTTGCTGTTACTAGTATTTTCAAGTTAAATTCAAGTTTTACGGTATTTTTTGTTTATTAAATTGTTAGATGAAAGTATAGAATAGTTACAAAACACCCCCCTCTCATGTTAAAAATGGGTTTATTAAAAACGTTTAAAATTTCACGTAATCATTCATTATTTCTTTTTTTTTTTTTAACTATTAGAATGGCTGACTTGTTTCCAAATAAACTGAAATGCATTCTGGTGGATTTAAATTTGTAATAATTTTTTTTAAATTGTTTTTTTAATTTCTTTTTACAGGGTGTCTAAAAAGTCACAGAAGGGTTTTGAACTTCAGTAGATGCTTTATTTTTTATCTTTTTGTAATTTTAGCACAATCTGACTAAGACATTGGGATTTTTTTTTATGCAAAATTCAAACAATCTTTATTTATGTAAAATAATGTGTCTTAAATGTTGCCCATTTTCAGCTTCGCATATTTGTGCTCTTTTTTTTTTACACCGTGATCACCACTTATCAAGGCCTGGAAGCCACTCAGGGATAAGGGTTATTGCAAGTACATTACGTTAGTGTGGAGATTTGATGAAGTGTTTACTTAAGGGGCGGTTCATTAGGAATTTGTTAACGTTGAACTTGAAGACATCCAAGTCGTAGTCCGGTGGGAAGCAGGCAGACGGAATAGAGTTCCACAGGCGTGCAGTTCTAAGAAAGAAGCTTTGTTCATGGAATCCACGTTTTGATTTAGGCACAGATATAGAGTGGGGGAAATTTTTCACAGTGGATTCAGCTAGATGGGTGTTTTTCGTGAAAGATTGGCGAGGGGGGACCAGAGATTGGAGTTCAGACGAGCACCTGCCATGGAAATAACGATAAAACAAGGATAGGCTCGCAACGTCTCTTCTGTGGGAGAGAGATTGCAGGGTAGAGAAAAGGGCATCCCCCACTAAGTCACAAAGTCTATTTTGTACTCTGTCAAGGCAGGATAGGCTGTTTTTAGCAGCTCCTGCCCAGATATGGCAACAGTATTCCATCCTTGGACGTATTTGCTTTCCAAAACATTATTCATGACAGATTGCAGAATCTCTGGATTGCGATTTAACTCCCTTATTTCGTTCCTGACGTTTTCCTTCAATTCTTGCAGGGTTTGGGGTTTGTTTCGAATTGTGCTGTGACTTGGGCTATCTTTTACATGAAAATGCTGTAGATAAGCTCTTTGAATCAAAACAGTTAACCACTGATTTTGGTAAAACAATTTCACAACTTGTGTTCGTTGTTCAATGCTATACTTATCCATAATTAATTTCCAATATATTATCTGTGAAATATTTGAAATAGAGAAGAAAAAAAACATTAATGGTAAAATGACAAAGATTTTCAATCCTTCAGTGACTTTTTGGACAACTACATTTTTAAATTTCAATAAATCTATAATTGCCATGTGATTTTCATTTCAGATCTGTGGCTGCCATAATTTTACAGTGAATGCAACGATGATTGGATTGTCGCTGAGGAAATATTCTTTGAAAAATGCTTTTCTTGATGTTTTTGCTTCCGTCACAGATTCGGATTCA
This sequence comes from Euprymna scolopes, assembly GCF_053919585.1. NCBI lineage: Eukaryota > Metazoa > Mollusca > Cephalopoda > Sepiida > Sepiolidae > Euprymna > Euprymna scolopes. The sequence goes on from NC_136516.1 coordinate 33,751,272, forward strand.
AGTGAGTTTGTTTTTTATGGGTTTAAACAAAATGAAAAATTGACAAAAGGCGGAAACTCTCTCTCTCTCTCTCTCTTTGCTTCTTTGTGTTTCTCTCTGTCTCCCTTTCTCCCTTTTTGTTCCCTCTCTCTCTCTGTTTCCCTCTTTCTCTCTCTTTGTAAAAGAGCTACTGATGCATGTTAGAAGCTGCATGACACATATGCAAATGACCAAGCCAGTGCGTGAGCTGACGTCGCAGTAGAGGAAGAAAAAGGAAAGAAAAAGCGGAAAGAAAAAAAGATACAGCGTGATGAGAGTACTGGCAAGGCATGCCGGCATGAGATGGACGTGTCGAGATGGCAGACTTTTGTTAACCACATGGCAGACAAGATGAATGAAGAGGCTTTTAAAAACAAGATGTGATGTGTTGTTGGAAAGTACCATGAATAAATGCCTTCTATTTTAACTAAAAACAAAGCGAGTCATATTTTTTGTTCCTTTGCAACTGTCTCGGATACAACGTCTGATATAGTCGTGTTGGGTCTGAGTATTAAAATGTAATGACACAATTAAAGATTAACGACCACACTACATTTCTTTGGCTGTGTGTGTGTGTGTGTCTCTCTCTCTCTCTCTCTCTCTCTCTCTCTCTCTCTCTCTCTCTCTCTCTCTCTCTGTTTATTCATAATTAAAAATAGTAAAACTGAAGATTGAAATCGTCCATTATAAAAAAAATAGGGAACATCACCACAAGTATTAATACTACTTAATACATAGCTGGAGAGAATAGAAGTCACAAAGAGAGAAAGGATGAACAGAAAGATTAATTTTGGATCTTGATTATTTTTTTTTTAATAATTGAACTGGCTTTGCAAATTCCCTTTTTTCTGATTTAAAGAATCTTACCCGACTTCAATGGGTGACCAAACGGTTCACCCCCCCCCAGTAAACACGAAACTCAGCAACATTGTCAAAGATTAAAAACCAAATCCTAGATAAATTTAGTCTTCTGTTTAATTTTCGATTCCAACAAAGAGTGTGCATTGTTGGAAGGGGGCGCGGAATGCTTTATACCCCCCAAAACAGTATTATGGCGCCATAGATCGATAGTGCTATCTCCGTTGGTATATCTTCATATATTTTTTTTCTTTTCTTTTCTTTTCACTTTTCTAGGAATAACAGTTAATTCTACAAGTTATGGTCCGGAAATAAAATCCGAACACGTGATAGTTGACATCCAATCATCAGAATTTTCTTTCAAACCAGGATTTCTTTATTACGGCAAGGTTTGTTTTTGAGCTTTACATTTGATATATATATATATATATATATATATATATATATATATATATATATATATATATATAAAGGGTTATTCCAAAAGTAAAGGTCCTATTTTATTTTTAACTAAAAAAGTTAAAGAGCTACGATGATGGAAATGGTACCATTAAAACGAGCAACATTTTGTACTCCATAATTTATTTTTTTCTACATAGTTATCACCATTCTCAATGCAGTGTTGATGAACAATAGCTGTGCATGGGCATCCGGAGCACACTTTGTCATACGAGGGCCATTCCAAAAGTAGAGCCTCCTATTTTTTTATAACTCAAAAAATTGAAGACCTACGAAGATGGAAATGGTATCATTAAAACAAGCGCACTTTTATTAATTTATTTATTGCGGACTATTATTCTCATCTTTATTAGTTGTTATTTCACGACGTTTCGGCCAACTATTCCTCTGGCCTTCGTCAGGTGGTAACCGCGACGGATAGGAACTTTGAATCTCCTAACTGCATTCTCAGCAATCACTGCCATCCGTAGTTATCATTTCACCACGTTTTTTGGCCAAGTAAGCCTCTGGCCGGCTTTGGGTAGGATTGAAACCGCTATCTTTAGGCAATTCTCATCTGGAAGATGTAGAGATTCAATGTCTCTATCAATTGCGCCATGGGCCCCGCAGGGCGATTGAGGTTGGATTTTTTGATCTTATAAATCCACGTTCATTTATTATCTGATCTTCCATGGTCGGGTCCATACCGAATGGTATATATATTATTTTAATTGGAATTCATTATTGAGATGAGTATTATTTATATTAATTTATTTATTGCGGACTATCATTCTCATCTTTATTGGTTGTTGTTTCATGACGTTTCAGCCAACTATTCACGACGAGGTGAAATAATAACTACGGATGGCAGTGATTGCTGAGAATGCAGTTAGGAGATTCGAAGTTCCTATCCGTTGCGGTTACCACCTGATGAAGGCCAGAGGAATAGTTGGCCGAAACGTCGTCAAACAACAACTAATAAAGATGAGAATAATAGTCCGCAATAAATAAATTAATATAAATAAGACTCATCTCAATAATGAATTCCAATTAAAATAATATAAAGCGACCTTTTATGCTCCAGAATTTATTTTCTGCGGTCACCACCATTCTCAGTGCACTTTTGACATGAATTTAATTACACATCTTTGCTTCCAATGCATTTCTATGACAGGGGTTGCTTTCTTAGTCTCAATTCGTCAATATCTGCAACATGGAGATGAAACTTTCAGGTCTTGAATGCATAAGTTCAGTTATCATAATGTGATTTGCAATCCCCTCTGATCCATTTAGGCAGAATAAAAAAATAGTAGGCATGACGTGTGTGTGTGTGTATATATATGTATGTATGCATATATATATATATATATATATATATATATATATATATAGTATGGTTATTATACAAACATTATTGGTTACATATGTGCATACATTTCAGTGAAACCTTAATTCAGAGGGACTACCTCATCAGACCTAAAAAAGGAACAATATTAAAGCCAAGATTCATTCATTTTGTATATAAAAGATATTGCAGGTGTAACTAAAACCATGGAAAAGGAGGGGTACAGTTCGTGAGGACGGTAGGTGGAGTTAGGAAGTGGGGAAAGAGAGGAATAGGGAGTAAAAGAGGAGGAAGGGGAAATACATACCAGACTGGCCAGAGTATTTCAGTGAGAGGTTCTCCATTGAGCATTCTTTAAAATACAAAAACGTACATTATTTCCCACACCAACTAAATATTTCTTCATTTCCAGGTGAATGTCTACAGACCGGATTTCAGTACCGCACCAGGTGAATTGGTCGAAATCAGCGCCATTGATTATGTAAATGATGTTCGGCTATCAAAGAATTTCACAACAGATCAAAATGGAAGCATTAATTTTACGATCAACCAATTTGATTCACGGACGGAACAATTTTATCTTGAGGTAACTTTTCTTTTTTTTTTTTAAATTTATATCATATACTAGCAGGGAGACCTGATGTTGCCCAGGATTGAATGATGATTAACAAATGTTTCACACTCCCATATTTTTATGGTCATCCAAATTTGTGAAATCGCCCATTTTTAAATCAAATTGATTTTTTGCTCTAGTTGGGGACCCATCACAGTGCACTGGGAAGAAGCTTCATATGCTTCTCTGCAGTGACTTTGTCCAGAATACATTTTAGTCTACATTGCACTATAGGGAACCTACTGTTGATTTTATAAGATTATTTTTTATATATAAAAGCTAAAGAATTAAAGTTAAAAATACAAAAGTCAAGTATCATGGTGCAATTGTCCTTTAAACAGAAGCATTCATTTCGAACGTGCCCCTGTCATATCAAAGAACCTACTGTTGATTTTATACGTCGAACCTTTTGGCTTGTGTGTTAATAAAACTTCTCAAATGCACTTGTGATGTTAGGTTGTGTAAGGTGTTAACTTTGGTCAAAATCGCCTGTTCCTTCTTTCATCGGATAATTTCGATTATCGATATTTCTCGAAGACCTTCTGATACAAAATCTATCTGTGAACTCTGCCAGGCATATAAAGTACCTTCATGTGAAATTTTATAAAAAATCAGCCCAGCCGTTTTGGAGTCCATAGGGAACGAACTCGCAAACACATACACAAAGTTCATTTTATATAATAGAAATAGAGATATATATCTGCAATATGTTGAATTTAATTAGTATTCCTATGAATTTAAAATGTATTACCCGGGATATGGCATTAAAAATTAGTAACAAAATACAGTACAGTATATAATACACATATAGATAATCAAATAACATTATAAATAACACTGTAAGGCGGGGCGAATACTGTAACTAGGGGGCAGAAAACACCGTATACCACATCATAACCTGAAAAAAACATATTCTGGGGCCACCGTATCCCGAGGTTCTATTTTATTAAATTTTCTTATCAGTGAAGCGGTTGAATTAAATTCACAAGTCAAAAGATTTTTTGATTTTTTTATTACATTTTCACCCCAAACAAGGCACATCGTCACTTTGATGTAGGGGGCTACTATCAGGGGCAGCAACTGCTGGGGCACTATATTGGGATTTGGGCAGCAAGATGTCAGTTCATGTTACACTTGAACTTCTGCATGTCAGTACAGTTAGGGAAGCAGGGACCTGGAATGGAATTCCAGAGTCTAGCGGTTCTGGGGAAGAAACTACTGGAGTAGAAAGCTCTTTTGCATCTAGGGATCTCTACTGTGTGGGGGTGGGATTTAGCTACATGTCGGGTTTGTCAAAGGGTGTCTACGTCGTGGGGGCACAAGTGTGATGCAGTTCGTCAGAGCATCTACTATTAAAATACTTGTAGAACAGGCAGAGGGATGCAACGTTTCGTCGATGGGACAGAGGCTGATGCTAGTTCAGGGCCTATCAGATTTGCGACTCTCTTTTGAACCTTGTCTAGGAGCGAGAGACTAGCAGCAGATGCATCAGCCCAAATGTGACAACAATACTCCATACATGGTCGAATGGTTGCCTTATAGAGGTACAGGATACTTTCAAGTGTCAGTAGTTTTCTAGCACGGTAGAGAGAGCCTACCATTTTTGCAGCGGCCCTGGCAATGTTTTCAATATAATTGTTCCAACTCATGTTTCCTGTGAACGTTAGGCCAAGCAGTCTGAAAGATGTACTCTCAGACAGGCAGTCACTGGCCATTGCTATTGGTGGCAGAGAAGGTTTCTTGTAATTATTGAAGAAAACCAGTTTAGTCTTGGCAGCATTGAATGTGACCATCCATTTATGTCCCCATTCCACTACAGATTGGATAAAGATAAATCATAAATAATTCCATTAAGATTTGAATCCAGAAGAAAAGTAGACAGTCACATCATAATTATGTTATTTCCTCTGATATCATCATCTATAATAGAAATTTCACCTGTCTGTTTAAAGGTATGTATGTATGTATGTATGTATGTATGTATATTTGTATGTCTACCTAAAACTTTCGACAGAGGCGACAGATTTTCACAAGATCGGTATTGTTTTGAAGCTTGATCCTTCGGATGACAAATATCGAAAAATTAGCTAAAAACATTAATTCCTTCACCCTCAACTGGGCAGTTTTCTACAAGGAAGGGTCGATTTTTTGCGAGCCATTTTTGCAATTTTTTATCGGTTGGATTGAGTTTGCCTTATTTTAACGTTCCAAACTTCCGGTCGTGTCATGGAGTAGTGGTAAGACGCCAGATTTTCTTTCACTTTCTTTTCTGCCTTCGCGTCATGGGTTCGAGCCTCTCTGCCACCACTTTTTTTTTTTTTTTTGGCTCAACACACACCTGCAAACACATGTGCAATGCCAGGCACACAGGCTAGTATTGTATAAATCCAAAGATTCTATTGTTGGCAATGGTTTCCCGACATTTTTAGAAAGAATCGGATACTTGGGGATCACGTTAAGGTTGCCAACATCCTCAGTGAAAGTGATTTTTTTGTGGAACGAACTGGATTCAAACTTGGGACACCCAATTTGTCAGTCCGTGTCGTTAACTACTTGACCACCGTCATTTCCTCTGATGAGAAAAATGTCTGCATGTTTAAAACTCCATGTAAAATAGATGTTGCTTGAAACTAAAACGCAAACGGGATAATGACGAAGAGGATGAATTGTTCATTTTATGTGTGTGAATCCACACAGTTAAATTGTTCTTCTTTGTTTCTTGTAATGATGAAGCAGAATTGATGTGTGTATTCGTCTGCCCTATTTCGTGAGTGTGGAGATGTGTGCAGCAGTTTTCATCCCCCCCCCTCTCCCTCACCAGAGAGGTTTCTTATTGCCTTCAAATTATTTGAGTTAATCTTTTAAACATGTTGTTCTTCTTTCATTTTAGGCTCGTTCCATCAATGGTACTTTGAGTTCTGAATCGCAGGATCACATGATGTACACGCCCATCGACCAGAAGCAAGTGAAACAGTGGTTCTCCCCTGGGAAAAAATATTTGAATATTTTGCCCATCAGTGACGTTCAAAATTGTGGAGAGAATTTAAACGTAAAACTTCTATACACTGGACGTCAACAAGAAAAAATTACGGTCTATTACATAGTCAGTATATTTTGGGTGTGGTTTGATGTCCATGAAAAAACAAAAATAATAAAAAATCTGTATGATGCATGTACCCAAACTTACGAGATTTTAGAAAGCCATTCTTAAAATGGGGAGCAGGGAGGGAAACATTAGAAAAATTCAAATTCACTTAAAAATGATTTTCTTTATGAAAATAAGACCAATTTACATGATTTTTGGTATATGACATTTTCTTTCCATTACAGGTACATATATCATAAAGATTTAAAAAAAAAAAATTTTATGGGAGTAAATTTGAACAAGCGCCAACAATTTATCTCAAAGAATTATAGTGGCATCTATTTTGTCCAGAGTTACTTCCCCTTTTATTCTCTCGACCTGAGTTTTAAAAGCTTAAGGTTTATAATCTTTTCTGTCTAGGTCCTAGATACAGAAAAGATGTCAAACTGTAATCTTTTAAGACTCTGAAAAGGGAAATAACTTGCAACCTAGACTCTAGGTTGTAATTCAGTTATTCCCCTTTTCATATTTGTAGTGAAAGATATCCCAGAGAATTATGGTTGCATGCATTTATTTGCAAGAGAATAGAATGTTGCTTCACAAGGGAAGAGAGAAAAAAAAAAAAAAATTATTATTACACGCGGCAGCACGGTCCCAAACAACTCCGTCGATTCTATCCTGAACGCTTCCGACGATTTGACACAATTCCAAACGCAATAACTCAAAACGGCATGTTACCAGAACAACTTTGATACTCTCTGGTATCAGCTTTTTTATAGCCCTTGAACAAACTCATTTTCGTCGTAGGTAGGCCTGACTTAGTTATTGACATACAATTCTTAAGTGTTTCCATGCATGCATGTCACATAGAATAATGTATCTTGTACCAGAAGTAAAACCAATCTTCTCTCCTGTCACCAGCAACACTCACATCCTTGTGTTTGGTCAAAATGAATGGCTGTCTTTCTTTGAAGAAATCCCTTGTTTTGATAGGCTTTTATGACTAACATATAGATTACATGTTCATCTTCAAGTCTAATGTCAACACTTTCAGATCTAAAATGGAAGATTTATATCCAGTCTGTGGCTTAGGTTGTGGTTGCATCATTCTGTCGCTCCAGAAAGTACCTCACTCCTGGCACAATCCTCTATTTGTATAAGAACCAGATATGTCATAAGATGGAGTATTGGTGTCACATTTGTCCTCCAACTTGGAGTACATGGTATGGGAGGGAGCTTATTACTTCCAATGCCTCTAATACAAGATTCTCTCTCTTTTCAACACCAATGCTCGAATCCTCAATTCTCCCCAGTTGAAATGAATGGTTCTCTCCTTAAGGAAACTAGTTTCTTTGATAAGTTTCTTGAACTGACTTTTCCTCCAGACTTGAAATGGAAAAGTTACATTGAATCTGTTGATAGGATAATTGGAAAAATGGTTGGATCATTCTATTACTCCAGAAAGTACCTCACTTCTGACATAATACTGTATCTGTATAAGAGCCAAATATGTCATAAGATGGAGTACTGGTGTCACATGAAATGGAAGACTTAACATTCAATCTGTTGCTAGGATCACTGGAAAAATGGTTGGAATCATTCTGATTACTCCAGAAAGCATTCAATTCCTGTTGTTATATCCTATCTGCACAAAGAAGTCCGGTGCATCCTAAGATGAGGTGCTGTTATCATATCTGTGGGAGATGCTCCTTCAAACACTCTTTTTTGCCTTGGCAGAATACAAAATCAACTTAGCAATCTAGTGGGGGATGGTTGCTTCTGTTTTTTACAACGCCTTCCTCACAGAAACAGTGCTGTTAGTCCTTCTCTGCTCTATCATTATTTCAAAGAAAGATGCTCGACTGAATACAAATTTCTGGTTTCTCCTTGTAAGACAGTCACTGCACGAACTTGTCTTACTGTAACACATGAGTGCGTGGGAAAATATCAGCAGCAGTGAAGGATAGCTGGCTTGTGAAGAGATTGGCAGTAGCAGCAGTAGCCGAAAAACGCACATATGCAAATTAGGAAGTATGCATGAAAAGAAAAAGGAAAAACAGGAGAAAAAATGTATCACGTAGTCGGGAGAAGAACAGTCGATGTCAAAGAAAATGGACATGTAACTTCGAGAATGGGCCAGCTGTGACTGGCATACGATCGGAGGAAAGAGAAATGCAAGTCAAGCTAGATGGACATGTGGCAGCGAGAGACTTTGTAAGTGGTATCGAGACGGGAGAGTTACATGTAATAAAAACTTTTTGTTAAAAAATGAAAAAAATGCCAACACGAATTTTTATTTATTTCTTTCCTTTTTTTTGTTTGTAGTGGCAACGTTACATTACTGCCACAACTGTAAAGAACTTTCCTTTCTTCCTCTATGCGCCTAGCATAAAAAAAAAATTCCTTGGACAGTTTCTTTTCAAGAACTTCCCAAAGATTGCTTCCCTGTAGATTACAACATGCTCGTCTTCAAGTCTAATGGTTACAAATACTCATTATAAAATGTCAGTATAAGTAATCAAATTTTGTTCACTTCATTCATTATTTTCAATTCTCATCATATTCTTCATCATTAAACTGACGATCAATCTCCTTTTTTTATTTTATAAGGTAGTTATCATATATGAAGCCCTGAAGGCCACTCAAGGATTAAGGTTAAAAGCATATCCTGTAAAGCATGGCTCGCTAATTAAGCAAAAATCGTTGCTTGTCCTGGACTTTGAGAGGCTAGCACTTGTATGCCAGCAAATGCTGACCGCTTAAAGATTGAAAACAAAATGCAAAAAATAAAAAAAAACAGTTTGATATAACTAATTAAACTATTTAACCAGTAAAAAAGATATAATCTGTTGACTTAGTGATATATAATAATATAATGATCATAGATATCATAAAACTATAATGATATGCCAAACTGATAATTAAATATGGTTAAATTTGTGCTCATTTCGATACTAAATACTAATCCATATTAGTCCCTATTAATTTTTAATTGTGCATCGAATGGATAGCATAATACTTAGTTTGCTGCACCTTATCATAACAAAGGCCCATACAAAATTTAAGCCAGATCGGACCAGTAGTCTTCAAAAAACACTTCTAGAGTAAACGTAGTATTGTGTTAACTAATTCCTATTAATTCCTAACTGTGCATTGAACAGATACCACAATACTTAGTTCACTGCACTTTATCATAACAAAGATCCATACAAAACTTTAATCAGATCGGCTCAGTAGTTTCTGAGAAAACTAAGAAAAATGTGGAATGGACAGACAGACAAACTTAGAAAAATATAATTCATAAAACTCACTATGTCTGTCTGTTGGTCTGTCTCAAAGTGCATCTTCTCCAAGGCATAAGACTGCAGAGTGGCGCAAAGCAGATGAAATAATTGCATTTTTTGTGGGTTGTTGTTCTTAGCCGATAAAAATAGCTGCTAAATGTTTAAAACTGAAAATAATTTGAAGTTATAAGGTGACTTAAAGTTCTCTTGTACGCATGTGCAAATATGTACATGTACACATTATACTCGGTCCATTTTTAACTGCTTCTTATCCATCTGACAATAGCTCAAACGATAACAACTAAGGCTGAAGCGCTATGTTTTGGTTTAAATTCTAGCTGATAGTAGGTAAGTCATTTTGTTTTTTGTTTGTAACTTTTTTTAGAATCACTACTATATACTGTATATTATATAATAATAATCGATGGAGAACTGACTATAATAATGAATACAAAATTTGCATAAGTTAAAATAAGTTAAAATGTAATATTTAAGCGTATTTTACGACTGGCCAATGCCGGTCACTCAACTAGTACGAGGGGCGTGTAATAAGTAATGCCCCTGACCCACTTCCAGTTGTCTGATCTAGCTGGAATTTTGCATGTGCAATGATTTATATCTCTATGGGTTATGTAACAAATTATAGCTCTGAACTAATTGTGATTTCTGTTTTACAGGTGTTTGAACTGAGTCAGGTGTGAAATGGAGCCTGCTGAATGTCGAGCAGTGATCTGGTTTTTGTATTTGAAAGGATGCACACCACAGGAGACTTTTGATGAAATGAAAGAAACTTATGGTGATAATGCCAAATCATATGACCTTGTAAAACGCTGGCATCGTGAATTCAAACAAGGCCGGAAGTCTGTGGAAACAGCTCCCAGATCTGGTTGCCCCCCTTCTGCCATTGATGAAACATCTGTCCGTTAAGTTGAGGCTGCCATTTTGAAAGATCGGCGCATTACTATTCGCCAAATAGCCCAAGATGTCAAGATTAGTACAGGGTCTATGGAAACTATCATTCATAACCATTTGCATATGCATAAGGTGTCTGCCAGATGGATTCCCAGGTTGCTCACACCATTCCAGAAGCGAGAATGCGTTGAGTGCTTGAGGATGAATTTGGAAATGTGCAAAGAAGATGAATCAAAGTTTTTCAAAAGACTGATTACACAGGATGAAACCTGGGTCCATCACTATGATCCAGAGACAAAAGCCCAGTCAATGCAGTGGAAGCACTTGAACTCACCACCTCCAAAGAAGGCAAGGGTGCAGCCCTCCGCTGGCAAGGTCATACTCACAGTCTTCTGGGATCAGGACGGAGTAGTGATGACAGATTTCCTGGCAAAGGGTACCACAATTACAGGAGCTTATTATGCTTCACTTTTGAGGAAATTAAGGGAAGCTATCAAAATCAAGAGATGGGGCAAGATCAGCAAAGGTACCCTCCTCCTGCAGGACAACGCTCCGGTCCACAACTCCCATGTTGCCAGATCAGAAGCACAGGCGTGTGGTTATGAAATCCTTCCCCATCCTCCCTACTCTCCTGATCTTGCACCCTCTGACTTTCACCTCTTCCCAGCCATGAAGTTGTTTTTGAAAGGAAAGCGTTTACCAGATGATGCAGCCTTGATTTCTGAAGTCCCGTCGTGGTTGGAGGACCAACGTGGGGTGTTCTACAAAAACGGTCTCCAGAGCTGCATCAAACTATGGGAGAAATGCATAACTCTGGGTGGTTCCTCTGTAGAGAAAGACTAATAACTGTGCCAAGTTTCGTTGCTCTACTGCTATGGGAAGTGGGTCAGGGACATTACTTATTGCACGCCGCTCGTATAATATAGATAAATAAAAAAAAAATTGCTGAAAACAGATTATTTGCCAAAAATATCCAGCCTAAAATATAATTGTGGAGAGGATTGGCACCAGTTTTCAGTTTCTGCTTTTGCATGTGGCGGCCATGACGAAGTGGATATCTTCTACTTTACCATCCAAATAATCAAAGTAATACTAAAGTCTTCAGATATTTCTGTCGACAAGACAACAACCAGCAATCTGGCATGGTCAAAATATTTACCCATATAATGGCGCTAGCTAATTAATCTGGTTATTAGATCAGAATTATGTATTTCATTTATTTTTTTATTTATTTTAGGTCTTGTCCAAAAGTCAAATTGTTGCGAATGGCCAAATGTCGTACCGGATAAGTCCGCACCATAGCCATACCAAAGAATCCCCTTCCAATTTGCTGAATACAATAGTGAACAACTTGGGTGAACCGGAAGTTGAGAGTACTGAGGATCTTTCTAATCGGGTTCCATTGCCCACAACTCCAAAAGTGGACCCGACAGTTGCAGCCAACGTTACTAATCTAGAGTCGAATTCTCAAGTGGGGGTAGATAAGAAGAAAAAGAAGAAAAGGAAGAAGAAAAATAAAAGTAAGTTGATTACTTTTTTTATCCCCCCCCCCCAGCTGGTATAGAGCAATTTTCGACATTATAGCAAAACTATTGTTGAAGAAAGATTAAAGAATGGAAAAGTCGCAAAATTATTAATTAAAAAAAAAAAGAGCCAGAAAACTATATAAAAAGAACTCGTGAAATGAAGTCAAAGTATCATAATCATAATAATAATATTTATTTTAACGTCCATTTTACATGCTGGCATGTGGTGGACGGCTTTTAGAAATCGACCTCCACACTTGGTCGTTTGATTGGAAATCATATTCTTAAAGTGAGCAAAAATTTTTATTGGTTGGACGCCCTTTCTGACGCTAACTCAGTAAATTGATTTTTTTTTATCGTGACACAAACGAAAATCCACCATCTTTCACTAATTTTTTTTTTGTTTAAGACATTTTTTTTATTGTTTGCTTTTTTTTTTCAATGTTAACAACGATAATTCAAACAAATGATTAAGCAATTGTGTGATACATTTTTAAAAGGATCGTCGTATGATAGTATGTGCTTAAGTAACATCCTAAATTTATCATTATGAATTATAGAATATGTATTTAGGCAACAGGGTGAGTAACGTGAACACATTATTTATTTTTTTTTTCAATATTTTTTCGATTCCAATACAATTACCGATTCCGTACTAAATTCCAGATTCCGATACAATATAACTTTGTTAACTTTGGTCATTCTGGTACAAAACCTATCTAAGAACACTCCCAGACACATAAACTACATTTATGTAAAATTTCAGGAAAATAGGCCCAGCTATTTTGGAGTCCATAGGAAACAAACTCATATAGACATACACGCATATATATACACACACACACAAAGTGCGTGTATATATATATATATATATATATATATATATATATATATATATATATATATATATATATATATACTGTGTATGCAAAATCAAGACTTCAAGACAAGGTGTTGATGGCAACGAAAAGTGTATTTCATTTTATGTTATAATTGTTTCAATGTCCAGTTCGACAGTTTCAAGCATTATATCGTTTGAAAATTTTCAAAAACCAGCATTTCTTCAGACTTTTTGAATAAACACACTTTTGGCAATGTAGCATTTTTTTAATAGAAAGAAAAAAGAGGGGGGAGGGTCCCTAACGGGAAGAACATGCGAGAAACATTTACCTTAGTTGTGGTTACGGAAAAGCCCATTATCTATGATTTAAAAACTTTAAATTATTATTTTCTATGTTTATTGTATTTAGCAAATTAGGTAAAAACCATTTATAATATTTGCTAATATTTTTTCCTTTGAGGAAATGGGTAAACATCGAAAACCTATAGGTTAAGGAGATATACTTATTGAAATGTATTCTTTGTCTTGCATATAATAAAAATTCTAGATTTGAAATTTAACCATTTCACATCATAAAATTTAAATTATAAATTAATAATGATATATATATATATATATATATATATATATATATATATATATATATATATACTAGACCCTCCAAATTTAGGAATATATATTTTAACAATACAGTGATATGCGCACTGTTTTTTTTTTTTTTTTTTTTGTTTTTTGTAAAATTTACCATTTAGGGGATGCACCCATTCAAACACGCCTCGACGTCCCCCAAATTTTTACAATAAGTTAATATAAAAACTTTAATAGAGAAAAGAATTGCTCTACATCAAATTTTAACTTCTATTAAGTGAGCATCAATAATATGTATGTGCTTGGTAAAATCTTAAAATATTGAACTTATTGCTATGGAATATATATTCTAGGCAACATGGTGAGTAATGTGAGTGCATTATATATATATATATATATATTTATTTATTTATTTATTTACACTTTACCATTTAGGGGAGTACCATCGAAACCATATCATACCCATGTTAAACAAATCATTCTGCACATCGTATTATTACATAAACGTGCACGTTTGCACATGTACGTTTTCGCCAGTGAACAATCAAGAAAACAAATCAACAAGACAAAGCCTTTTTATACATATGTGCGCGGTTACTAATATTCCAAATGGTCACCGATCTGATACTAGCCAGGCTCAACATTACTTAACTTCGGTGATCTGACGAGAACCAGTATGTCAACGGGATTGTGCCTTACTTAATAGAGACTTGCTGGTTTTTAACGTTTTATTGGAGAGATAAAGTTTCTTCACATGGGGGAGAGATGATCTAGGCTAAAATTAATTCCTTCTACCGTGTTTTTATACTTAAGAATTGAGAGGTGCAAATTACATCATTGGGGTGACATGCTCTCTATATTTTCAAACAAATCTTTTATTAGAGAGAGAGTGAAAGAGTTTCTTTATGGGAAGAAACTACCTAGGATAAAATTAATTTTTTTCTTTCTTGTTCTTCTACTTGAGAATTGAGAGATGCAGACGGGCAGATATCAAAGTAACACTGTTGCTAATATTCCATTTTCCAATCATCATTTTCCCATGCATGGGCTGTGATCTCCTTGTGGTTATTGATCTTCCATTTAACTTAAGACGAATATACACATGTATGGAAACATGATGGAGACTCGTTGAGGTTTCAAAGGTTTTATTAGAAATAGATAGTTTACTCATTGGGGAGAGACCATTATGTAACTAATTCTTAACTTGTTCTTCTAACTTACTCTTCATGATGACAACACACGGGCAGAGTCTCAAGGCAATATTCACCTAAATTTCTATATTGTCGGGCGTATCTTGTCTGTACCACTCCCAGCAATCAACTGACTAGAAATTTTGTTCCTGCGACTTAACATGAGACATTATCTCTCTGTCATATCATAGCACGTTTTGTCTAAGGAACTAACCTTTGACCCCCCCCTCCGCTTCAATCACACCACTTGCAGCTGGTATATTTCCGATTATCATGAAATCATCATCAGAATCCATACTAGTTAACATAGTCATTATGTGCTGGTGTAGGGTTCCAATATATAACACCCACCCAAAAAAATCATTAAAACTTAAAACTAATGTAATATCAATATTTATTGCTTATACCTATCCTGGGACGAGTAATCTATTAGTTTGTTTGTTTTTTTTTTAATTTTTTAACAATACTGTAAATTCAGCCTTGTCCATTCGTACTTTTCTCAATAACTATGCCTTGGAATTTTTTAAAAATTTGCACAAACATTAAATGATACGAGTAAAAAAAAGTAACAGAAAGGATTTTCCGGGAAAACTCCAGTTGCCTCTCCCCCCCCCCCAGGGGTGCCTTTCAAGTTAAAAATACTAAAATTGACACTTTTGTGTTTATTAAAAAAATTAATACCTTGGATTTTTATAAAACTTTCTGAAAAGTTGTAACTAACTGATTTCTATATAATTTTGTTTGTCTATACTTCGTGATAACTCTTGGGTGTGCTCCAGGGGCTCTTTTAGGGCAATAAAAACACTCCATTTTTGGGATCATTTTACCATATTTGCCCAAAATTTTCTGTGTATGTCTATTTAGCAGTTTTGCATGGTGCTGAACTCAAATTTAAATATATTAAGGCCTTGGGAGATTTGGGGCGAAAGTATGTGTGTGTGTGGGGGGGGTAAATGATGAACTTAATCATTTCTTTTTTTGCATGGTGCAGAACTCAAATTTAAATATATTAAGGCCTTGGGACATTTGGGGCGGAAGTGTGTGTATGTGGGGGGGGGGTAAATGATGAACTTAATCATTTCTTTTTTTGCATGGTGCAGAACTCAAATTTCCATATGTTAAGGCCTAAAACTGCACCATTTGTTCATTTTCACCAGGATGTGATATCCTTTGGGGACTTTTGGGGGCTAAGGGGGGGGGGGCTAAATGATGGACTTCGTCATTTCTTTTTATGCCTCGTTCACTGTGCACTCACGGGGAACCTTGTTTTCTCTTAAATGTTTTTTTCTTTAAAATTCTTCTCCATTTCTCACAGATAAAGAGCGAAAACCAAGATCCGCAACAGATTTTATTGCAGAATTAAACCTCAATCTGAAAATCATTCCTGAAATGTCGCCTTTGAGTTATTTGACTGTTTATCTGCTAAATGATGATGGCGAGATGCTCAGCGATTACCGAGAATTTGGTGTCAAAACTTGCTTCAAAAATCAGGTAAGTATTTCTGTTTTATACCTAAACGTGGATTCCATGAACAAAGCTTCTTTCTTAGGACTTCTCACCTGTGGAACTCTCTTCCGTTTTCCTACTTTCCAGCTTACTATATTATGGTTGTCCTCAAGTCCAACGTAAAGAAATTCTTGATGAGCCGTTTCCTTAAGTAATCCAATTTACCAAATTTCCACTACTAACGATTACTACAATATTATCCCATTGACTACCGTACACTCATTAACACTTATCCTCGAGTGGTCTCCAGGCCTTGATAAGTGGTGATTCCTTTGTAACAAAAAAAAAAAAAAAAAAAAAAAAAACTGACCATTACATAATTGTTGTAGTGTCCTCCACCTTACAGATAACAATGAATTCTTCCACTCACTGTAAAGACTGTGAGAATATGTCTCTTGACATTAGCACACACGTTATACACTTGTTATGACAGTAACTGATTTCTTAAGTTTCTAGAGTAAGAAATAAATAATTAATTTCAGCTACGTAGTCTCTCCCCCAATGAGTAAACTATCTCTCTCTAAATAAAACTTTTTAAAGCCGAGCAAAATCACCTTTGTGTTTCATATATGAGTAGTTTTGTTCGTCTTGCTAAACTGATGAGGCGATCAACAACCACGAGAGAATCATGGACAGACAAGAAGAAGCGGCATAAAGACATTATTGTTTTTTTTTATCGCTTACAAGCAAGAACAGAACATGAGCGATTCTTTGTGGGCATGAATGAACAGGTGCGATTTGATCGCTTACGGGTGAGAACAAATATGCGCAAGTATGTGTTTGATGAAAGCAACCATGTGCATTTAATGAAAATGGTGCAGAAAGAAGCTGGTGCACCAAAGATGAGGCACTTTGGGATTTTTATTGGGAATATTATTTTCTGGGTTTTCTTTTTGTTTTTTTTGTTTTTTTTTGTTTTTTTCTAATTTTTATGAAAAAGGGAATATTATTTTCTGTATGTTTTTTTACATTTTTTTTCTAATTTTTATGAAAATAGGAATAACGATAATATTTTTCTGTTTTTTTTTGTTTTTTTTTTAATTTCCTAAACAGGTTGGACTGAAGATTCCAGAAACACCATTGTATCCAGGAGACGCCATAAATTTTGAGTTAACTGGAAGCATCCAATCATACTGCGCTCTTAACTTGGTTGACAAGAGTACGTTTCCAGGTTGGGACACTTGGATTACAAAAGATCAGGTAATGAGCAGTTGAGGAGGCAGAAGGAGAATGAGCTATTTTTTTTTTTTTTTTTGTTTGGTTTTGGAATATTCATTTTAAACTTTTTTTTTTTTTTTCATTACACTTTCACTCCAAACAAGGCACAGTGCCACTTTGATGTAGGGGGCTACCATCAAGGACATAAGTTGCAGTAATACTATGTAAGGAGTTGAGCAGCAAGATGTCTGTTCACATTACACTTGAACTTCTGCATGTCAGTACAGTTAGGGAAGCAGGAACTCAGAAGGGAATTCCAAAGTCTAGCCAGTTCTCTGGAAGAAACTATTAGAGTAAAAGGGTTTCTTACATCTAGGGATCTCAACTGTGTAGAGGTGGGACTTTGCTGCTTGTCGGGTTTGTCGGGGGTATTTACGTTGAGGGGGATACAAGGGCTTGTAGTTCGTCAGAGCATCTATTAAAATACTTGTAAAACAGGCAGCGGGATGTTACATTTCGTCGATAGGACAGAGGCTGAAGCTTAGATGACAGTTCAGAACCTATCAGGTTGGCGACTCTCTTTTGAACGCTGTTCAGGAGTGAGAGATTAGTAGCAGATGCCCCACCCCAAATGTTGCAACAATACTCCATATATGGACGAATCGTTGCCTTACAGAGGTACAGGATACTTTCAGGCATAAGTAACTTTCTAGCACGGTAAAGAGAGCCCACCTTCTTTGCAGCAGCCTTGGCAATGGTCTTAATGTATCTGTTCCAACTCATGTTTCCTGTGAACGTTAGGCCGAGGAGTTTGAACGAAGTACTTTCAGGTAATGTATCTTTAGCTATTGGTGGTTGAAAACGTTTCTGAAGCACTGAAACTACTTATAAAAAATAAAAATCGCAGTTGACCTGTTTGGCATGTCGAGTGCGGGTATTTAAAAAAAAAAAAAAAAAAAAAAAGGTAATGAACTGAGTGTTGTGCTTGGTAGCGAAAAGATGTAATGACTAATTTTACTAGTTTTATTAAAAATGTACGATCAAAATTATGCCCAATCAATGTACAACTAACTGCTCCTGCTGTTTGTCATATAGAAACATGTAAAGTTGTTTGAATCAGCAGGAGCCGAATCGGACAATTTAGTCGTGCCGGATTTTGATCATACATAAGGGGGTTTACTAAAATTGTACGACTAAATTGTGCGATTATTTGCTCCTACTGCTGTTTTGCTATTAAAGAAACTTTTACACAGACGAGCTACTAGGTTCGTCAGTACAAAACATCTTGTATTATTAAAATGAACAATACAACGAATTTACTCAAGTTTCAGGCGAGGTTATTTTTTGACAAATATCTTTTTAGCTTCATACCTAAAGATATTTGCAAAAAACTAAACTATTTTTTAAAATAGTCTCTCTTAAGCCAGAAAGTAAACAAAATAAATAGAAATACAATTATTTATGTTGCGAGATATTTCAAATTTTGTAGTAAATTTTCGTTTCGAACTTCGTTTTAAAAAAAAACAGTCAAAGAAAAAAAGATTTAGTTTGAACCTTTTTACTCCAGTTTAATTTAAAAACAAAAGAACTAGCAGTAGTCGATAATATGATAACTTAAAAAAAATGTTTGAGAAAACTTTAAAGGTAATCTCCAAAAATACCGTTAGGGCTTACAACATGGCCGCCAAAAGAGTCACGTGATCCGGCGGATCACGTGACTCTTCTGGCGGCCATGTTGTAAGCCCTAACGGTATTTTTGGAGATTACCACTTTAAAAATAGTTTCCTTTGTTTTTTTGTTTTGTTTTGTTTTTTTGATCAATGTACGCTGTTTGTCCATCCTGCAATACCGAAAGCCATTCTTAACATGGGGTGGTAATTCCGAAAGGCATTTCCTTATTTTCAACCTCTCTATGTTGAGAACGGCTTTTGGAATAAACACCCTTTGCAGGTTGGACGAGTAACACATATTGACCTTTATTTTTCTTTTTATTTTATTTATTCATTTATTTATTTATTTATTTTTTTTTTGAGAAATGAATCAGAGTCGCGTTATCATAAATAGGAACTTTACGCAATATTATTTTAAAAAAAAAGAAAGAAAAAAAAAGAAAAAAAACAGAAAATATTTTTTTAAAAATATTAGCTATTTAGTTGCACCCCCCCCCTCACGAGAGCAGTTTAGACACTAATGTTTTAAATGTGGGGAAAACTAGTTCCCCAAAAGAGGCACACGGGATTGGAAACATTGTTTCAGTCTTCAGGAATTTATTCTACTTTTTTAAAGATTTTCTAGTGTTACACTGTGTTACAAACTTAAACTTTTAAAAAAGGTCAGTTGTAAAATTTGATTAAAAAAAAAAAAAAAAAACTCTGCTGGAATTTATGATTGACTAAATTCGTTTTGTTTTTATTTCAATAATAAAGAAATAAACTTATTTATTTATTTTACAAAGATTAAAAATGAAAAAACGTGGCACACTGGGTTGAAAAAAAAAGTCTCAGTCTTTAAGAATTTGCTAAAAAATAATCGCGACTGTGACTAAGTCGTTTTATTGTTTATCTTAATAACATGTTTTGCACTGATGGACTTAGTAGATCGCTCGTGCAAGAATGAAATATTTAATAAAAATCGGGAGTTTTCTTCAGTAAATATATTTTTAGGTATTGACTTAAAAAAGATATTTGCCAAAAATAACCTCTCAAAACTTCTGAGTAAATTTGTTTTATTGTTTATTACAGGATTGTTTTACCATATTTTACATTGACGGATCCAGTTGATCTCCTGCGTCGAAGTGGCTTTAATCAGCAGCGGTGGCAATTTAGTCGTACAATGATCGTACATAATTTTTAGTCGTACATTTTTAGTAAAACCCACTATGAATACATATGGATCTCTTTTGACAAGAATATTGTTGGCTGAGTTGGGGGATTTAGCAGAGAAGTTAACAAACGAAAAAAGGGTAAAAAAATATTCAAATATATAACAAATAAATGTTACCAAAGGCAAGATAAGTTACTATTTTGCCTACTTGGATGAGTTTTGTGTTTTAACGTATTGAAAAACAAGTAGTGCTGAGTTGGTAAGTTAAACCTCCGACAACATGGTCAACAAAAACATGGCGTCTTTGGAGAGTCAATAATGGCTCAAAAGTCTTTGGAATGAGAATGAGCTGGGTTTAAAAAAAAATTGTCTGTTTTTTTTTTATATTTAATTTTAAACGTTGTCTTAAGGAGAATAGTTTCCCATCTCCCTGGAAAATTTCATCAGTATGCCCTGTATTTAAGAATCCAGGTGATCGCTCATCTCCCTCTCAGTACAGGCCAATAAGTCTCCTGTGCGTCATGAGTAAGTTGTTGGAATCTGTGTTAAATACAGAAGTAATCAACCATCTCAACAAAAATAACCTTCTTAGTGACACTCAATATGGTTTCCGTTCTGCTAGTTCTACAGTTATATCTCATAGGATTAGCAAATCTCTCGACGGAGGCCACCTTTCTAGGGCAATTGCTCTTGACATATCTAAGGCCTTTATGGCATAAAGGTTTACTTCATAAGATCTCTAGCTATGGTATAGCTGGAAATGTCTTCTCAATTATTAAATCATTTCTTTCTGATAGGTTCTTAAGAGTAGTAGTTGAGGGGCAAAAATCAGAAGCTCACAGTATTAATGCTGGTGTCCCTCAGGGGTCTATCCTGGGCCCAACTCTTTTCCTGATCTACATTAATGATCTTCCAAATCACATCCTTACATCATTTGTAGACATTTATGCTGACGACACTACCATTTATGGTAGCACATCTAAGACAGTAAACGACCAAGTTCTCTCCAATTCTCTCTCCTCTGATCTTGAGCACGTAGTACAATGGGGAAAGGAGTGGCTGGTTACTTTTAATGCATCTAAAACCAAGCTTCTCTCTTTACATCATCAACATTCTGATCCACATCTGGCATCAATTGAAATGAATGGCTCTCGTCTTCAGGAGGCCTCAAGTTTTGACAAGCTTCTGGGCTTGACCTTTACTCCTGATCTTAAATGGAACACGTACATCAAATCTGTTGCTAAGGCCGCTGGAAAAATGGTGGGATCTTTCTATCGATCCGGTAAATATCTCACTGCTGATGCTATTCTCTATCTATATAAGAGCCAGGTACGTCCAAGGATGGAATATTGTTGCCACATCTGGGCAGGAGCTGCTAGAAAGGACTTGTCCTGCCTTGATAGAGTTCAAAATAGACTTCGTAGCCTCGTAGGAGATATCCTTTTCTCTTCTTTGCAACCTCTATCTCACAGAAGAGATGTTTGTCTCTGATGTATCGTTATTTTCATGGAAGGTGTTCGACTGAGCTTCAATCTATGGTCCCCCCTCGCCAAACTTTCACAAGAAACACTCGTCTAGCTGTACACACTATCAATAATTCCACTCTTTATCTGTGCCTAAACCTAAACGTAGATTCCATGAACAAAGCTTCTTTCTTAGAACTGCACGCCTGTGGAATTGTCTTCCGTTTTCCTGCTTTCCGGCTGACTACAATATAGTTGTGTTCAAGTCTAACATAAATAAGTTCTTGATGAGCCGTTCTATATAAGTTATCAAATTTACCAAATTTTCATTATTAATGATTACTATATTGTCCAATGTCTACTGTACACTCTTTAACCCTTATCCTTGAGTGGCCTCTTGGCCTTGATAAGTGGTGATGCCTATGTAAAAAAAAAAAAAAAATTTTAAATTAGCAGAATCTATTGTTGTGTAAAAATGTGAAAGATTTAAAGCACTTGATGGGATTCTGCTCAAAGTTGCCGAAAACTTAAAATACCTTGGAGCATGTTCAGCGATTTCCATTAAAAAAAACGTATCCTATTTAAGTAAATGAAGGAATTATACCATATATATTATATTATCGTAAAACTCCATCAGTTGTCGTAAACTAGTTTGAGGACTGAACAGGCTTAAAGTATAAAAACACAGTGGTTTAGTTGTGACATCACGTAGCCCCTGGCTCGACAGCACCGCCAACCTCAAACATTGCGTGCCATGGACTTTTCTTCCATCTTTCAATGTTCTTGTTTTTAGAAATGTGGTTGCCATCGCCGTTTTCACACTGGCGGCTCTAGAAAAGAAAAGTAGAAAAAACAAACAAAATAGGGAAACAAACGTGTTGTAGACCCGTACTAGGGGTCACAAATGAAAGAAACCACAAGTAGTGTAAAGTGTATAAATAAACGTATTTATCATAAAGAATACAGGAGCCACTAAAGTGGTATGAGAGGAACGTGTTTGTAGCATGCGGTTAAACATGGTATGAATGCCTCCCTTTTGTCTCTGAAACCAGTGGTATTCATAGGACTGGTTGATTCTACTTAGTTCTCAAATAGGGGTGATTTGTACCCTACAATAAAAAGAAAACAGACTCTGTCTGTCTGACTACCGATCTTTTACATGCTAAGCTTCCCATCTATATCTCCTGTTAAAGCTGTGTTTGTCAGTCAGTTGGTCAGTTCGTTCCTCCATCTGCTCTAAGCCACAATCCGCCTTCAACCGCATCCAGCTCTCAACTCGTTAAGTGCCCCACTCAACTCTCAAATCTGTTATCAACCGTCACTGTCGTTAAGTCCAACTTTGTCGTCTGTCAACCATTTCTATTGTCGTTAACTTATAACCACTCCTCAAAGTACCCACAAACCAAATCTAAATATATCTACAGGACCATTTTTTGATCCTTCCATTAGTCACTGCCACATTCTGACCAACCATCTCATGTCAAGTTTCTTTTGTCTATCTTCTTATCTATTGTCTACTAAGAAACCCTATTTGCTATTTCTTTTGTTACTTATCTTGTCTTTTTTTTCTCTCCTACTTCCTAACACTTGGAGTCGACTATAGTATTATATAGTTAACAAAAAGTATATTAGCAAAAGTATGCTACAGAAGTACGCGTCAATCTTCTGAGCCATAACTGCCACCAATCGCTACCCATTCATAGTCTTTGGGTGTCCATTATTTCATAAGTAGGTATATCAGTTTACTCACAATTTTAAAATAAAAACAATATTTTATTTTATGAAGTTACAATGATATCACACGACACCAGATCAAATTCGGTCGCCATCTTGTTTTTATTTCGCTTGTTTAGAATTTTCTTACATTCTGCTTTGGTCGTGACCTTTAACGTTTGCTGATTTCCCTTCCAATTAAAATTGCAACTCAGAATTTTCAAACATCAACAATATTTTCTGATGTTACAATGATAATTGGTTTCTCTACCAAACGATAGGTTTGCAATCAAAATGATAGTTACTTCCGACCGAACACAAAGCAAACCGGTTTGCATAAATTCCTGACTGTACCCCGAGCCCAACCAAAGCAAATACACTCTTTCTATCTGTCTCTACTCGAACATATATACATGTTACTGTCATTTGAAATAGGTCACACAGCAATCCCATTTGAAAATTACAAACTGCTTTCTCACTGAGCATAAAAATTGACTAACGTGTGTATCTATTATCTTGAGTGGTCATAACTTTTGTAGAAATTCAAGTGGTTTACAATCACAGCATGGAAACTTATCTTAAAAGTAAAAACAATTTCATGATGGTCAAACCCTGAATCATATATATTTTTTTTTTCATCACAGGCTTGTCGTCTGCATGCATCTATTTATGACTTTTGTTTAGTTTCAAAAGACAATGGATACCCCCTGCTGTAAGGGTGACAGCATATGTAATTGATTGTGCAATCCCCAACCACGCCTTTCCTGCATCGACATTGCTTGAATCCAATGGCAAGATGTACTAAACGACTGGAAACAATGCTGCGATAAGCAGAGCACATACAGCACCTGGTATTAAGAAATAGTCACCCATTTAATATTGGCCAAAACAATATATATAATAACACTTGGATATATATATTTTGTATTTTTAGGTTTATTTTTTCTTTTGTTACAGGTTTTTAAGAAACTGAAAGACTTCCATTATCAACATGAGAAAGAATCTCCAGTACCGGACAAATACTGCCAGAATGTGTTGTTAGCCCAACAACATGGCATCATAACTGGTGGTTAGTATCAACAATCTCGCCATTTTTCTTTTTTTTTTTCTTTTTTTCATAAATATAAGACACAAGGCTGTGGCAAAAGCTGTGAAAATGAGGGCTTACCGTTCAAACGACCTAGGTGTGCATGTGTGCTTTGTCATCGCTGCGAAGCTAGGATAAGAAAAGAATTCCAAGATGGCGCCGACGGCGTTTTGTAATGGTATGATCTCGGAAACTCTCGCAAAATCTCGTGCATATATGCAAATCAGTTGGTCTTCGACAACTATAAATTCAGGTCGTTTTGGAAGGCAAGCAGTGAGGAAAGAACGGCCGGTTGGTAATTGTGTATGCTGGTTCGTGTTGGTGGCGTATCACCGTGTCTGTGTGTGTACTGATCAAACCGCTTTCCTGTCCCTTGGACTTTGAATTTTTTTAGATTGGACTTCAACTTCAAAGGCCATGAATTTTGGAGAATGTGAAATCTGTTGGGTGTTCCTTTTTTTTTTTTTACTGTGTTGCATGCATGCATATAATACCTTTCATTCGTGTGTGATTACTATGCACAAAGCCATACTCTACATCCTTATCGGCTTCAGAATTTTCTTTTCACAAAAGTTTCTTCTTTTCATCTATTCGACCTTTGAGAACTCTACCAAACTCCTCCGCCAATTTTGGGTCTAAACATTTCAAATTTTAGATGTAGATTACTTGGGCATGGATCAAACTTTTGAATTTGATTTGAGCCCAAAAAAATAAATGTTAAGGGGGTCAAAACTGGGGTCAAAGTTTTTTTTAAAAGTTGACCTCTGCGGTCTCTACCAAATTAATCAGCCAATTTTTGGTCCAAACATTTAAAATTTTACATAAAGTGTATCCAGGCATAGGGCAAGCTTTTTAATCGGTTTTTGGTCGAAAATTTGGTTGCCAAGGGGTCAAAGCTCAAAAGATTTTACCTTTGCAGTCTCTAGCAAACTATTCAGCCAATTTTGGGTCTAAACATTTGAAATTTTACATAAAGGGTATTCAGACACACAGCAAGCTTTTTAATCAGTTTTTGGGCTATAATATAGTCGTTTTCAAGTCCAATGTAAATAAGTCGTCATCTAAAATAAATAAACTCCTATCAACCAACACCGATCATCAGTGTTGTCTCATTTGACACTCATCCTTGAATGGACTCTGTGCCTTGATAAGCAATGACTCTATAGTATATCAAAAAATTATGTTAGGATGCCTTGATACTTTTTCTCCAGGAAAAAGGCTGTGCAACTGTAACTCCTGCTCCATACCTGGTCTTTCATAGTCTCAGTAGATGTATGTGTGAGTCGAACAGTGTATTGCCTACTTTTTTTTATTCTTTTTATTACATTTTCACCTCAAACAAGGCACATTGCCACTTTGATGTAGGGGCTACTATTAAGGACACAGGCTACAGGGGTACTAGGTGGAAAGTTGAACAGCAAGATGTCGGTTCATGTTACACTTGAACTTCTGCATGATGTCAGTACAGTTGGGGAAGCAGGAACCTAGAAGGGAATTCCAAAGTCTAGCGGTTCTGGGGAAGAAACTACTGGAGTAGAAGGCTCTCTTACATCTAGGGATCTCAACTGTGAAGGGGTGGGATTTTGCTGCTTGTCGGGGTATTTACATCGAGGGGGTACAAGTGGTTGCAGTTCTTCAGAGCATTCATCGTTAAAGTACTTGTAGAACAGACAGTGGGATGCTACATTTCGTTGATGGAACAGAGGATGAAGCTTAGATGACAGTTCAGAACCTATTAGGTTGGCGACTCTCTTTTGAACCTTGTCTAGGCGTGAGAGATTAGTAGCAGATGCACCAGCCCAAATATGACAACAATACTCCATACATGGGCTAATGGTGGCTTTATAGAGGTACAGGATACTTTCGGGCGTTAGTAGCTTTCTAGCACGGTAGAGAGAACCTATCTTTTTCGCAACGGTCCTGGCAATGCTGTCAATGTAATTGTTCCAACTCATGTTTCCTGTGAACGTTAGGCCGAGGAGTTTAAAAGATGTACTTTCAGATAAAGAATCTTTGGCCATTGCTATTGGTGGTAGAGAAGGTTTCTTGTAGTTATTGAAAGAAAAAAGTTTAGTCTTGGCAGCATTGAATGTGACCATCCATTTTTGTCGCCATTCCACTACAGATTGGAGGTCATCCTCTAGTGTTTCTGCCATTTTCTTTAGATATGTGTTCATACTGGACCAATACTTGTTTAGTTTGCTTTTAAAATAATTTCTTTCTTTTGTATGTACCACTGAATTACGAGGCTCATTTCAGTTGTTCATTACCTTAATTAGAAACGAATGTTTCGTGATGTTGAATCTGCAAAATAAAAAAAAAATAAAAAAAAAGAGACAGACAGAATATATATTGCTTTTTTTTTTGTTTTTTTTTATCTGTCTTGTTTTTGTTTTTGTTTTGTTTTTTCAGATTATCGAGGAAAGAGGGGAACGTCCGTCTTTTCTTCCAAATATGTTGATGCCATATATGCTTTTCAGGTAAGAAAATTATTTTTGTATTTTCAGGAGTGTAAGCATTAGAGATTCTTGTTTTTACTTTTTAATTTGTGTTGAATGACGACATTTTGCACGGGTGTCAATAGAAGAACTTGATGAGACGATTTGAAGTGATGAAGACTTGATTGAGTTTTCGATCTCAATTCAATAAATTTGACAAAAATAAATCAATCATGTTTCAATTGTAGGGAAAGGGTGGTAGAAATTTACACAGAAGAGGATACAGTGACGCAGCACGTGTCTAATTTCTTATTAAATTGTTGCTTCATTGACCCTTTTATTACATTTCCTAAAAAATCTTTTCCAAAGTCCAGGGATTCTGATTAAAAAAGCGTCCCTCCTCCAGTCCAATCGAAATCAGTGGTGAAAGAAATTTTGGTGTAAATCTTTCCAAACTTTACCATACTTTGCCTCTAGATTACTTTTTCCTATAGCAGTCGCATAGACTCTCAGAAACAGATTTAAGTAGTATCTATCGTTTGCTGGATATTTATTTGCAAGATATATGTAGTTGTTACACTTTAACATAGACCGACATATTATATGTAGAGATTGTTCGCAAAGATACAAAAAGGAAAGGAAAAAATTTCAAGCATTTTTTTTTCTAGCCATTTATTCATGCTTTTTTTTCCAAAATAATGCATTGCCTCTCATTTTAAAAGTCTCTTAGTTTATCTCGTCTGTTATGTAGTTTACAAAACTCTGTCATTTTGTCACTGTTTACTAGTCTCTTACCACCATCACCACGGGGCCACACGTCCATCTCTACTGACACGCATTTTTCTTTTCTTTTTTTTTTTTTTTGTTCTCACTCCGTGGTGCATTTTTTCTCTTTTTTTTCCTTCTCTTCCTCTGTTGTGGCGTCACTTTTCACACTGGTTCGGTCATTTGCATATGTGTCATGTGGCTGCTGCTTGTGCTAAGCAGCTCTGTTACAAAATCAATCTACAAATATTTTGAGATATTAAGAATTTGAAGTAAAAAGAAAAATGCACCAAAATGATTGAGGGTTGACAAGTCATAAAACAACTAGACTGAAAATCTTTTCAGATATCTTTCAACTGTTTTTTCTTTTTTTTCTTTTAATTTTAGGCATCTGGTTTGGTCCTTCTCACAGACATTTCTTTGGAAAGTCGACCATGTTCTTGGATAGACTCGCAGCCTTCTTATGGCGCCTCAGAAACAATTGATGAACTCTGTAAGTTTCTCGATTCCTAAAACAATACAAAATAATAAACAGCATTGGTGCACCATTTTTTTTTTTTTTTTTTTTTTTTTTTTAGTATAATGGAAAAGAAACCAAAATGCATTCAGTTGGGTTTTTATGGAATGAAATTAATAGCTACATAAAGTTGCTATTTCCTCCCTTATTTTTATTTTTAGTAAATAATTTTTTGAAAAATCTTCGAATTTCATTTGGTGCAGAGTGGAGGAGTATTATTCTTTATTTCTAAGAGCCTAATTGTGATATTATGAACCTCACTCCCTTACAGCTAAGAGAATGTTAGGAAATAATTTATAAAAAGAAAAGGGAAATAGAATAAGTAGGCGACAATGGAGGGGAAGGCAAATCTATTGAACTCTAGACAGGATGGCGCCCTGACAATTTGGTTGCTAGTTTATGAATTGTTGGATAGCAATAAGCTGAGAAGAAAAACAGATATACCAATTCTGACGATCTGCTGAAAATGACTGAGAGAGAGACCGGACATCTAGGATTTCCGGTTAAAAGTATATATACTTAAGAGCTGAGCAGATTGGACAAATTAGATAAGGGTTGAACCAGGGAGTGAGGTCACCAAGAGTCTGAAGTCAATGACTTGGTGTCTGACAAAGAAGATTGTCACTGGCACCAACATGAATGGACAATATACAGCATTTGGCATCCTTAGTCACACCAACGGTATCACACACAGACCCTGATCCCAACTGACTGATACCAACAACTTGTGCTGTTTTTACGATAATGGAACCACTAAGATAGACATTGGGCTACAGCATTGGTATATCAGTAGTATGCTACCACTGTAGTAAGACTAGGATGTAACACTTATACTAACACTCTGAAAGACTAGGATCTAACACGTATACTAACACTCTGAAAGACAAGAATAGAACATTGGGGTGCAATAACAAAATAACTGTTAAAATTGTTAAAATGATACAATAATGATAAATTATATAGGATATCCAAAAAGTCACTTAAATAGATTCTTTACTTTTGATTTTCTGTAATTTTAACACAATCTGACTAAAAACATTGGGAATTTTTTTTTTTAAAATACAAAATTCAAGCAATCTTTATTTATGAAAAATAATCTATTTTAAATATTGTCCATTTTAAGTTTCACATATTTGTGCTCTTTCCAAAACATTATTCATGACATATTGAGAATCTTTGAATTGCGATTTAACTCCCTTATTTCATTCCTGGTTTTTCCTTCAATTCTTGTAGGGTTTGGAGTTTGACATTTTGAGGTCTGTCAACTCACAAAATGAAATAAGGGAGTTAAATTGCAATCCAGAGATTCTGCAATCTGTCATGAATAATATTTTTGAAAGAGCACAAATATGCGAAGCTGAAAATATGCAAATAAAGATTGTTTGTATTTTGCATTTAAAAAAAAAAATTTTTTTTAATTTTCCAATGTCTTAGTCAAAATGTGTTAAAATTACAGAAAGATATCAAAAATAAAGAATGTATTTAAGTTCAAAACACTTCAGTGACTTTTGGGGCACCCTGTATTTGTATTATTTGAACTATTCTTCTCATTTTGGGAATTATTCTCACAACGTCTGAACCTTCAAATTCCAAGAGACTTTCACTTAGAATTGATTATTAATCGGCACTTTTATCTGTTGCATAGATGTAGCAGTTCGATGGAAGAACTAAACATGTTAACATGTTCTAAGATACGATTAAATAGTGATTATTGATCTCTACCTCCCCACCACCACCACCATCACCACCATTACCACACTGGTGAGTGATTTGGAACAAAGATCAAGAAGAATAAATATCCTTTGTCTTCTAACAGATTGTCTTGACTCTGTTCTTTCTTTTCATGGTATCAAAGAACTTATTTGCAGGTGCCGTTTCCTTGGTCTGGAAGGATCATGTAAAAGGGTCAGCAGGTTTTACTCTGAACTTTTATGTTTTTATTTATGTCACAAGGTCAAAATAATGGAGTACTATATGTAATTATTGAAGTTGGAACTATGGATACCTATTCCTAAATGTTTGGGATATTTACATAGAATTACCTTTAGTAATTACTAGTGCTGGGATTATTAATTCCACCCCTATACTGTTGCGATCCCTAGATGCCAGAAAACCTTCTACTCAGTTTATTCTCTCGAACTGCTAAACTTTGGGATTCTCTCCCAGATCCTTATTTTCCTAACCATACTGGCATGCAGAAGTTCAAGTGTAATATGAACAGATGTTTCATTGTTCAACTCCCTACATAGTATCGCTGCAAATTTGGTCCCAAATAGTACCCCTTTATGTCAAAGTGGCACTGTGCCTTGTTTGCAGTGAAATAATGGTAAAAAAAAAAGAAAAGAAATTACCGGAAATAGATTTCAGTCATGTGACTGCTACAAGTTCCCTGAAAATATCAAAGTATGTCGTTTTTATATCATCAATGTAATCTCTTTATAAATTGTCCTTTTCGATTGTGTTTGGGACATTTACATAGAATTACCTTTTAGTAATTACTAGTGCTGGGATTATTAATCGGAATCGGGAATTAAAACTATAAGAACGTTTTTTGGGTATCAGAATCGTAAAAAATTGTGCCTATTTTCTGATGCCCTAAACAATTCTTTTATTGTTTTTATTTCTTTGCTTTTGTTTAAAACTTAATATTCCACGTCTTGTATCAATGATCAAATGATAAATATTAATTAATTTTAAACAACAAAAAGACAAGAAAACCAGTACATGTGAGGTTGTCTTATAATTTGATATAGATGTCTCTTTTTTCTCTTTTTTTCTTTTTTTAATCAGGGGAAAACTTCTACAACATTCCAGAACCTGAAACTGATGAAATGAAGATCGAAGATTCTTTTCTTCCCGAAGAAAGATATGGAATATTGGATTATTTTCCTGAACCTTGGCTTTGGCAAGAAGTCGAGATAACGTAATACAGATTTTTAAAAAAAAAAAGTTTTGTACTTTTTAGGAATAGGTATCCAAAAAAATTTCTGTACTTGGGCCATCAGTTCAGAGATTCACCCTAGACTTCTGAGTTGGCAAACGTTAATGAATTTCACCAAACAAACAATGTATTATTTTTATTTGTACTCACTAGGAGTTCTCACATAGACTATCATCACAGATTACTCATTGACAAAAGAGTTTGGGTGACAACAAATTATTATTATTTACTCACTAGGAGTAGTCACGCAAGAAATCATAAAAGATTTCTCTTTGAGAACAACTTGTCGCATTCTTCGGAGTCTGAGTGACAACAAGTTTCCCCAGATTTCCAGTATTTGTTCAAGAGGAATAACTCTCTCGAGAACCTTTGCAGTTGAATTTCTGTTATCACAACAGCTGCTTACCATTGATTTTCACTGGAATCTGGGTGGCAACAAGCCTCGCCAAGGTCTCAGTCCTCTTTGCACTCATCCAGCAGAGGTCTGGCTAGTGCTTCCACTCCTCGATCCTTGATTCTCTTCACTTATTTGTTTATGGTGACACACACACACACACACACACACACACACACAAAGAAAAAAAGAAAGAAGATTATCATTATTTACTCACAAGAAGTAGTCACACAGGCCATCATCAAAGATTTCTCTTTGAGAACAACTTTTGGCATTCTCTGGAGTCTAAGTGATAACAAGTCTGCAAAAAGTTATTTAACAAAAGAAACTTGATTTTTATCTTTTATTCAAATGTATTCTATGTTTCGGTACTTCTATAAAATACGAACTGAACTGTTTATTTTTTATCTGTTTGTTTTTTATTTGTTTGTTTTTTCACCCTAACCCTAACCCTTTTAGTAAAGTTAAATGAACAGGTATCCAATATCTTCCAAATGAAAACTTGCAAAATTAATAAGAGTATTGAAAAAAAATATACAAAAGTTGAAACTTAATCTTTTTAATTGGTTAAAAAATAGTTGTCTGGCAAGCAACAGCGCCTTTTCTTATTTGTATATTCCGATAAAAAATCAGAACTTGATTTGACTTTTCCCATCTGCAGTCGGAACTACGGATATTTATTCCTTAAAAGGACTTTCTTGGTTTTCAAATTTCAGTGATCAATCCGTGGAACAAAAACTGACACGAACTTGGAACAGTCAAAAGTTATTCCTCTTGAACGCTATGCACGTTATCTCCCTTAAATTATACTTACCAACGATAAAATTAACTTTTCTATTCGGATGTACACGTAAAAACTACCCCCAGCGATGTTTAAGATTCAAAATGAAGCCTTTTCCTCCTTCTGATTGTGGGTTTCAAGCTAAAGTGACATGTTCCACTTGCCTATACATTTTTACATGGCTTTTATGCTTCTGACATCATTTCGGTGTTGGATATGACCTTAAACTATATCCGATGATGAGGCCCCAGCTTGCGGGCTTTGTGAGAGTGTGGAGTCACCCTTTTATTGCCATTGCTCCCAGGTCCACTCTGACCCGGAGTGGTAGTACCTGTTAGGATCCCAACTATGGGTTAAATAGAAATCAACTTGAAGAAAACAAATATATCCTATTAAAAAAATTTTCTACAAAATCACTGGATTCGGCATTAAATAGCCTGGAAAGGGTTTGATATGCCGTAAAACAAAAACAACCAACTGACGTCATTTCGTCAGATGTTGTTTTGGGTTGCTGTAAAACAAAATTCCTAGAAATTTAGCCATCTTAACATGGACCTTTTCTACTGGTCAAGACTTACTGTGATTTGAGATGCATGTTGATGATAGCCATCCTGTATAAACGTTTGAGCTTCAATCTATGCCCCCCTTACCAAACTTTCACAAAAAAAAACACTCGTCTAGCTACAACAACTATCAACAGCCCCCCACCACACACACACACACACATACAGTCTATCTGTACGTAAATTTAAACTCAAAATCCATGAACAAAGCTTATTTCTGAACTCGGTTCCACTGGCTTGCTTTCCAGCTGACTACAATATAACGTCTTCAAATCCAATGTAAACAAGTTCTTGTTGAGCTGACCCCTAAATAATCCATTTTTACCCTATTTTCACCATTAACCATTAATACG
This sequence comes from Euprymna scolopes, assembly GCF_053919585.1. Classification (NCBI taxonomy): domain Eukaryota; kingdom Metazoa; phylum Mollusca; class Cephalopoda; order Sepiida; family Sepiolidae; genus Euprymna; species Euprymna scolopes. Next base: position 33,784,472 of record NC_136516.1, read on the forward strand.
CTGTTGTCCTTACCTTTGACTGAGCTTTGGGCTTTGATAAGTGGTGACTTCCATGTAAAAAGAAACTGTGTCTGTATCTATTAGACTTGACTTGTATGAGATGAAATATGCTCTGACAAACTCTTAGCATTTGTGTTCCCTCGACAGACATACTCCCAATTAACCCAACAAGCAGCCAAATCCCACCCGTCACTGTTCAGGTTTCTAGATGTCGGAAAGCTTTCTACTCTAATAGTTTTTTTCTTTCAGACAGCTAGACTTTGAAATTCCCTCTCTGTTTCCTGCTTTCCTGGCGGTGCTAACCTGCAGAATTTTAAATGTAATGTGAACAGACATCTTTCTGCTCAACTCCCTACATTCCTTACATTTCAAATAGCAATATTTTTTCTTTGGAGTGAAAAAGATTAACTAAAAAAAAGAAAAAATTGTTAACTAACACTATTAAACGTTATGCCATACATTGTATCACTTATATTTCCCAACCATCGTTAACCTTTCCAGATTTTCTGTTTGGAACAACTTATTTTCTAACCTAAGCACTATTATCTGCACTAGCTATCTCGCCCACCTGATTTTCTGTTTATTGTTTTTCTTCAGTGCAAATGACAGTACTATAATAAGTACGAAAGTGCCGTACCCATCAAATGAGTGGACAGGAAATGTGTTTTGTTCAAGTGAGACCGATGGACTGGGTTTGTTGCCTCTGCCATTGATCACCATCTTCCAACCATTTTCTGTCTCGTACATTGTACCATATACATGCATTGCTGGGGAAAGAATTCCAGTTAGTATCACCGTAGAATCCAACGTTAAAAGCTGCCTCTCGGTAAGTGCCTTCTAATTCTAACATAATCATATACTCATTAACCTTTATCCTTGAGTGGCCTTCGAACCTTGATAAGTGGTGACTGCCTTGTAAAAAAAAAAAAAAAATGAAATAAAAAAGTACCTTCTAATTCTAATAAACCAATATTTTTTTATGGTGTGGTACTCATGTAAGTTATTTAGAATCAACCACATCATTGAATTTTTATTCCGATACAACTGATATCAGTCGAGGATACGGATATTTATCTCCCCCCCCTCCCACAGCAGAAAGATGTGTCACAAGGTCGGGAAAGTGGGATCTCAAAAGCCAGTGCACTTTGGCCTGCAAAATATACCTGAACAGCCCCATCCATATTCCCCGGTATGGGCGCCTCAAGCGATTATCAGTAAACTTCAAAGGGTGAGAAGTCAAAACCTGGGAGAGTGGACCTCCTAGAACTGCACAGGACACAGAACTATACACCTCAGCCAACAGGGAATAAGCCGCTTCACAATGGTTTAGATTCTGGTTGTTTGCGGGCCCAAAGGAAAATCCCCAACCGGGAAAGACCTCAATGATCAATCCGATAAAGTTGTTGTGGCTTTGAGCTCAGGTATCTATTTTGAGCAGTCCTAGAAGGTCCATTCTTCCAGGCTTTATCTTCTCTCTTTGAGAAGTAGTTAATTTAGGGCTCAGAGATTGCTGACAAGGCCAGAATGTGCTATCTCTTATACACTGACCTACCATCCTCACCTTCTGACTTTGTGCCACATTTCCCTGTGGTGTGTATGAGGTTTATCTAATATCTAAGATTATCTAATACATAAACTAAAGATAATCCACTGAGCTGACTGCCTTGGTACCGTTATAAAAGCGGCTCTGTTTAGTCTTTTCAGACTATGGATACCCAATGAGGGGTGCCTGAGTGGGAAATTATTGTGGCAAGAGTTGCACAATTTCCAACCACACCTTCCCTGAGTCGGTACTGTTTTACTTCCAGTTGCAAGTATATATAAGTTCAAGACGACTGGAAACAATGCTGAGATAAGCAGAGAGCACATACAGCACCTAGCATTCCCAGATGGTCACCCATCGGGTACTGGCCGAACTCACTGTTGCTTAACTTCAGTGATCTGGTGAGAACCAATGTGTCAACGTGATTGTGCCGTATTACCGTTATATAGACCAACTATATAACAGCAACGTTCACATGCTCCTTTCTGTAATTACCTGATCTCTTTTTAAAAGAATTCTAACTAGAAAGATATCGGGTAAACGAATGCCAACAATAATCATCTGATTCGTTTGAAATGACTGAATGATGCTCACCAGCAGTAGCAGCAGCAGCAGCAAGAGCCGCCATGACGTGTGACGTCACACTCTCAAACCCTCCCATATTGTTACATTCCTCCATTTGTCGTTTTTGTTGTTTGTTTTTTTTTCACTTTCTGTATTTATTTGGCTTGTAAACAAAAAAGTTTTCATGATTTGCCTGTCTTTATTTTTTTTGTTCAGATCAAAGTGAACGTGAAATCTCTGAATGTTTCCAAGAATACAACTCGCTTGATTAACGGTCCAGATCTCTGCATTTGCAACGAGGAAGAGAGCACTACTAACATCTACCTTGATGACCTTGTGCCTGGTTCTGTCAATCTTACAGTTTTGGTAAGCTTGTTAGTTTACGACCTATTTCATTTTTTTTGTTTAATAAACGATCTTTCTTTTTTTTTCTTTTTTTTTCATCTTTTTTTTTAATAAACGATCTTTCTTTTTTTTTCTTTTTTTTCATCTTTTTTTTCTTTTTTTCATCTTTTTTTTCTTTTTTTCATCTTTTTTTTCTTTTTTTTCATCTTTTTTTTCATCTTTTTTTTTTCATCTTTTTTTTTTGCACTGTGATATTGTCACAATAGAGACAAAAAAAAACTTGCCAGATTCAAAGCATATCAGATGTTTAGCATGTCAGCCAACCGTTTTCCAGAGAAGAAAGAATTTGTGTTCACAATTACAGATTTTTATAGTTAGAACTACTTTGCATATATCGATCAACTGACCTTAGAAGTAGACCTAACATTTACAGATATCATGTAATTAGAATAAATACATAAAAGACACTGACAAGTCTGCTGCAAAGAAGATGAGCTCTTTCTACTTGGCTACAAAGCTTCTCACACTTCTAAGTATCGTATATCTTTACAACGCCATCGTTTTTTTTTTTACTGGCATCAATTGTGATGGATGGCTCTCGTCTGGGTGAGGCCCCGTGTTTTGACAAGCTTCTGGGTTTGACCTTTACTCCTGATCTGAAATGGAACATGTACATCAAGTCTGTTGCCAAGGTCGCTGGAAAGATGGTGGGATCCTTCTACCGCTCCAGAAGATATCTCACTACTGATGCAATTCTCTATCTATATAAAAGCCAAGTACGTCCAAGGATGGAATACTGTTGCCATATCTGGGCAGGAGCTGCCAAAAACAGCCTATCATGCCTTGACAGAGTACAAAATAGACTTCGTGGCTTAGTGGGGGATGCCCTTTTCTCTACCCTGCAACCTCTCTCCCACAGAAGAGACGTTGCGAGCCTATCCTTGTTTTATCGTTATTTTCATGGCAGGTGCTCGTCTGAACTCCAATCCCTGGTCCCCCCTCGCCAATCTTTCACGAAAAACACCCGTCTAGCTGAATCCACTGTGAAAAATTTCCCCCACTCTATATCTGTGCCTAAATCAAAACGCGGATTCCATGAGCAAAGCTTCTTTCTTAGAACTGCACGCATGTGGAACTCTGTTCCGCCTGCCTGCTTCCCTCCGGACTACAACTTGGATGTCTTCAAGTCTAATGTTAACAAATTCCTAATGAACCGCCCCCTTAAGTAAACACTCCATCAAATCTCCACACTAACGTTTGCCCATGTATTTGGATTCTACCAAAAAAAAAAAAAAAACAACTCTGAGCATACGCATTTTTCCCTTTGCAAATGGTTGCCCGACAAGCAAAACATTTAGTTATCTGCTCACGCGAGTTGTAACTATAGAGACGGAATTGAAAACTTACTGGCTCCTTAGCATATCAGATATTTTGCATGTCGGGCTACTGCTTTTTTTTCTAGAAAGTAAAGAAGTTTCATTCATATTTCAATTTTTATAGGTGCAATAATTTGCATGTGTTAAGATCATCTTTAAAATTAGCATGTGTTAAGATCAACTTTAAAATTAGCATGTGTTAAGATCAACTTTAAAATTAGCATGTGTTAAGATCAACTTTAAAATTAGCATGTGTTAAGATCAACTTTAAAATTTGCATGAATTAAGATCAACTTTAAAATTTGCATGAATTAAGATCAACTTTAAAATTTGCATGAATTAAGATCAACTTTAAAATTTGCATGAATTAAGATCAACTTTAAAATTTGCATGAATTAAGATCAACTTTAAAATTTGCATGAATTAAGATCAACTTTAAAATTTGCATGAATTAAGATCAACTTTAAAATTTGCATGAATTAAGATCAACTTTAAAATTTGCATGAATTAAGATCAACTTTAAAATTTGCATGAATTAAGATCAACTTTAAAATTTGCATGAATTAAGATCAACTTTAAAATTTGCATGAATTAAGATCAACTTTAAAATTTGCATGAATTAAGATCAACTTTAAAATTTGCATGAATTAAGATCAACTTTAAAATTTGCATGAATTAAGATCAACTTTAAAATTTGCATGAATTAAGATCAACTTTAAAATTTGCATGAATTAAGATCAACTTTAAAATTTGCATGAATTAAGATCAACTTCAAAGTTTGCATGAATTAAGATCAACTTTAAAATTTGCATGAATTAAGAACAACTTTAAAATTTGCATGAATTAAGAACAACTTTAAAAAGACAGATTAAAAGCAGACAGTCGAACTTTTTGGACAGTTGAGAAAACCATCGGTGGTGGAATCAGTGTTATCACGGTGTTGTTTGAACAGGATTTTTTTCTCAAGCTTGGATTGTGATTGTGACCAAATGACATCTACATGAAATGTACATACATCTTTGCTTGTTACAGATTTTAAATAACTGCCAAATTGTGGATTTGAATAAAAAAGATTTTTTTTCCTGCTGAATTTAGGCTGTGGTTGTTGAGACTCCAAATAAAAAATGCACGGTTGACACGATGGAAAAAAAATATTTTGGAAAGACTGATATCAGTAATGCCATTATCGAAGTAAAGGTAAGAAATAGTTTTTTTTTTTTTTTTTTGTTTTTTTTTTTTGCTATTTGATATGACTACTAGCAGTTCAGCCCAGCTTTGCTCGGGCTCTATATACTGTTCATAACTTTATGTGCATATATATATATATATATTAAAAAGTTTGACTCATGTCCAGGTAGCCTACATCTAAAATTTCAAGTGTTTAGACAAAAAATTGGCAGAGGAGCTTGGTAGAGTCTGCAAAGATCAACACTTTCAACTTTGACCTCTTGGAAGCCCAATTTTTGCCCCAAAACTGATTAAAAAGCTTGCTGCGTATGTCTGAATACCCTTTATGTAAAATTTCAAATATTTAGATCCAAAATTGGTTGAATACTTTGCTAGAGACCGCAAAAGTCAAATCTTTTGAACTCTGACCCCTTGGCAGCCAAATTTTCAGCCAAAAACCGATTAAAAAGCTTGCAACCAATCAGAAACCGGAATGGTTTCATAAAAATATTGAATCTTTAGAATTCCTGCACATAATTTTTCGTCTCCACACAAGAAATATCTTGCTCTTCATTTGCAAACTTTTAAAGTTCAGGACTTATACAGATCAGCTACCCATCAAAAACTCTTTTCTATCTCCAGGATTTATACAGATCAGCTACCTACTGGAAACTCTTTTGAAATTAAACATGGACTTTCAATTAAAAATTCTCTTTCCGATTGCTGTATTAAATAACCTAAATATGAAATACCATAAAACAAAACAACCAAACCAAACACTATGAATAAATATTTGAAAATATGAAAAATTTGAAGCATAGAAACTTTTACTAAAAATGACTGGATTTGGTAAAAATGTGGGTTGATATGCTGTAAAAAAAAAAACAAAAAAAAACAACCAAACCGATCATCGTGTGTGTGTGTGTGTGTGTGTGTGTGTGTGTGTGTGCAGTCCGAAAAAACATAACACTGAAAAGGGTGATTGTATGTTTCACTAAACATTTTGCGTCACTAAAAAATATTAAAATATCTCGTATTTGTTAGATTAGCAATATGTTTTAGGATTGAATTGTCTGCGTTATTGTTTTTTTTTTTTGTTTGTTTGTTTTTTGTTTTTTTTAAACTGGGGAACCTCATCACATGTGCTAACCCTAGGATACAAACAACATCCAAGAAAAACGAAAATACTAAAGTTTGTTTTGTTCTTTCTCAGAGTTTTTTTTGATAATTTTTCAAATTTATTTTCTCTTCAGGCACCAGGATTCCAGCAAGAAATTGTCCATTCGGAATATGTGTGTCCAAGAGGTTTGTGATCTTGCTTTTTATTTGTATTAATAGATTCTCTCTCTCTCTCTCTCACTCACTCACTCACTCACTCACACTGGTGATGGAACGATTCCAATATTTTTCCAGATTCTGATAAAATAACAGATTCATAATTCCAATACAGTTACTGATTCTGATTCTTTTAAAATCTTCATATATTTAGCAATAGTTGTTGTTTTTTTGTTTTTTTTATTGGGGGTTGGGGGTGTTTTTTTTTTTTTTTTATCCAGATTACCATAAAAACCCACACATATATTTTCACGAATATAAAAACACACTTGTGAGTGCAGGAGGGTGGGTTGGGAGATTTATAGATTTTAGTTCTACTGATAGTTTAAAATCAATACATATTGATAATTTTTATCATTTGTATCAGCAACGGAAAAATAAGTTTTAAGCAGAAACAAACAAAAAGAAATGAAAAAATATTTTTTGGCATCGGAAAAAAATTTTTGTGATTCCATTTGTTATTCCTATATTCCAAGAAGGTCCGATTTTTATGATTCCCGATTCCGAATAATCATCCCAACATTAATATCAATGTGATGGTTGTAAGTTCAATCCAACTAGGGAAAAGTGCTAGTCTAGCCTCACTGATGAGTTGTGATACAACAAAACAGTACTGTATGTGGATGACTATATATATATATATATATATATATATATATATATATATATATATATATATATATACACACAGACTTTTATTTATATTCAAGGATTCCAACTTTTAAAAGAAGAAACTTTGCATAGCCTCACGTGGTTGTTGGTTATTTATAATTGACTGATCGAAACATTGTCACGATCGTGTAGCGACTTTGAAAAAAATTTTTCAAATATAAAATAAAGTATATCTTGCTTTATTCATTATAGAGCATCATTATATAAACCTTGTTAAATTTATTGTTTTTTTTTTAATCTTTGAATGTTCTCAACCTGGAATTATATATACGTGCATCCATCCTCTCCAAATGCCACCCATTGAATCCTTAATAGAATGCACAATCTTTTCCGCAATGCAACCACATTTGGTACAAATAAACTTTAGTCTATGCTTAACTTGTCCACCAAGCGTCCGTTATATACTGTCCAACAGTTCTTGTTTTATCACCGTTCAATATGAGGAGACACTTTGCTTATCTGCTCATCAGTAGGAGGCATGATTCTTACCAGGCTTCACATTTTACCGGATTTTCACCTCCACGGATAAAATTTTTTTATCTTAAACACAGTGTCGATCAAAACAATATCTAGACTATTCCTAAACTGAAGAGTGCCCCAATTCAGGGCAATGTCAAGAGATGAACGTGTATGTTTTGCCCAAGATACCTAAACATTTGCATCAATATTAGGAGAAACTATTGTATTGTTTTGATCGATATTGTGTTTAGCTCGGTTAAATATGAAGCCTATTAAGAATCACACCTCCTACTGATGAGCAGATAAGCAAAGTGTCTCCTCATATTGAACGGTGATAAAAAAAAAAAAGTTAAAATATCTCTTTTTGTTAGATTAACAAGTGTCAGAGTTATTGACAGCTTTGCTTATTATGGAATAGTGATAAAAACAAAAACTGTTGGACATTCGTAATTAAAACTTGCTGGACAAGTCAAGCATAGATGTAAGTTTAATTGTACCAAATATGGTTGAATTGTAGTGGGCTGCGTGTTTCAGTGATGAATTCAGATGGAAGCTGTTGCAGATTATAGATGCTTGGTTAAAGAAAAAAGGAAAATTAGTATCTCTGGGCAGAGTCCAGCCACTCAAGAGATGTTTTCTTTGTTTGAAATAAAATAAGTTTCTCATTGAGTGTGAAATCAGGCTGAGACCAACCTATGTATTAATGTGTTAAAATCTTTTGTCCAATCCCCTTGTATGTTGGCATATATATATATATATATATATATATATATATATATATATATTATATATATATAAGAACAAGTAGTTAATAAAACATGTTAAAAAACATTTTGAAAAAGAGTTAAAATAACATATTTAATTTTAAAAAAGAAGCACAAAATAAGTGGATTATCCTTAATCCGCAGAGTTGCGAAGAAATACTTTCCTTCTCATCAGAGGGTAGGGATTAGCAAAATGCGGGATCGGATTTTGCTTGCAAAAGTATTTAATGAGACTACAAGTAAGTCATAGATCTTACTTCTTAACAAATAGTGCAGCAGAAGGAATAGGAGGAAGAAAAAGGTGATTTCACGTGAATGGATGGTCTGGTGAAGGGTAAAATATCCAATAACGGTAAAATCCAAAAAAGTTGGTTAAGTTTCCATTTCCACAAGTGAAATCCAAAGGAATCGCGTTAATGGAAGATGGTTCAAAGTGATCCAAAAGGCAGAATTCCGTGGAATAATTCACAAATGGGTACAAGGAAAAAAAGGGAATGAATTCAAATAATATTATTAAAAGAAAGATAAAATGTGCGTAGAAAAAAGAAATGGAGAGATTTTAAAACACGGCTGCCAAGGCTGATTTAAGAAAAATGAGTCAATATAGTCAACTTATATATATATATATATATATATATATATATATATATATATATATATATATATATACCTACATACACAGAGATTGGACAAAAAAGTTTATATTATAATTAATTTTATACCTACAGACACTAGTGCAGTTAGTGCAAGAAAGGACAATGGGTACTAGCCAGGACATTCGAACCCAACTACAAAGTCACCTTTGACTCCATTTGCTATGAATGTTACCTCTCAGCCACCATCAACCGCCTTGAGAAATAAGGGAAACTAACAATGTTAAATGCCAAATGCAGTCACAGCGTTAAAACTGACCGCCTTTATTTTCCATACAGTGCTTTACTTTAAGAACTTTCTTAAAGAGGCTAAATAATTATAAATGATTCTTTTTATGCCTACATGTATGCGTATATATATATATATATATATATATATATATATATATATAAAATAGTTGTTTCGATTAGTTTCCTAAATGTAAATCCAATGAAACCCACGTGATTAATAAAGAGTGCTAAATGGAGGACAGAGCTGGTATATAGTCTGTTTATTATACAAACATTATTGGTTACATATGTGTATACATGTTTATGGCAATTAAGCTACACAGAATATTCCACGTTTCATTCTCGTGAGAATAAATGAAAATTTACGCATAAAATTATATTTCATATATTAATTTATGTAATAAAATTAAGTAGCCATCTCTATCTCTCTCTCTCTCTCTCTCTCTCTCTCTATATATATATATATATATATATATATATATATAAAATAAAAAGGAACAAACCGTGTTATGTGTTCATCAACGTTTCGTCTTTATTTCGAGACTTCATCTGGATGAAATAAAGACGAAACGTTGATGAACACATAACACGGTTTGTCCCTTTTTATTTTTCTATTTTGTCGGAATACTATTTCCATATTTCTCATCATATATATATAGTCATTCACATACAATACTGTTTCGCAGCTTATCAGTGCAGCTAGACAAGCAACTACCGCAAGCCAGGATTGAAACCCGACCGCCTGTACGTCAGTCACGGCTCTTAACCATTACGCTATTTGGTAGCTGCTGTGCGAGTCGTGAGTTAAAGATGTTTTGACATCGAATGTTGGAATGATAAAATTGTCGCCATAGAAAAGATGACATGATTCCATTTCTGTTTGATGAAAACCGGTTTTCTTTTTTTGTTGCAGACTATTTACTAGTTGGCCATTTGTGTACAAATCCCAAGAGCGAGAGGAGCCTTCTATCATGTCTGAAAGTGACACAATGTTTGACGAGCGAGATGGGAGATGTGTTGTTGTACAACTTATGCTCTTTACTAATCCAAATTATGACGCAGACCATTGCCAGCACCCTCAAAATGCATTACTGGATTGGCACAAATAACAGGGACGTGCCCAAAGTGATGAAAATAAAGTTTCCGGCCACGGTTATGGTCTTTGGTGTGGTTTCAAGTAAGGGCCACATTATGCCATCTCACATCTTCAAAGTCTGCTTGAAAGTCAACACCAAAGTGTACCTGGATGTGCTGAAGAGTATGGTGATCCCATAGTACAATCAGGTGGCTGCTGACAGACCCTGGGTGTGACAGCAGGCCGGTGCCAGCCCACAAGTCCAAAGAGACTCACGTTTGGCTTCAAAAGGAATGCTATGACAAAAATTGACAAAGTAGTTTAGTAGAACCCATTCTACACACACGCGCACGCACACACACACACACACACACGTACAAAAGGTCACTTATATATATATGTGTGTGTATGTGTTTTCACTTATATATTTGTTTGTTTTTTTTAATAAGTGTTTATTAATTATCTATAATTTAATATATATATATCCTTTTTTTTTTTTCACAGAAAATGATGGCGGCGTATATATTTATACGATCACATCCAAGATTCCACCAAATGTGATTCCTGACAGTATAAAAGCACAAGTTTTTATGTTTGGTATTCTCACAATTTTTGCTGTTTTATTTACAATTGCCAACATGTTATTAGCCTTATATGACGGACACCGTAAAAAGTTAAAAAGAAACATTTGAAATGTGATATAATCGAACTTTTCTTGGGTCCCAATTTTTTTTTTTTCTCAGCTGAAAATCTTTAAAATTTCAACAAAAAAAATTAAATAAATTTCACGGAAATTTCATTCATCTTCTTTTTTTTTTTTCTCCCACACAGGCAGTATCATAAGCCATTGCATTAATTTTATTAATACCTTTAGAAAATGCCTAAAACCATATATCCTCCACCCAATTATGGTTATATATTAGGATAGACAAGATTCTCAAGCCTTGGTTGGGTTGTCAATCTAAAAGAGAAGGAAAATTTCAAAATAACACTAGTCGTTCTGTTTATTGAAATTGACAGCACCGCCTCTTAACTTCACTGTTCTCAGCCTCAAGTAATACGTCACACCTCAACATAGTACAATAGTACACGTGCACAGCTCGTCTTTCTAAAATAAAACAATCTTCCCCGTTCCTCAAACGGCTTGCTTAATATGCAGCCCCAAATCATCTAATCTGCATTCCATCAGTGAGAATTTGTGTGACCAAAATCAACTGAGCATCGCCATTTTGTTTTTTTGTTTTTTTTTTCTATTATTTAGCAGCTGAACCTTACAAGACAAGTTTTTTTTTTCACTAATTACAATTTTCTTTACAGTTTTCAGCCATTCTTGGTTCATACCCACTACTATAAAATTCTCCATTAAAAAATGGTTGACATGTGTAAGTTTTAGAATTTTGAAAGAACGGATCAATGGATCAAATAGACACAGTATCTATCTCATTCACTGAAATAATCTTGCTATATATATATTACTAGCATGGGTGCCCGGCGTTTCCCGGGTGTTTGGAGATGTGTGTTGAGCAAAAAAAAAAAAAAAAAAGTGGTAGTAGGTAGGCAGGCTCGAACCCGTACTGCGAAGGAGGAAAAGAACGGGAAAAAACGTGATGTCTTTGCTGTTACGACCACCGCGATACCGGAAGTGACGTAGGTTAAAATTAAGGCTAGACAATCGAAAAGAGGGGACGACTTTTGAAAATATTGGCGATAAAAGCGACCCCTCCCTGTAGAAATGTGCCCAGTTGAGGGTGAAGAAATGAATTTTTTTAGCCAATTTTTCGGTATTTGTCGTCTGAAGGGTCGAGCTTCAAAACGATACAGATTTTGTGAAAATTCGTCGCCTCTGTCGAAAGTTTTAGGCAGACATGCAAACATACATACATACATTTATATATTGGTAGCTCAAATTTTCGACCCAAACCGATTAAAAAGCTTTGAATACCCTTTATGTAAAATTTCAAATGTTTAGACCAGAAATTCTCAAAGGTCAAATTGTTGAACTTTAACCCCTTAACAGCCAAATTTCCGGCCGAAAACCAATCACAAAGATTTTCCCAAATCTCAGTACCCTGTATATTAATTTCGAGTCTGTAGACTAAAAATTGACAGAGTTATTGCATAGGGAAATGTACACAGACAGACATACACACGTTCACTCTTATAGATATACTAGCATTTCAGCCCGGCGTTGCCCGGGTGTTTGGAGGTGTATGCTGAGCAAAAAAAAACAAAATAAAAAAAAAATTTAAAAAAACGGTCGATTTGACCCCTATTATGAACCATTAAAATTTATTGTTTTGGACTCAAATTGAGTTAAGTTAGATCCCTGTCCAAGAAACCTGCATCTAAAATGTTTAGACCCCAAATTGTCGGAGGAATTTGGTAGAGTTTTCAAAGGTCAAATCGTTGAACTTTGACCCCTTAACAGCCAAATTTCTGGACGAAAATCGATCACATCGATTTTCCCAAATCTCAGTACCCTGTATATCAAATTTCGAGTCTGTAGACTGAAAATTAACAGAGTTATTGCGAAGGAAAATATACACAGACACGTTCACTTTTATATATATATATAGATAGATAGACTAATAGATTAAACAAAAATATATACGTATACATAAATATATATGGAAACAATTTTGTGTTTCCTGTAAACATTTTACGCAAAAATTATGCAACTATAAATCATGTAGAATATCTGCATGAATATAATTACACGTAATAGTTAACTCTAGATGATCATCCCATAAGAAAACCGAAAAAAACTAACAGGGAATTAATTAAAATGAATGTTTAAAAGAATATGCAAATTAGCTAGATCTTTTGCTAGTGAATGCATTTCCACAACGCATATATAAGAAAATTGTATTTTCTTCTTAAATAAATAGAAAAGAGGGGTTTTTATATGAATATCAATACACACAAAAGAAAAACGAACTTAAAGGAGTGTATATATATATATATATATATATATATATATATATATAATGTACTAGCAGAGAGATCCGATGTTGTCTGGTATTGAATGAGGATCAACGAAAGTTTTACACTCCCATCACTTATTGTCATCGAAATCAGTGAAATCGCCCAATTTTTTAATCCAATCGATTGTTTGCTCTAGTTAGGGACCCACCGTGATGCACCAGGAGGAAGCTTCATATGCCTCTCCACAGTAACTTAGTCCAAAATACACATTGCACTATAGAAAACCTACTGTTAATTTTATAAAATTATTTTTATATAATGGTTTGAATTAATGTTTGAAATGCAAAAGTCAAGCATCATGGTTTAATCGTGCTGCAAACAGAAACATTCATTTCAAACACGCCCCTGCCATATCAAAGAACGTACTGTTGATTTTATATGCTAAACCTTTCTACTTGTGAGGTCTCTATGGCTTGAAATAAAGTTTAAAATGCAAAAGTCAAGTATCACAGTTCGATTGTGGTCTAAACAGAAAGATTAATTTCGAATGCGCCCCTGTCATATCAAAGAACCTATTGTTAATTCTATATGCCAGGCCTTTATGTTTGTGTGGTAATAAAACTTCTCAAATGCACTTGTGATGTTAGGTTGTATAAGGTGTTAACTTCAGTCCGAATCACTTGTTCCTTCTTTCATCAGATTTTTTTCAATTATCGATACTTCTGATACAAAACTTATCTAAGAACACTGCCAGACACATAAAGAATATTTATGTGAAATTAAAAAAAAAAAGTCCACTCCGACATTTAGGAGTCCATAGGAACAAACTCACACATACACACAAAGTTCCTTTTATATAATAGTAGATATATTAGTAAGGTATGAAAATATATGGCAATACAGCTACTCATAAGTAATCGTTTGACTAAAATGCATGCAATTTGTGTTACCTTTTTTTTTATATATATATTCATGTGACGTTTATCTAGCTAATCAACCAGATTTATTTCTATTCCTGCCTGTGAGCTAGTGTTCGTTAACCAATAGCCATGCTTCATTCAATAACAAATATTAGGCTGACATCTATTTCCTATTTTATTCTGTTTTTTTTTCTTTTTCTTTGTAAATACGTTGAATTAATAGTTGAGCTTATATTAATATGTGCATGCTTGGAGTATATTTTTGCCTTTTTTAATAATAATTTATTATTTCTTATGTATTGTTATCCTATAGGAAAGTTTATTCTGTGTCTACAGATGTTCAATATTTCACTTCTACAGTTTCATAAGCTTTAAGGGGGTCCTTAAAAATATATACAGGGTGGGCCAAAAGTCACTGACCCATTTTAATTTTAAATAACTTTTTTTTATTTTAACAGTTATATGCATGAAATTATGGTATCATAAAATAAAGACGATAAACTTTATTTTACCTTAGTAAATTGAGAAACTCATATTGTTAAATGTGAAATCTAACATCCTGCAAATGCCTTCCGTTTTCTGCTTTACAAATTTGAGCTCTTTTGATTACCTCTGTCATAACCTTTTCCAAAGTTTCTGGCCTTATTTATTTATCCATTGATGTTTTCCTTTAGTTCTATTAAAGATTGGGTTTTGGTAACAAAAGACATTTCCTTTTGATATCCCCACATTAAGTGCATCTCTCACATTGAAATGTCTTCGATAGGCTCTTTGGATTTGAATTATTGAGCCTTGATTTTGATAGTAAAATTGTACAATTTTTGTACGTTGAACAATACTGAATTTTTCCATAATTGATTTTAAGGATCTGAAAAAAAATTTTTTTTAAAATAATAAGAAATTAAAAAATATTTAGAAATGAAATAGTTATTTAAAATTAAAATGTGGCTGTGACTTTTGGCCCACCCTGTATAAATATATTTACCAAACGCATGAAGAAAAATTTCCAAAAGTATCTGGCAAATATACCTAGTGAACCAAGTGCAAGAGGAATACAAACAATTACACTTAAAGGGATGGTAAGAATCTTAAAAAGGTCTCTCGGTTGGGATGTTCCATCCTCAGCTAGAACAAAATCATTAAAAAAATTTTCTTAAATGTGAAAAAAAAGATATATATATATATATATATACAGGATGGGGAAGTAAAATAATAAATAATAAAAAAAAAAAAAAATTTCCCAGCATGCTCTAGTACAGACATTTTTTTTTACATTGTAGGTAATATGCTATGGCCTGGCATTGACGGACTGGATAATTGGATCAAGGATCCAATCACAAATGGGGAAGGCAACCTCCTGAGCATTGCTGCCATCATTTACGTAATGGATTATTTAAATGCAGTCGGATTGGTTTCCTACAAGATTGAATCCAAAGTGATGGCGATGATGGAACGAAGTTTGTTAATTTTTTAGTAAAACTTTAACCCTGCATCCTGTGTTGATTCACAAAAAATAAATAAATGAGATTCTACTTTTTTAAGTGATTACATGAAAAGTCGGCAGTAAAAATAAAATAAAAACAATAATTTTAGATAGGGGATCAGTTTTATAAATAAATTTAACGTAAAATGATCATCTACTTCCAGATCGCCAATTTCGGACCATATAGCATTTTTAAGGGCATATCCGTAAACTTGGTTACCATTATCGCCTGACATTAATTAATTGACCCAATGAGTCAGTTATTTAATTGACTCTAAGCTATTTTTGGCTATTTCTATTTTTTACATTTTAAAATCTGAAAGTGGGTGATCATTAATATGTTGCTTAAAAGTGAGTGATCATTTTACGTTAAATTTATGTGAAAGTGATCCCTCTAAAGTCTAAAACAGTGTTTTTATCATTAATTTCTTTCTACTGCCTAGTTTTTCAGATTGTTTACATCAAGGATGTGAGTTTTCCTTTTATTTTAATCCAGAAAAAACGGATTTCCATTTAAATCACTAGAGCGTCTTATGGATGTGAGTTCAATTTTTTTATCAAAATTCGCTTTACTTTTTTAAATAAGGAAAGGCTTATTTCTGCCAAATTGCTAGGGCCTTACCTCCTTATTTATCTGTCGCTATTTAGCTGGATTTTATTTCTTTATATCCCTCTCTCACTTACCTTTCTTTTCTCTCTTATAACAGTTCTTGCTGAAAACTGAAACTGCTAATTTTATCGCAAAGGCTAAGTCTTCAAATAACTTATTATGGGAGTGTAGTATTGTTTGTCCTAGAAAATACTGGAAAGTAAACTAGACGACTATTATTATGGTTGTTCAAAGTCGAGATGTTTTGTCAGCTAAATAATGTAACAAGAATAATTATGTTGGAATTTTTATCATAACAAATAGTTAGGAATTTTAGTTAACAATTATGTTTTCCTTTGGAAATGGAATTTTAGAATCAGTAGCAATTAGGAATTTTAGCTGACAATAATAACTTTGGAATTCCTAAATAAACAAAATACGTGACAAAGATCAGGCAATGATCCTTCGGTCCTGCGTGCATTGATGACGGAATTATATAGGAAGATAGTTTTTATATACACGTAGAGTTTAGTCAGAGGAAGAGACAGCCAAGAGTCGAGCGGAAAAACAAGTCGAATGGTCTCTGGATGCCTTTGCAAGCAATCAGGAGTAAAGTTTAGTAAAATGCAGGCAAATATAGGTATGCCCAACTTTGAAAGGGATTCCAAACAGAATAAAAGGTTTATGTATAAGAAACTATAATCATGGTGTTTTCTTTTGGAGAAGGAATTTCGACAGCGGGCAACATGAGCTGTCGCAACTGGTCAGGAAAGAAAAAGGTATGTGTCTTTTGCTGGTCTCCCCACTAACAATGTTATTCATCATGTTGGATCTGTTAGTATCCTGTTATACACATATTAACTCGAAAAATTTTGAACATTAGACGATTACAAACAATAGAGAAACTAGATAATCACAAATACTAAAGACTCTTGTGTGTGTGTGTGTGTGTGTGTGTGTATTATATCTATCGACGAAATAGAAAATAAGAAAGGAACAAACCAAGTTATGTGTTCATCAATGTTTCGTCTTTCGTTTCTCATCCAGACAAAGTCTTGAATTAAAGACAAAACTTTGATGAACGCATAACTTGGTTGTTACTTTTTTATTCTCTCTCTAAATATATATATATTTTAATTATAATGGGCGGAAGTCTCTCGAGAGCTCTTTCAGCTATCATCTCATCAGGAGAAAATCGATAGCGTAAAAAAATAATACTATGTCGAAAGTAAAGAGTTCTGATGGGGAACCATTGAATGTGCCAAAAATTACGGGGACACTAAAATAAAGTTTATTAACATTTAAAAAAAAAAACGATTAAAATATTGGCACATCGAGGGGAAACAAAATGAGAGAAAAAATATATATAGTAAGTTATAAAATATATATGGCAATTAAGCTACACAGAATATTCCGTGTTTCATCCACGCTAGGATTCATCAGGCTTATGCCAATACCTACGTATTGAGCACTGTTGAAGTAAATACTTAAAGTTTACGCATAAATTTATATGTTCGTATATTAATTTATGTGATTAAATTAAGTAATCATATATATATATATATGTATTTTCTTTTTGCCGTCGAGAGGTTCTGCGTCGCCTGAGGAAGTCTGACTGAAATAGATGGCTATTTGTAGCGACCATATGTAACTGTTTACCCTCAAATAATAAATAAAAAAAATTTTTAAATATATATATGCAAGTATCCACTCAACATGCTAGAGATCATAGAGACTGTCATAAATATATATATATATATATATATATATATATATATATATATATATGTATATACACGATATGCATAATCATGTTGGCACATCGGTTCCCGTTGGATCACCAAAGTTAAGCAATGTTGAACCTGGTCATTACTAAATGGGTGACTATTTTGAACTTCCAGGTGCTGTATGTGCTCTCTGCTTATTTTGGCATTGTTTCCAGTCGTCCTGAATTCCTCCTTGCCACTCGACTCAAGCAGTGCTGATTCAAGAGAGGTGTGGTTAGGGATTGCGCAACCTTTGTTTCACAATTACATGTGCAGCTGCGCCTACAGGGGGTATCCTTTGTCTTTTGAGACTAAACGGAGGCATCAACAATTATATAGACGACACAGACACGTTACTTATACAACCGTTATATACACCCCAGTAGCATTTCAACAAATAATTACTTCCTGTTTCTTTCCTGCTATATGCACACTCAGTGTTTTTTCTTAATTTTTACTTTCTTGAAACTGATTCGAGTTTTCTCTTCTGTTGCCTTCTCTCTTCACATACACAGAGCAAGAAATAGATTTTGACTTTTGTGTGTGTGTGTATGTATGTGTGTATGTGTGTGTGTGCATGCGTGTTCGTGTGTGTGTGTGCATGCATGTTTGTGTGTGCATATGTGGTTGTGCATCATTGGCTTTCTTGTTGTTGGTGGTGGTGGTTACTTGCATCCTTGTTACATGTAATCGCCTAAAATTGTAGAATCTTATTTAATTGTTTAGGAGAATTAGCACAGTATGCAGAACTCCAAAAACATTGTTTGTTTGCAATTCTGAATTTTTTTTTTTTTTAGATGAGGTATGAATGCTTATCTTGTTTTGATTCTCATCTTGAGTGTTATTGGCACAACGTTTCAGTCGATGAAACCTACAACTTTCATCGGGTGTGAAATCCATTTTTTTTTTTTTTCAACTAAGGAAAAGGGGTTAGCTCTATATTGTAAGAAATTGGACCGTGGGTTTGAGAGTAGGTCCGTAAATCATAAAAAGGTCAATTTTCAGGGGTCAAGGGAGATAATGCCCCAATAAACCCCTTTTTTTTAGAGTTGCCTCCCTTGCACTGTATTTTACAAAAACACACGTGGGATGTCCATCCACGGTTTCGTAAACATTTTTTCACTAATATTGACAAATAGCATAAGAAGTCGGTTAAAAATTGAATCATTAGAAAGTCTTTAAAAATACCCTAGTGACCCCTGAAAAATGATCTTTTTTTTAATTTACGGACACACTCTCAAACCAAAGGTCCGAGTTCTTACAATACAGAGCTAACCCCTTTTCCTTAATTGAAAAAAAAAACAAAAAAAAACATGGAATTTACACCCGATGAAGGTCGTATGTTTCAACGACCGAAACGTTTTGCCAATAACACTCGAGATGAGAATACTTGTCAGGACAATCAAAACAAGATGCTAATGCACTTGCTGATCCGCGCTATTTTTTAAATCGTATTTCCAAGTTTTATGATATGTTTTTTTTTAGTCAATTGTAAAGTTAAAGTACAGAATAGGTAAAAACACCCTCCCCATGTTAAGTATGGCTTTTAAAATAATAACGTTATTATTTCAACACGGATCAATAAGTGCACTAGTACCCAAACAATAAGTTTTTTTGTTGTTTTTTTTTTACTATTTTATTTTCTTAGAAATTAGGTTTAAGAAATTATCGTGTTGCATTGTTGTTTGTCCATTTGTTGCTATAAAGAAATTCAGGGAATCATTGGGTGAAATATTTAACAAATTTTCAACCACATATTAATATTGGATTAATAGTGTTAATCTTCTTCACAATATATATATATATTTTTTTATTTTATTTGCTAAAGCCTTGAATTGGGAAAATGGTTTAAAATTGAAATGCCAAAAATGAACTAATAAATAGTTAAATTTAAAATATATAATCCGGTGTTGAATGAGGTGGAAATAGAGCTTACACATATGAAATTCTGTGTTTAAAAAAAAAAATGTCACATTTCTTTAACGATAACCTTTTAATGGTGAGTTGGAGATGCATAAAATCATCCAACTATGCCGAAATTTTAAGAATCAAAGTTTTCAAAATTTTAAACTTTGTTAAAAACAAAGAAAAAATATTTTTTTAATGGGGAAGTTTTATGATCTTTCATAGAACTTTATAACAAAAAATCTTGCTGTATTATTGGATTATATTCCATTTATATTGTTGCAATTTGGACAATTTATTGCCTTCTTGCAATTGGATCTGTTTATTGCTTTGTTGCACTAAGGCTATTTTTCCTACTAGCAATTGGGTTCAGTTATTACTTTGTTGTTCTTTAGAACATTGTTGCTGTTTTGAATTATTTATAGGTTTCTTGCTATTTATGTGTTACAATTGGGTTATTTATTGCCTTGTTGTAATTGGATTATTTATTGCCGTGTTACAATTAGGCTATTAGGCTATTTATTGCCGTGTTACAATTAGGCTATTTATTGCCGTGTTACAATTAGGCGTGTTACAATTGGGCTATCTATCACCTTGTTGCAATAGGATTCTTTATTACCGTGTTGCAATTACTCGATTTATTGTCTTGTTGCAATTACTCGATTGTTGCAATTTGGACCTTTTTTTTTTTTTTTTTGCCTTGTTGCAATTTGGACTATTTTTTTTTTTTTTTTTTTTTGCTTTGGTGTCATTGATTTTGTTTATTGCCTTTTAATTATCTTTTCGTATTGCATCACATTTCACTGTTGTTCGCCACCAATGTCTGCTTCACCAAAGTTAACTTCTATTTCCAGTTTACCAGCAACAAATGAATTACATCCATGATGAAGGTTCCTATAGTATGTTCGGCATTCACGATAACGAAGGCAGTGAACTCCTCACTGCGTTCGCTATTCAGATTTTGGTCAAGGCGAGGGCTTATATTTATGTTGATGACCGGAACCTTCAGAAGTCAATTTCATGGCTCCGATCCCAGCAACAAGATGATGGCTGCTTCTTTGACAAGGGAGATAATCTCAAAACGTCCAAATATGAAAACAAGGAAAATAAATTAAAGGCCATCCACACTGCCAAAGTTTTAATTTCCTTTTTGGAATTTGGAACACCGCATTATGTAAGTTCGATATATTTAACTCTTATGTAAAATGATCTTCATTCCTCACCCCCTGTAAATTCAGCTCCCGTTTGAGCACTTCCAATAAAAAAACAAAAAAAAACTTACGTTACTCAAGTAACATATGTCATGATGGGCGTTTCTAGAAATTACCTTTTCATTTTATATCTTTTTGATTTATTATTATACTAGCGAGGGGTACCCGGCGTTGCCCGGATGTTTGGAGGTGTGTGTGTGGGGGGGGGGGGTTAAAAAAAAAAGTAAGTATGAGGATCGAACCCGAACCGTTGAGGCAAAGTTGTAAATTAAAGTGTGAAAAAAAAAAGTGCGACGTTAACGATTGCCCCACCGCGAGATGCTAACGGAAACGCGTTTGAATTTATTTAATTACTTGGATTCGGCAGGTGCCCGTTTTAATGAGTTAATGAGGTCAAGTTTGACTGCGGGATTTTTATTTTCCCAAGATGTAATTGGAAAAAGACTAACCCACATGCGGCGAGCGACAAATGTTGAATATTTATCTTCCCGAAATCGAGCAAATTAAATAGACAGCCGGGCTTCGTTGTTAACTGTGAGATATTATGATTTACATGTGATATAAAAAGTTTTAAAAAGTTGTGAACCGACCGACCGCTTCTCTGAAAGAAGTCTTTTGTAGACATACAGAAAAAGCGAACACACATACATACATACATACATTTTCGCTTTTATATTTATAGATTTGATCCGGCAAATCTGACTCTCAAAATTACGTCTCCCATAAAGAGGGTAGCAAGCTTTGTCACTCTCTTGTATGTATCCACTATATATGACGTTGAAAAAAAATCACTCACTCCACAATACTATATACTTTTGGAAATGCCAACGACTTTTTAGTTCTGAAATAGAACAAAAACATCCTTTTCACAACAAGTGCATTTTCGAATATTATACTGGTAGTTAGATTGTATTCCCGTGATATAAATGTTGTTTAAAATTTAAATTGAAATACATGTTTTACGTTTATAAATAAATAGAAACACAATCTAACTAATTCACTTAACGCACGCCATGCGTATCATGCAAGCATTCGAAAGCATCACCGTTGAAAAAAAAAAAAACTCAAACTATTTTTATTACTATTTTCCTTCATTTTAACACCATATGATGAAGAAAAAGGGCGTTGAAAAACTTAGATCTTAGACCAGAGTTTCCCAAACGTTTTTAGGCTGGCGCCGCCTTAGCTTCTAGAATAGACTGCTAGCGCCCCCTACCCCATAAGCACATGTGAGCTTTTTTTTTTTTTTTTTTTTTTTTTCGAAGTGAAAACAACAATATTATAAACAAAATATGTATTTAAAAATCAGGTCAGTTCCCATTAGACGCGATTAAAAGATAAGAATTACAAGATTAAGAACCCAATATCTGAAGAAGCCGAGTGTTAATTCCTTTGAAGTTCACCGACACCATGCCGGCATAAATTTTGTGTAATTATTATGTATAAATATAAACGTGCATATATACACACACACAATTTTCAATTGCATCGTTGCATTCTTACAAAATACACACACACAATTTTTTTAATGTCTATAGACACTAATATTTCATCCTTTCGGGAATCATCAGTGCAGGGTGTCACGATTACCACCAGTTGGGAGATTCGAACCCAGCAAAGAAACTATCTCTGACTCCATTGGCAAGGAACAAATCCACACGGCCCACGTTAACCGCAAGAAATATAGTTGAAATTTAAACATTTATTTTTAAATGTCAAGACAGTGATAGTGATCTAATGATTATGACATCATGATCTGCACGTGTAAGCTTAAGTGACCAACTTTTGACTTCAACTTAGAGTGCTCAACAATAAGAACCGATATTATTTTAATTGGAATTCATTATTGAGATGAGTATTATTTATATAAATGTATTTATTGCAGACTATTATCCTCATCTTTATTAGTTGTTGCTTCACGACGTTTCGGCTAACTATACCTCTGGCCTTCATCAGGTGGTAACCGCGACGGATAGGAACTCCGAATCTCCTAACTGCATTCTCAGCAATCACTGCCATCCATAGTTGTTGTCGTCTCACCACATTGATAGATGTTGAATCTCTACGGTTCCAGATTAGCATTGTCTGAAGATAGCGGTTTCAATCCTACCCAAAGCCAGCCAGAGGCTTACTTGGCCAAAACGTAGTGAGACAACAACAACTACGGATGGCAGTGATTGCTGCGAATGCAGTCAGGAGATTCAAAGTTCCTATCCCGTCGCGGTTACCACCTGATGAAGGCCAGAGGAATAGTTGGCTGAAACGTCATGAAACAACAACCAATAAAGATGAGAATAATAGTCCACAATAAATAAATGAATATAAATAAGAACCGAGTTCTTAAAGGGGCTGACATACTATAATCATCTTTTTTTTATATATAAATAACCTACATACACACACTTTCATGTACAAGGTGTCTTCAATAAGTTTCCAGACTGTTTTTGTACAAACAGTTAAAATTGTTGAAGACGCTTGAAAATTCAGTATATTATTACTGACCAATTTTTATGATTCCAGATTCAAGTGAACAGCTACAGTAGGAATTGGAATACACCCTACTAAAGCCTGATTATCACAGCTGGTGAATTTCAAAAATGCAATCTGGATGTGAGAACACTTTAGAAGAACGATATGCAGTAAAATTCTGTTTTAAACTTGAAAAAAACATGCCACAGAAACGTATGGAATACTTCAGAGTGCTTTTGGACCATCTTGCATGAATGGGGTATCAGTTTTTGAGTGGCATAAGAGATTTAAAGAAGGCAGGAAATCTGTGAGGGATGATGGGAGGAGTAAGAGTCAAAACATCAGAGTTGATTGGCCAAATAAAGAATTTCATGAATAAGGACCCGAGTTGTGACCATCCTAAGGAGCGATTGGGCTCTCCACCGGGGGGGGGGGAGCTGAGGCTCCCGAAACACTGGAGAATGCCAGGCAGATATGATTGTTTTATTAAGTATTATTGTATGCCCGGGCAATGGCATCCAATCCTGCTGAAAGGAAGAGTTAAGTTAGAAATTTTATTATTTATGAAACCGACATCTAAATTTTATTGTTTGGTGGAAAACTGGCGACTTATGTCATTTTGAGAATAGGTAACGGAAATCGAGAATATGAGCTTAATCTTTCGGGACTTGAGAAAGCGGTAGACCGCAGGTACACACACAGGGAATAGGGGATTCCCCTGAGGTGATGTATTTACTGGCGATTGGTCTAAGGAGCAACCGAACCTACCCTGTCACCTCCGTACATAAATGGGGCCCCCCGCACCAAAATCGCCAGAGTTGGAGCTGAGATTTGAGAGAATAAAATACAATCAAAAAGTTGTTGCCACCTCTCTCTACCCGAACCGCCACCACCGTAAAACTGAGAGTAATTAATCTAAATTGAGACTCAGTCGAGTTTTGTCAAAATCAACATCTGAACAATTGTATATAAGTTATATTTTGTGCATCTATTTTGAATTAACCAGTAGAATAGATATGTTTGAGTTTGTCTTTCTTTTATGTGCATGAAATTGATTCATTTCCAGTGTGACAGATTGACGAGGCAGTGGCCTATCGACCCAAAGGTGAAGTGATTCCGACCAGATCGACCGAGTCCCCTGCAAAGGACGAGCACAGGTCACATTGGGGTCCATGACCGAAGATTGACTCGTATGTGACGAGGAGCTCCCTCATTTGGGGATCATCAAAAGTGCACAGACCGTCGTGTGTCTATAGAGACAATAAGTGCACAGTTTAATGTCAGATAATTATTCATGAGGAACTGAATATGCGGAAGATTTGTGTGAAGTTTGTCCAAAGGGTGCTCAGAGAGGATCAGAAAGAAAGACGGTGACAGCAGGGAGATGGTCGAGCTGATCAATTCACATCTCACAGTTTTTGATGCTCTGATGACCTGCGATGAAAGCTGGATCTACTGCTATGATTCAGGGACCAAGAGAGAGAGTTCCCAGTGTAAGCATACTGGCTCTCTCAGACCCAAAAAGGTCAGATAGAGCAAATCCATCTAGAAACTTATGATCCTTTTTGAAAGCACAGGAATGATCTACAATACTCTGGGTTCCCACTAGACAGTCAACAAGGAGTACTACATTGACGTTTTAAGGGAGACAGTAGCAGTTACGATTTACTGTTAATTGCTAAAAATCTAAAAAAAAAAAAAATAAATAAATAATTAAAATAATTGTTTTCTATATAAAACACTACTTGATCAATTTACGTGATTTTTGGAATGTAACACTTTTATTCCGTGACAGGTGCGTACATCATAATGAATTTTCTGTATTTTTTTTGGTCTTTTAATTGGGTTGAATTCTGGACTACACGTCAAACATTCTACGCTTACATATCTATGTAAGCTTCGACTTTTAAATATGCATCAAATATCTTTTGTGAAGTTAATGCTTTTGAACGCGTTATTTTGTGTTTACCAACTAACATTCTCCTCGTTCGCATTTAAGTTAAATCTAAAATCAAATGTTCATTATACTGACTCTCCCTCAAAAACATCTCGCAAATTGGAACCCTAAAAAGAGACACCCAAAAATCCACATTCGCTGGTGTTCCTATTTACTTGCCTCCCCACGAGGGCAGAGTTTGACACAGGGTCGGTTTTTAATGTGGAGAAAATCCAGCTCCCCAAACAGGGGCACTCTGGATAGGAGCAAAAATTAAAATTGCCTCAATCTAGAAGGATTTATCCTCCACTGATCGAGGCCAGAAAAGGCGGAGTGTAGTATCAGAACAGATACTGCACTTTGTTCCTAGCCAAAAAAGCTTAATTGTTGCTTCCATACTTTCATGGCTTTGATATGGATTTCATTGCTCCAAAGTTTTCCCGGGTTTTTAAAATATATATATATATATATATATATATATATAAATTTCTTATTTTTTATTTTTTAGGACGCAATCGTTGACAACGGCTTTAAATGTCTGCGAGCACAAGAAGCCGACGACCTATACATGATGTCTCTCTATGGATACGCTTTCTCCCTTTACGGACTTGACGAACAGGAAACGGATAATTATCGGAGACAGCTAGAAACAAAATCAACAAATTTAGGTAAAACCAAAAACAAATCCCTTTTCGTATTCATTTTAAAAGTCTTTTTATTTTATTTATTGCGGACTATTACCCTCATCTTTTTTAGTTGTTGGACAACGTTTCGGCCAACTATTCCTCTGGCATATATATTATTTTGATTGGAATTCATTATTGAGATGAGTATTATTTATATTAATTTATTTATTGCGGACTATTATAAAACGTGGTGAGACGACAACAACTATGGAAGGCAGTAATTGCAGTGAATGCAGTCAGGAGATTCAGAGTTCGTATCCGTCGCGGTTACCACCTGACGAAGGCCAGAGAAATAGTTGGCCGAAACGTCGTGAAACAACATCTGAGAAAGATGAGAATAATAGTCCGCAATAAATAAATTAAAGTTACTATTCCTCTGGCCTTCATCAGGTGGTAACCGCGACGGGATAGGAACTCCGAATCTCTTAACTGCATCCTCAGCAATTACTGCCTTCCATAGTTGTTGTCGTTTCATGTGGCACAGTGGATAGAGACATTGAATCTCTACGGTTCCAGGTGAGCATTGTCTGAAGGTAGTGGTTTCAATCCTACCTAAAGCCGGCCAGAGGCTTACTTAGCCAAAACGTGGTAAGACGACAACAACTACAAAAGGCAGTAATTGCTAAGGATACAGTTAGGAGATTCAGAGTTTCTATCCCGTCGCGGTTACCACCTGACGAAGGCCAGAGGAATAGTTAGCCGAAACGTCATGAAGCAACTAAAAAAGAAAAAGATAAGGATAATAGTCCGCAATTAATAAATAATACTCATCTCAAAAATGAATTCCAATTAAATAGTATATATGTCTTTTTATTTGTTCTTTTTTTATCATCCTCTATTTTTAAATATTTTTTTATCATTCCATTCGCATGTAGATGAAAAAATGTTTTGAATTATGTCCGTAAATTAGGAAGACATAATCGATTCTTGCTTATTATGAAATCCCATTTCTACAAACTCTACCAAATTCAATGGACGTTTGAAAATTAAAGTATGAATTATTAAAAATTTATATCTCTTGATTTCATCTTTTTTTTTTTTTTTAGAATTAAAAACAACCATAATTGTTTAATGTAATTCTTTGTAATTTGTGAAATATTCCTAGATGTGCAAATCTGACTGAATGCCAATTTGTTCAGATGCTCAATATATATATATATATATACACACAATGTAACCCGGAGATAAGAGACTTATTTTTGTGTCCTTACAGCTATCTTATATCCGAGTTACACTTATATCCTAGGTTCTTATATCCGGGTCACACTTATATCCTATGTTCTTATATCCAGGTTACACTGTACATTAACACAGGCTCTAATTTGGGACCAGATAAAACTCTCTTATATCCGTTTTTTCTTATATTCGGTCTCTTATATCTGGGTAAAAAACACACACACATTTAACTACATATAGGTTTAAAATAGATCAACTCACTAGATATCTACACTCCCTGCTAAAAAAGCACACACAAAGGAAGGGTTCAACATAAGGTCAACTGAGCCTTTGTTCTGTAAGTGCCTGCCCATTGGCTAATTAGGAAGGGAGCGGTGGAAACTAGGAAACTGATTGGCTAACTAAAAATTCAATAGAATATGCATATATAAAAACGCGAGACTACAACAACTCTTCACATGAGCCTGACCAATCCTAGTGTGGATGAAACGCGGAATATTCTGTGTAGCTTATTTGCCATATATATTTTTCTAACTTATATATATATATATATATATATATATATATATATATATTATATAACTTTATATATATATATATATATATGTACACATAGGTATATTTATATATATATATATAAAGGAAGGAAAAGATCTTATAAAGGAAGGAAAAGATTTATATATATATATATATATATAAAGGAAGGAAAGATCTACCCTAAACCACTAACCTAGTTCTAAAACAGATCCTTTGTTCGATAAAATGCATGCCCATTGGCTGATAGGAAGGGGCGCGGTGGATACTAGAAAGCTGATTGGCAAACTAGAAATCCTCAACATATATAAAAACAAGAAGCAACCACAGAATTCGCGCATAAGCCTGACGAATCCTATAGTGGATGAAACGCAGAATATTCAGTGTAGCTTAATCGCCATATATATTTTATAAATTACTATATATATATATATATATATATATATATATATATATATATATATATATATAAAGTTATATATATATATATATATATATAATCTCAATATACGTTCAATATAACAACAGAACATATATAAAAGAATAACAGCATATTAGGGTTTGTGTTCTTTGATAGAAGCGCTGATGTAGTTTGAATAAAATAAATACGTATTAGATACGTTTGAAGCCAAAATAATGCATTATTACAAAAAAAAAAGAAAGAAAGAAAGACATACTGATGATTAAATGTATCTTCGAAATATATTTATGAATTTCAATATAAATTTCAAACAAAATAAATACGTAACCAACGCACCGTTCCGACATTTGAAAAGACTACCGTAAAAACAACAAACGGACTTTTACTGATTCTATGCTCCAAAAACAACATGACAAACAAAAAAAAAAAGAAAGAAAGACATACTGATGATGAAGTGTATCTTCAAAACATATTTATAAATTTCAAACAAAATAAATATCTGTTTTTGTAATAATACGTTGTTTTGGCTTCAAACGTATTTAATACGTAGTTATTTTATAATAATAGTATAGTTATATTCCAAGATCCAAATATTTATTTTTCATGCAAAACAGCTCCTTCCAGTATGTTAAAATTTCGGTACATATTTTTTTACGCATCCGTTTCGTTATGCAGAAACAATCGATTATTATTATTACGTCAATACCGGCTCTTTTGTGCATAAACTCCTCAGAAAATTTAGAAATTTTTTGCTTAGAAAGAAAAAAATTGCATGACAATATAATGTCGCAAGAAAAAAAAAAAGAAGAAAATTCATAGAAGACTCAACGGTGTTTGTTCGGCAGCCATTATATTGACATATGTTTTCTGCATAACGAAAAGGATTTATAAAATATGTACCCAAATTTTAACATGTTGAAGAAACTGTTTTGCATAAAAAAATATTTGGACCTCAGAATATAACCATACTGTTATTCTTTTATATATGCTCTGTGTGTTATATTTGACATACTATTCTTCAGATGCTGCACTGCTATTTCTTGTTCTCTGTCAGTGGAGGAGAAATCCTTCACGACTGAGACAATTTTTATTTTTGTACCTTTTCTCCACGTTAAAAAACGACCCTGGTGTCTAACTCTGTCCCGTGGGGAGGCATAGTAAATAGGTACTAAGCTTCTAAAAAAAAGGATTGGTATACATAAAAAGTTAAATATAATTTTTAAAAATTTACCATACATACATATATATATATATATATATATATATATATATATATATTGAAAACAAAATTTATGTAATTTTAAAATGAAAAATCATCTATTATGTTTTTAATATACCGAGACTTTTAATATCTAAAAATAGCTTCTTCAGAGCAAGACACATTTTTCTCATTTTGCTGGTATTTAATCCAGAGGAGGAAGGCAGGCCCCACGTTTTTGTTTTTAATCATTACATTTATTATTCAGTTTTTTTTTTATTTCATATTTTTTATCATTTTATTTTTAATCAATATTTTGTATACTAGGAAATCAAAGAAAGTGGTCATCTACCAATAATTCAGTGAAAAATCATAACTTTAGGTCGCCTGATGATCGCTAACATGATAAAACCTTGATAATAACCTACTAAGAATGTCATCATTTATTCAAGTAGGTGAAGCAAACAACGAAATTTTAATGAGGTTCATGCAAGAATGCTCAATACTGAAGTAGGGCAAGATATACTTTTTTTTTTTACATACGCATTTATCTGTTACTACACATTCATGAGCATGTTTCAGTCAGCCAATTACAAGTAAATAGAACTTTTCAGGCGATATTGCTTATACAAAAAATTACAAACTTCACTTTTGTGTAAAGCAATATCACCTGAAGAGATCTCTAATTACTTGTAACTGGCTGACCAAAACATACACATGAATGTGTAGCGACTTATAAATGCCGATGTAAAACAAATAAAAAAATGTGTGTATATATATATATATATATATATATATATATATATATATATATATAGTAAAACTGGTAATTAGTAAAAACCTGAAAAGAGTGCTAAATACTATTGCAGAGCAAATATGTTTTATTTTTATTTTTTTTATTTTTTTATTTTATTATTACCGTTTTATCGGTAAAACGGTAAAAAAAATAAAACACACACACACACGCACATATATATATATATGGCAATTAAGCTACACAGAATATTCATTCTCGTGAGAAATCGTCAGGCTTATGCAAAGAGTTGTGGTTACCTCACGTTTTTATATATGCACAATCTATTGAATTTTTAGTTAGCCAATCAGCTTCCTAGTTTCCACCGCGCCCATCCTAATTAGCCAATGGGCGGGCACTTCCAGGACAAATGTACAGTTGAGCTTATATTCACCCCTTCCTGTGTGTGTGTTTTTCAGTAGCTATCTAAGTAAGCTGACCTATGTTCAACATAGGTGCAGTTAAGATATTAAACAAAAAAACCGACGATGGTATATATATATATATATATATATATATATATATATATATATATATATATAATGTGTGTGTGTGTGTGTGTGTGTGTGTGTGTGTGTGTGTGTGATGAAATTACTTTGTTTTCCACAAAACAGAAGGCAACAAGTATTGGATTGAATCCGAAAGACCAGGCAAGGATTATGTTGTAACATCATTGGACATTGAAACAACTTCGTACGCCCTGTTAGCCCTTTTGGGCAATGAAGTGGTGAGCAGCTGGCAAGACCTGAAACCTATTGTCCACTGGTTGAATGAACAGAGGAAACCAATGAGTGGATTCGTCTCTTCAAGGGTAGGTCCATTTTCTTTGGGTTTTTTTTTTTTTTTAATTTTATTTTTTGTTTTATCTTAAGGACTCAAATGCTTCGTTGCTATAAAGTATATGCAATAGTTTTTCAAGGATGAATAGAAAGTAAATCTTGGCTTTACTTTTGCCAGCCACGTAACTTTCGACTCCTTTATTTTGTCTTTTGGTCCTCACATTCCATGAATAATGTTTCTGACAAAGAAGGAAGAATTGCTATTTTCTGAATCAGAATCTATTCCATATAACACTTATCGTTGACAACCTTGAAATACTTTTTTTTGTTCGTTCTTTACATCAATTGGCTTCATGCCTTGTTTGGGGGGGGGGGGGCGATTTCCATTTAAAAAATTGATATGGGTAAATAAGATGAAAAACCCTTCACATATAATTTTTTTTTTTTTTTGGAGGGCATTTAGTCATATTCAATACCACGTTTTTGAATATCATTTATTTTTTGTAGTTTTCATCCTGTCAGACAAATGTTTACGAATTCATTGCGACGTTTGCCTCAAGTTCTTTCCCATTGAAATGATATTTGAC